>NC_056728.1:653772360-654111110 GCF_019279795.1 Protopterus annectens
TATTTTCTGCAACTATTACATAACATATGGGACATAATTGTGTCCTACAATCCCAGGACATTTGCCATTTGTAATGTATTTTGTCAGGACACAACTGTCCAAAGAGGGACTGTCCCTCGCAAAGCGGGACAGATGGTAACCCTACTGTGGACACCAGATTGTTTGGGCCAACACATAGCCATGGTCAGTGCAGGTTTAGAACATTCAATTTGTTTCCTAGCTGTGAGCATTATAACTTTGGCACTTTTGTTGTTTGCCTGTTTCTTGTATGAATTACGTTTATTCTATCCTGACGTGATCGCTTTAGGCAACTGTTACATGCAGTATAGTACATAGTTATTTCCTACGATCACAGGACATTTGGCATTGTATCATTGTTGGTCAGGTCACACCTATACACACATTAATTGTCCCTCACACAGTGGATCAGGGGTATCCTGTTTACGTCAGTGCCTTCATCACCCTTATACCATGTGCCACTATGTGAATGTGTGCAATATATTCTCTCGCTTATTCGTGTCAGGACACGTGCGTCACGGGCAGGTGTTTGATCCTGGGTAGTAGGTTATGCATGACCATCTAGGGCTGGACAGTGTTGTGCACCACTACTGCTCATTCAAACTTGTGTCCAGATATCTACAGGACTGGACTTTGTGTCTTCCATTCTAATGTTTACACAGGTTACTTATCCCATGAGGGATATCCCAAAAATTGAACAAGACCAAGACAAGACAGATACCGAACATTCTTCTGGCATTACGAAAATGTGCTGGGGGTTTTACATGCAAGGGATACATAGTTTGCAATCCTGAAACTGCCTAGGTTGACACTACCTACTACATATGCGTAGTGGTCACTATGTGTAGATGTGGCTGCACCAAACCAGTAGGCCAAGTATGGCTGGATTTGTGGACGTTCAGGTATGTCATCGGGTTGTGTGCTGTGGAGGGGATGCTGGGTAGTCCATTATGCATCCAGGTGTGTTGCATTTAATATGGCCAGTTCCATCAGGACCAATCTGTGGGTATGTGCCTTTGACATGTCTATACATTTGTATCGCACATTTTATTATTCATATGTTTGTGGGATTGTGTTCTACAGTATGGCCTGTCTGGTTGTATTGCAGATGTTTATACATGTTTTTGTGTTTCTTTCTGCTTCACCCGTTGCTCCCTCATACACCTCCACTTCACCTATTCTGCATACGACACAGTATCGCCTTGGAGGATTGTACCATTACCCATCCCCCCCACACTCATATTCCTGACACCCCATATATCACTGCTTTGGTTGTTGGACCATGACATGGCCAGAGTAACACATTGCATACCCTACATAGGTCAGGTACCTGTATGGTTGTGTGGACTACCCTGCCATGTTTGCTTTCCACATGCTATACCTCACGCACATAGATACATGCCCATACTTAACTTTCATTACATGGTTGGTATACCCGGGTAATACCCATTCAACTGTGACACATCCTGACAAGTTTGGCTTATACCGCTGATGTGCGGATTTTGGCAGACTGTTCTAATCATTGATAGGATGCCACCTTTTCCTATGTCCAGGAAAGGATATATTCTGGACACATATCTGAATGTACTGGACAACACGTACCCACAGTCAACGGTATGGATAATACTGTTCCTTTCAGCCTACATGTTGCCTTATTGTTGTGGCAGTTTATATGCTCCTTCTGTTTCGTTTACATGCTTATTCTATTTCCTGTCACATTTGGTATGTGAAATACGGACATACCTTTTGTATGTGACTATTACATGCCTTGTGGCATATGATTAGGTCATACAGTCACTAGATATGTACATTTATCATGTATTTTGTTATGGACACATCTGCCCAGCTGTGTACCCTCCCTCACATTATGGGTCAGCTGGTGACCCTAACCATTGGGCTGGACATACCTACTGGCGGCGCACTAACATATGATGCGTTTCACTTCCACTTGGTATAGCTATCTACACTGCATTGGACTACGGGCACACGGTTTTCCATGTCATTTGTTCGTGGGATAGGGACCCGTTATTCCCTACCATGCATTTGTGTTTGCTTCTTCATTTTGTGTTCGCAGGAACTATCTTGCATGCTTTGCATACGTTTCAGTATCCACAGACACTGGCAGATGTGATTACTATCTTGCAAGTTGTTATATACAAGCATTTTAGGTTGCACGTCGACAGCTGGCATTTCCATGCCTCCGTGCGGCACTTCGACACGCCCTATGCACTCGCGCTCCTTTCCTATGCACATGGCTGTGGCGGCAGCGCACCTTCATTAATATGCATTTGGCACTACTGCACCATCTTCACACCGCACTGTTGGCGCAAGCCTACCGCCGGCCTTGCGCCGAGCTTCATGAATCCCGGGGATGGTGTATAAACATGAAGTTTTACCTTTTAAAATAAATCTTTTTAAATACGCAATATGGATAGTTTTAATCTATTATCTGTTAATGTAAATGAATCAAATAATGGCAACAAATGGAAATCATTAATGAGATATCTAAAATTAATTAGAAGAGACAATATATTCTTGCATGAGACTCAGTTGATAAAGATATACAATAGCTACATAACTTAGGTTACAGAGTGTTATCTGCTTCTTTTAACAAAAAGTGGAGAGAAACTGCTATACTTTGGAGAAAATCTACTGTAATGCCTGTGATCATGGAATCCATTAATGATCCCAAAGGAATGTATACATTTATAGTAAATAAATATAATGGCAAACTCCATACACTAGCTAATTTTGCTGGATCCATGGAATAGGTGCAAGAGTGACTAAAAATCACTTAAAATTACTACAACATCATTGGAAGAGCAGTTTAATTCTACTAGGATATGTTAATTGCATATCCAGTATAGGAGATGCAAGTGAACAGAAGAAATGTAAAATTATGGATCAGCTAAAGCACTAAACAGATGGGTTAGTAATAATAATTTAGTTGATTTAAAAGTAAAAGAAGAAGATAAGTCATTGTTTTTCATTCATTATTCTTATGTGCATGGGCTACAAACCTGAATTGATATGATTTATGCCTCTACAGATTTACTTAATCAAGTAAATTATTTTAAAACAATTTCTTGTCTTTTATCTGAACACAATGCACAAAGTATTAATATATTAGTGGGTGTCTGGACATTTCAGACTATTTACAGAATCCCAGTATATATGATGAAATTAAGAGAATTTAAAGAGTTATCTTAAGTAATAATTTGGAATTTTTTTATCTTTGAATGATAATGGTCATGTTTGCAAAGTCATATTATGGGACTCCTTAAAATGCATATTAAAGCTAGAATGGGAAAATTAGAGAGTAATACAATGAAAGAGTGGGATAAAGAGCTGTTAGAAATACAAAAATACACAAAACGAGGTTTGAACAACAAAGAAAACAGATAATATTGAAATCATTAAAAAAATTAATGACAAAATATCAAACAGCTTTAACACATAAAGTGGAGATAGCATTGCAAAAAAGAAAATTGATAGCTATGAAATGATTTCAAAAATCTACATAGATTAGCTAATTGAAGTAAGATGTTAAACAAAAAGGGACATATCAATAATATCTAAAATCCTCACACTAATAAGTTTACTTCAGACATAAAGGAAATGCTTAACTTTAAAAAAAATCCATGAGGATCTTAATAATGATAAAAAATAATCCTGATTGTAAACTTGACAAGTATTTAAAGATAATTGTTACTAATAACTTTAATAACAATCAAATGTCTCTGCTGAGTAAGCCTATTACCCTAATACAATTAAAAAAAAATCTTTAAAGGGGGGGCAGAGATGGTAAAGCTCCAGGGATGGATGGTTTAAGTATGGAATAATATGGTCTGCTTCCATTAAATATTTTAGAATTACTTCATGAATTTTCACGATAATTCACTGTGACAAAATAATTTTTCTCCCTTGTAAATTTTTTGTACTCTCACCTATACATAAATTAGTTTGCTCGTATAGACCTATTTCATTATATAATTAAATGTAGGCTGTAAAATATTTACTTCCATCTTTGCTACAAAATTAATAGATATACTAGGTAAATTCTTATAAGTTTATCTTCTTCTTCTTTCGGCTGCTCCCGTTAGGGGTTGCCACAGCAGATCAACTGTTTCTTGCCTCTCTGACTTTGTCTCCAAACCATCCAACCTGGGCTGACCCTCTAATATACTTATTCCTAATCCTGTCCACCCTCGTCACACCCAGTGCAAATCTTAACATCTTCAACTCTGCCATGTCAAGCTCTGACTCCTGCCTTTTTGTCAGTGCCACTGTCTCCAACCCATATAACATAGCTGGTCTCACTACTCTCTGATTTTTAAGAGGTTATTGTCTGATTATTGTTCTTTAACTAACTCAATAACACTTATGAATATTCTACTTCCTTTAGCTGTAAAAGCCAAACAACAAAAAAATTGTTCTCGAGGTGCCTGGCAGTAGATAGAAAAGTTATTACAAAAATTGAAAATTAAATTCAGTTCCTATATTCAAAGATTTCTTTTTAAATTTAACAATAGTACTATGTAGAACTGAAAAAGAAGACTTTCAGCAGTTGGGATAGCCTTAAAATGTTGCTCTTGAAATACCAAGACTCTTAATGTGTTAATTGAATAACATTACCTTGATTATTCAATGTGTTCTTAACATTGTGTAACAGTATGTGATGTTGAATTTCTTAATTTCTGTGTATGTATTGTAAATATGTTAAATAAATAAAAATTTGCTTAAAAAAAAGTAAATACATAACCTGAAGATGCAGAAAGAATTCTAAGGGTCAGATTCAATAAAGTCTGTGGAATCTGGAGCAGTTTATCAAGTTCTGTGGATAACCAAGTAATAAGCAAAAGTGCATCAGTATATGGAGATTAAGTCAGTGGAAATCAGATCTGACCATAAACATCTGCACAGTCTCAAGCAGTCGCATCTAATCTGTATATCAAAAAAAGCTGTTCATTAACGTGTGTGTATATATATATATATATATATACATATATATATATATATATATATATATATATATATATATATATATAAATATATATATATATATATATATATATATATATATATATATATATATGGGTCTACTTTAGTAGACCAAATTTACATTTACCCAAAACCCAATTAACCGAGATGACTCCACCGAATCCTCACTACAATGAAGCCATGAACTGCCAATAATTTGAACAGGGAAACTAACTACTTGGCCACCAAGAAACATAACAAAACACCAAAACAAAATTAAAACCATGCCCACACACCCCGAACTAAATATACCAACTCTGAGATCAAACTATTTTGGGGAAAGGGCAAAGTTCTCCCTGGTGGCCAAGTGGTTAGTTTCCATGTTCAAATTATCAGTAGTTCGTAGCTTCATTGTAACGAGGATTCGATGGTGTCATCTTGGTTAATTTGGTTTCGGGTAAGTGTAAATTCAGTCTACTAAAGTAGACGCACACACACACACACACACACACACACACACACACACACACACACGCACACACACATATATATATATATATATATATATATATATATATATATATATATATATATATATATATATATATATATTTATATATAGTTCCCCTTTATAATCTCAAAATACTGAAATCTCAAATTTCAGTATCTCAAAACTATAAAGGTGAATCCACAAAACACAGAAAGCCCAAAACTTCAAATACCGAACACGCAGCAAATACCACACACACACCACAAAACAACACACAAAAACACAACACTACACATCCACAAACCTACAGTACAATTAAGCAAGGGGGCAAACCCCCCTGCACTCCCCACCCCCTACTTATATATACTAACTCCGAGATTGCACAAACAGAAAAGACAGCATACTCACACCCAGACATTCTACAGTCCCTCACAGACACAAAATATACTTCACACATATACAAACACTTACATACTCACACATTCACCTGCCTACCCTAATCCACATGTACAACTTACAAACACACTCACATACACTCAAACTTCCACCCAAAACCCTTACAAAACCACTCACTTACCTTAAATTCCACATAAATCCACACACTACACTGGACACCATCCAAACCAAACACTGCACGTAACATAGTGTAAATCCATAACTGTGAATTCGAAATATTCAAATTTGCGATTATGCACTTTCGCTATTTTAAATATTCGCCTTTATGGTCTCAAGATACTGAAATTCGATATTTCAGTATTTCGAGATTATAAAGGGGAACCATATATATCTATCTATCTGTCTATACATATATATATATATATATATATATATATATATATATATATATATATATATATGTATATATATATATATATATATATATATATATATATATATATATATATATATATACATGTGTATTTAGTTAGATATGTGCATTACCAATGTACATCTTCGGATATTATACAAGTTAAATGCAACTTACTGAAAATCATTAATGGAAATGTGCAGCAGTCTTTCTGGAAAGTGACAAATATCCACAAACAGTTTTATATATATATATATATATATATATATATATATATATAGGGATCTACTTTCAATGAACAAATGTATGAGCTACAGAATCTGACTTAGCTGATCTTCATCCACTGAAATGTCATTTAAATGAAACAACAAACTGCCGAATTCCTTTCCCAGGGAAAGGAACCACTTGACCATCTTGGTGAACCATACCCTCTCCCCATGTAGTGCGATCTCGGAGTTGGTATTTTTAATGAGGGGGTTGTAGTGGTATATCCCCACCCCCACTTTGGTGGGCTATGCTGCTTTCCGTTGTGTTTCATTTGAATGGTGGTTCAGTGGTTCCTTTCCCTGGGAAAGGAATTCAGCCGTTCGTTGTTTTGTTTAAATGAAGTTTCTGTGGATAAAGTTTGGGTAAGTCAGATTCGATGGATCATACTTTCATTTATTGAAAGTAGATCTATACACACACACACACACACACACACACACACACACACACACACACACACACACACACACACATCAAAATTTGTAGAATCAGACATAATGCACAAAATTTCTAATAAAAACATGAATTAAGGCAAAGGGTAATCATGGCCACTTTGCAATGGTTAACAGTAGTTAACATCTGATGCAGGACACATGTATGGAACACAAGTAATACATACACCCATGGAAATAAAGTGATAGAAAAACAGATGGGGAAGAAGAAGGACCTGCTAGACATATGATAAAATAAAAAAGGTTTGAGGGATAGTTAGGGGCATGGGTATTTTTTTGTTGGGGATAAGCCTAATTTTTTTTTTGTTTTTTGGAGAAAAAGAAGGAAGGTAAAATATAAGGAGGGGTGGACAAAACTGCAGGTATATGCATATACCAAATATCACAATACATGACTGACCAAGGCTGAAAATAAACATAAAGGAAAGGTAAGGAAGACAGACAGCACACATTCAGACTATACAGCATGGGTGAAGAAAAATGGGAAGACAGTATATGGATGCAAACCAGTCATGCTGCAGTGCAAACCTACATGTGTACCTATGCACAACTCAGTGATGAGATGTTGCAGACTGTGTGACAGTCATACCAGAATGTGTGTGACTGATAGTAGATGTGTTTTGTACAAAAATAAATGTGAATTTCAATACACAGTGGATACTGAATCCAATCGTCAACTAGTCTGACAGCAGTGAAAGTATATGCAAACCAATAGCACAGTTGAACAAATCCAGCCAAGGAAGTGCAAGAGAAGACAAGAAAAGCATAGACAATAACCTGCAATGCTGCATGTGAAAGGTAAACAACCAGTGCCCAACAGCAGTACTGTAGCAAAGCAAAGAAATGACTGTCTAATAGAAAAATAAGTGCACACAACCCAAACATAGGCAAAATGTGATCCATTTGTCAAAGACATAATCCATGTCAGAAGCAGCACAGATGGATTTTCAGATATATAATGTATATGTGTAGTATGCAATGGATTAACATGATCCTATCAGAAAAAAATTTAAGCACACATACATATACCAGTGACACAGAGTATTATATAAATTGTCAGGCATGTATGACTAATGATAGTAAAGAAATGCCAGCTTGTGCAAAGGAATTAAAAATAACAATTCCTTGGTAATGCTCAACATACAAGTATAACATGAATAATGATAGAATCCAATCATTTGCCAGCATGCATATGCCTTGATGTGAAGGATACCAAACACATTGGAACAAGGTACTATTGTAATAGCACAACTACATGACAAAAATGATAATGTAGAGGAAGGTAAACATACACACAATAAATGACATGTATACGTGCAATATGTAGACCAAAGCTAATGGCGGAAAAGAAAAACACAACTCAGGCCCACATCAGTGAGGAAATGTCAGCAACAAACAGTAGGCACACAATAAACCTGGATAAGCTTATCTAAGTGTACACATTACACATGCATGTGTTCACCACATTTGGTGGTATGACAGTCCTCCAAAGCTACATTGAAGCAAATGGCAAATGAATGTCATATGGGCAGACTGGATTGCTGATGGCTATACAAATGTCTATGTACAAATGAGAAAAACAGAATAATATACAACTGCTAAACAGCAAGCAGTATAGGTAAACACACACACACACACACACATGCACGCAGACACACATGCACACACAAAATAAATTCATTATCCCATACACATATATACTGTCATGCAAACATAAAATAATAGGCAGAATAAACATCATTATATAAAAAGTACCATCCTTGTGTAGCACTGATCAAAGGACAGTCCTGTGATCAACAGTGAAGCACAGGAGAATGGAATATGGTATGTGCACAGTCACATATTACAAAAGCATTTGTGAGTCAATCATAATATGTGCATGCACATGAACACCTTTGTAAATCATCGCACATGTACTACAAATGCATATACATGAGACTATATGAAAATCTTTTTATGCATGACCTAAGATAATGTATTCTCAAAAAGACTGTGTATTAGCAAAATCAAGATAAGGACAAGCAAGGCATTCAGGAATGATGCTAAATAAAGCATCACCTCCTCTGTATATTCACAAATGGATCAGTGAAAGTCTATGCAGGATGTAAAGTATACTAGCTCATATATACCAGTCACATTAATTTTATATAACATGGCACAATGTTTACCACTACATGTCACACACAAAGCCATTGTACAAGTGTGACAGCATGACACACAATAGTACAGAAATCGCATAAGCAAAGACCTGACATTTTTGTTGTTGAACAGACATAAGACAGCAACGACCAATAGAGAAATGGGTGCATTGCATATTCATGGATAACATGTCCAAATAAAGAAAACAGACCTACTTCACTGTGTTATGTGCAAAGCATGGAAATAATGTAATTTGTGAGTTGCTGTCATCCAGCCTAAATATTAAGTGGAACAATACAATTGTGCCTGACTTGCATCATGGAAACTGCAACAGGCATATCTATCACATACAGGGGCAGAGTGTATTGGACATAACAATATTATGTTGCACTGCATGCATAGGATGTATGTCAGAGAAGAACATCATCAGTATTTGATGCCTCCTGATTGCACCTATACAGTAAATAGTTGGATATGGGAAACACCAGGGTGGCAGCATTACATAAGTGGATCACACAGATGATACTTATACTGTGGAGCCAACCTGCTAGGATCGAACATCACAAGTGATATATCTACTGATCGTCTGGAAGAAGTTGCACATGGCTTGTTGCCCATCAGGTTCCTCATCTGTATCTGGATGATGTCTGTCAGCATCTCCTGAATCTAGCCTTAAAATTGTCTCCCTGTTATAGTGATGGATGTCTTCTATGGTGAGCAGCAGGAACTATAGCATGTTCAAGTCCCAGTCAGTTGTCATTGTCATCATTGACCCTGTCATGGTCATCATCCACATCCTTGGATTCCAACTTCCATGGCAGTGGTCTGGCACATCATCATCTCCTGCATCTGACAGGACAGCTGCCACTGGTCCCATATTCTGTCACAGTTAAACACAGTTAACAAACATACATAAATACATAATACTTGCTCCACAAAAGCTGGGAGTACATAGCATGCCATATACAAACTTTTCTGTGTGTGACATTACATTACTGTACAACTTTAACACCATATCTGATGAAAGGCCTGAATTCAATCCATACCAATGTACAGAATGGTGTGCAACATACATCACAATCATGTGCAAACCAGTTCTGTCATAAAATCAGATGTGCACATACCTCTCAACCTCATACATCAAGAAATCTGGACAAAGCCATAAAAGTGGGACAACAGCCCAGAAATATGGACAATTTTAAATATTGCTCTTACAGACGTATACTGTTGATAGAATAACAGTTTTTTTTTGCATTAGCATGAATTTTCTGAAGGGTATGAAGTCCAAAACTAAAATGTCTGTCATTATTTTCTAACTTCAATCTTTAAAGATTTGCCATTAGTGTGCCAGAAAACCACAATTTTATAAAAAACTGACCAAAAATATGAGGCAAAGATCTGGACATTTTGCCCAAATCTGTACAGTTGAGAGGTATGTGCACCTAAATAATGTTAAAGACAATATCTGGTATGCCATTAACTTGATCTAAATATATAAGGCAGGATGTGTCACATGTTTGCTTAAGGTGTATCACAATATAGTACAGTTTTCATTAAAACTTGTCAGACAATATGGCCCATAAGGTGTATTTAGACTTTGTGTAACAACAAAACTGTGAGGATAACTGGTGTAAAGTCATGTTCATGCAACATTCCCAATGTCGTATTATCCTTATGTGTTGATGATATGAATAGAAGGCCATGTGTGGGCCATTGTATTCATCATACAGTGTCAGTATGTTACTCCAGTACATTACATAGCATACAATACAGACTTTATCAGAGAAAAAGGTGGTGGTGTTCAATTACAAACATATTGGCCATAAGTATGCATACAAAACGCATGTGCATGCAGCAGACTTATATAGCATGGCTAGGATGCCATGCTACTGTGGCATACAACACTGATATGCTTCTCCAGTCCAAAAGACTTGCTACATTGGAGGCTCATAGTCACACTAACAGCATAATATTTGGAATCAAGGTCCTAGAGAAACTCAGTTGATGTATGGGCTTTACAACAATGTCAATCAAAAAATCTAACAAAAAAATTTTACTCCAATGGGACACTATTTATATGTATGCGTCACATGTTTATATTGAGTGCAATCTGAGACCCTGCCCTGATGAGACTGCTGCATATCTACAAGTCAAGCTCCACGCGAGGAACCCGCATGTGTGACCTCAACCTAGTCTGTGACATCAATAGGACTTGTTGGCGGCACAGATTTATGTCCCAAAGACTCCCCTTTTTGTGGAATAGACTCCCTCTTCACATAAAGCAGAGTACCCTATTAACCCTTAACTGGATGAGGAACAGAAAATACACCCCTGAGATTCCTCCTGTGGCTTCCCTATTATTTGAACCAAAAATCAAGATCTTGAATGGCTGAAAAGTCGAAAATGCCATTCTTCGAAATAGATATTACTGGGAGCACAGCACCCCACACCCTCTGCTAATTATATATACCAACTCCGAGATCACACCACAGTGAGGAAAGGGCAAATTTTCTGATCTTCACTGTACCGTGATCTCACAATAGCGATCTCGAAGAATGGCATTTTTTACTTTTAAGCCATTCGAGATCTTGATCTTTCATTCATCTAATAGGGGCCCCACCTGTGTCCCTGCTTGACAGTGGCATAGGGGGCTGACCTGTTGGAACATGGGCTAAATTTGTGGCTTGGCTTGTAAGAGCCTCAAGGCCAATAGCCTAGTAACTTCCTATGATCCTGTGAGGTGAGAATATGCCAATTATTTTACACTATAAAGTATTTTTATCTGCAAGTAATGCATCATGTTGCTATCCCCTGAATAGCATATGTTGATGCTAAATATATAATAATAAGAACAAGCAGTGGTAAACTGAAAAGTTTTATGCATATGAGATGAGCTATACGATGTGGTTAATGGCTGACCTCTCAACATCATAGAACTGAAATAGAATACAAAACCTTAGAACAACTATACAATCACAACCACAGTGATAGCATGTGACATCTACAATCTTATATGTCACACACACACACACACACACACTACCATTAACAAACATATGTATCACTGCCACTACCTACATTTGTATTATGCTTACAAATGTACCTGCACACTATAATGATCATGACTACAAAATGTAATAATTCAGACATACTAGAGCAACAATAAGTGGCTTTGGGAACAACAATGATAAAAAAAGTGTGTTAAACAAACCATCACAGTTGAGTTACACAGAATTGCAAGACATACATGCCAGATAAATGGTCTGGCTAGAATATTCAGAACGTTGAAACAGTAGGCCACACCTATTCAATAACAGAATAGGCAGGCTATGCACAACATAACAATCAGGGATCCCCACTACCAGCTGTATAAGTCTGGTTACCTTTCAAACAGTAGTAACAACACAATCAACTCATATATAAAACATTTCAGATAAAAGCACTATGACAGTTACACACAGATGTCTATCATTTAGTTTATGACAACAAAAAAGCATAAACTACAGTTATCAAACATACCCTGCTTATAACGCCAAGGACACCATTTAAATTAAACTTATACTGTTATTCACAATAAATCAAACACTATTGCACTTACATTGCAGAGACATTATGGATAGTCTGGCATTAATATTAACATGCTTGAAGGTGCAATTAATACACATTGAAAACTGATTTTTATCTATGTTGTGAGTCTTTTGGGGGTAATAAATGTTGACAGTGTAACTGTTCCTCAAGCCTGTGCATAAGCTGTATGCACAGAGAACAGGTATGGGCACAGTCTTCATCACCTGTAAAGAGGAAAATAGGATGTATTACTGCCACAGAAGGAAAAAAGGATGTATTACTGCCATGAAAGGATTACAGAAAGTCAATATATGATGATCAATTTATACAACAAGGCAATGTGCATCACATCTCAACGAGCCTTGATATGAAGTACAATTTTACATTTTGCAGATGCAGTTGTTGCTGTGCCACTGTCAATACTGCACACTCATGAGGAATGCTGTATAAAAACTGGAGGAACCAAGACTCAAACCCACAACCCTGCCTCCTACCTGCCCATCTACTCCACCTTGGCTATGAATGTACGGACTGATGGAAGTTGAAAAAAAAAATTACACATGCTTTTTCTACTTCTAAATTACAGGAAGAGTAAAGAAAACTACAATTGCCACAATGTGCTATATATATATATATATATATATATATATATATATATAGAGAGAGAGAGAGAGAGAGTATGATCGAGTTTTTGCAAACTTGAAAACTTGAAGCTTTTGAATGGAGATTGAGCATACCTCTTAACTATCCAGATTTTTTTCAGAATGTCCAAATTTATGCCTCATATTTTTGGTCTATTCCTCATAAAAGTTGTTGTTCTCTGGCAAATCACTGGGGTGATCTGAGGATTGAATTCATTAAATAATGACATGCATTTGAGCTTCAGACTTCAAATCCTTCAGAAAATGTATGTTAATACAAACCAAGTTACTTTAGCAAATTTCTAAGTTTATAAGAGCAACATTTCAAATCTGTCATTATTTTTGGCCCTTTGCCCACCCCCGTTTTGTCAGGCTTTCTCCAGATTTCTTGCACTAAGAAGTTGAGAGGTATGAGATTCCATTATAGTGAGGACTGGGAAATTTACACTTTTCCTCACTGTAGTGCAATCTCTGAGTTGGTATATATAATTTGCAGGGGGTGTGAGGGGTGCAGGGGTGGGGGGGGGGCTTCCCCCATGCAAAAGCAAAGTAAAAAAAGGTAGATGTTTGTGTTTTGTTTTTTTTTTGTTGGTGTCCGAGCTTTTGGAAACTCGATCTTATAGTTTCTTCGATATTTTTTCAAGTTTCCAAAAATCATCAAACATAGACCCATTACCCAGCATTTACACATTCCCAGAAACTTTGTGGATAATGAACATATTCACAGTCATCTGAGACATAAGCACTGTAGGATTTAATGCACCATATAAATAGGAGATGTATGAAAAAACATAACTTTCCTCACATATCTCCCATACCTTTTTTTTTTAAATAGGAAATATGGAACTAGAAATATAATCATCCCAAACACTTTATACAATAATTCAAACCTAGAGATATCCATGCAACATTCATATTGGCCTACTGCTTAATGTTTTGAGCTAATAGACAACACACTTCCGTTATTGTTGTAAACCTGTATGGAATAACAATGGAAAATGCATATATCTGCTTATAACATTGGTATGTGTCAGCATGCTGAGTTTAACTGTCATAGTTTGCAAAAGTAATCATCAGAAGGAACCTTTCAAAATAAGTAAACCAGTAATGGCATCAGTGCATAAACAACACCCATAAGACAGAATGAAGTTTAAAGATCTAAATGTCTTGTAATTGCATTTTATTTTACAAACAACAACATATTTCAGCCATGCTTACTAAGGTATATATTAGAAGTACTGTGGGATGTTTCTACAAACTTTGCGGATAATGGAGAAATGCGTAGTCATCCAAGACCTAAGTGCTATACGTGTTAATGCACCACATAAAGTACATACTAGATGTGTAAAAAGCTGTTCTGCATAACTTACCAAACAAGTACAGATCTCACAAATCTGTTACAAAATAGGAAATTTGCAAGATAGTGTATACTGAGATTTGAACCCAAGCAAATGTATGAAATATTCATATTGGCATATTAGTTAATGTTTTGAGCTCATGGACAACACACTTTCTTTAATATTGTAAAACAGTATGGAATAATGAGGCATATGCATTGATTAGAATGTGTCAGCATACTCTGATTAACTGTCGTATTCTTTCATTTTTTTTTTTTTTACAAACTCCAGCATACTTCAGCCATGCTGACCTGCAGTGCTCGTACATTCATGAAAGTGATATGAACTAGAAGCATTATGGATAATGGAGAGATGTGTAGTTATCTGTAGACTAAGCGCTATAGGCTTCAATAAGCCAAAGCCAAGATTGATGTATAAAAAGCTCTACTGTATAATTTGCCAAACAAGCATAGGTTTTACATGTTATGTTCAATATTATCAATATAACCACCACTATTTGAAAATTAGCCTACAATGGGATTTGAACCCACACCTAAGAGATCAATAATCACTGAAAGCCAGTTGCTTAACCATATGAGATAAGTAATATACCAGGTAGCAATTGGTTCTAAAAGTGTAGCATGCGGACTATCATTAATGGTTATATTAGTGAAGTCCACATGAATGTACAGTCATAATCAAAGTTCATTCAGAATGTGTAGGCTGGCCCAGTATAGTTGCATATAACCCCAGAATGCATCAAAACAGTAATGTTAACTACATTTACATTAAAAACTGGTAACCAAGAAAATTCAATCACCAAAACACACACCACGTCCCGGCACTATTAAGGCTGTCCTTTGTCTCTCTTTTAGTCTGCTACACCTCCGTACTATTTTGCCAGCATAAACCACGAATAACGAATAGGTAGTAAATAATTTCTTTAATTTAAGCAAACAAAACAAGTTTAAAAACTCCTCAGATTTAGCGCTTTCATCTCCCACAACTGAGACTTCCTCAGAATCCAGTTAAAGACTAATCCAAAACACTCATTTTATATTGTACCTTAATTCCCAACAGTAGTTAATTGATTAATTAATTAATTACTTTGTAGTAATAGTAAATACCAGGGAATCTGTTAACACAGTTACATACAAAGACAAATGTAAGGACTTTAAGAAACTTTTATTTAAATATAAGTCCTTAACTGTAGAAAACTGGTACCTTGAAAAATGTGTAAAAGAAAAGATAGTCCCTAAGGGGCTTCGAATTAACAAATTTCCCAACAGTAGTTTTCATGATGAAATGTTTTTTAAAAAAGTATGTGACATTTTAAATGAATGTGGATTGACAATTTTAAGGGCAATGATTGAATATAACACTGAAGTATTAGAGAAGTTGAAAAGTGATATTGACAAAATTCATGCTGATATTAATAATGATTTACTGCACTCTTTGGAAGAATATAAAGTGGTATATTACAGAACACTGCATGATGCTGATATGGCAGCAAATATTAACATTAACCGTAAGTTAAAAAAATTGGATAGGGATATTTTAGTTTATGAAAAGGGTAATGCGTATAATTTGGGGAAACCAACCCCTAATCAGAGGCCTAACAACTATTTTAAACCTTCTTTTCAGAATAGGAATAATAATTATTTCCAACAAAGAGGAGGGTTTAGGGAGAAACGTTGGGAACATGAAGTAATAGATGTTAATAACCAAACGTATTATGACCAATTCCCTAATCTTGAAAGGGCAGGTAGTATGACTAACAATGATGCCCCTGTAGAAACAGAAGAAATACGGAGATCAGAGAGGTTGAGAAATAGAAATCAGCAGACCTCTTATGCACAAGCTACATCAGGAAATAATGCAGGATTGGGGAGGGGGTACCGTGAGCAGAATTTTCACTAACCCCTGCCCCTGAACTAACACATGATTTTGAATATACTACTGATACTGACAATACTGATTTTAATGGGATTTTAAATACATATAATAATTTTAATATTTTCAACTACACGGATATTACCGTTGACAAAAGTTTTTTTGAACTGTTTATTAAAGGTTTCACCTTTGTTCCAGTGGTTAAACCTAGCATTGACAAATTTATCCTGGATATCAAACTATTTACACGCAAGCTTAATTTTAGGCATATATTCAATGATAGAACTGAACATAACAAGATGAACCCTTTAGCTAGGCGTAGCATATACAATCCACCTTTACAGTATGAAATTCTGAATTTTGAAAGATGTGTAATTAATAAAATACGGGATGAACACAAAGTAAGAAATAGGGTGCAAAGTAATTTGGACAAAAAGGAAATAAAATTATTACATGATTTAAGTAACAACAATAAAATACGAGTGATGAAGCCAGATAAGGGGGGAGGCATAGTCATCATGGACAAATGGGACTATACCAAGAGAATGAAAGATATCTTAGATAAAGACCACCAGTATTGTTTGGTGACTAAAAACGAGATAAACATACTGTACAGGAAAATAGATTTAATTTTAGATGATAATTTGTTCTGTGGTATGATAGATCTCGAGTTACATAAGTTTTGACAGTACCAAAACCAGTTATACCAGCTATTTTTGGTATACCAAGATACACAAGTCGGTGGTGGATCCCCCCATGAGACCAATAGTGGCCTCGCAAGGATCAAAGACTCAGACCATGGCAATTTATGTAGACACTATGACTAAGGAATTTTATAATAGATATGAACATATAATTAAAGATTCCTGGGATTTTTTGACTAAAATTAATGAAAGTGCCTACAGTGATGAAACGTATTTTATAACAGTAGATGTTAAAGATTTATTTTCTGTTATTCCACAAACCATTGGTATGGAATGGTTTGAAGAGGTGCTTACAGAGATGAAATTTCTTACACCAATTCAATATAGAATGGTCTTAGAATGCATGGAATTAGTGTTAAAATATAATTTTGTATACTTTGAAGGAGATTACTACCATCAGAAAGAAGGGGTAGCGATGGGGTCCGCCTGCGCACCAGTTTATGCTAATATAATTATGCTACACTGGGAAAAACAATATGTTTTTAAATCTGGGTACAATCAATACATTGTCAAGTATTTTAGGTTCCTGGATGACATTTTTATCTTATGGAATGGAAATAGGGAGAATATAATGGATTTTTTAGAGTATATTAACAAGACTACATCCTTTTTGAGTTTTGTGCATCAAATAGATACAGATGAAATACACTTCCTAGACATTAAGTTGAGTAAAGACAAAATAAGAAAATGTTACAGATCAAATGTATTTAGGAAGGAATATTTTTCCAATTCCTATCTCCATTACTGTAGTGACCACCCATATCAACTAAAGAAAAATGTGGTCAAGGGACAAATGATCAGGATGGCAAGGATGATATCAGAGGAAGAAGATTTCCTGAATGAAATGAAACATGTGGAGACAATGTTTATTGAAAGAGGTTATCCTAAAGATATTATAACATCTATAAAAGAATATGTAATACAGGGCAGGCGGACCAGATATAAACCTCTGATATGTAAGAGTATAAACACTATAGGTGTAAACACTATAGGTGATAATGAGATGCATAGTAATAACAATAATGTCAATACCATTAATTCTAACATGGATGGTGGTGATGAAAATAATGGGACCCGCAATAATTTCACACCATATCTTACCATTACCTATTATAAAGATATAGGGTGGTTGAAGAAGAGTATTTATGAAGTTTGGAACATGTTCAAAAATATGGCAGTAAAAACTGATGTTTTCAAGAGTGAGCTTAAATTCAGTTTTAGAAGGAATATGAATATAAAGAACACCTTAGAGAGAAAGAAAATAGAGAAGGAAGGGACTAGCTATAAATGTGGAACTTTTAAGTGTGGTCGGTGTGCACAATGTCCATACATTGCAGATACAAAGGAATTAACACTACCCAATTTACATTTGACTTTAAAAGCTAAAAAATATAGCACCTGTTATTCTAAAGGGGTTATATACTTAGTAAAATGTAAAGCATGTCAAAAATACTATATTGGGAAAACTGAAAGGCAGCTCAAAAATAGAATATATGAGCATATAAGGGATATAAACAGGCATAATGATAATAATGCTCTGTATCGTCATGCAATAGAATGCCAAAAAGCAGATTATAAATTTTGGGTACTGGAAGTAGTAGAATGTATGGAAAGAGGGGGTGATTGGGAAACCAAAGTGGAGTACAGGGAGATGATATGGCAACTCCGACTTGATGCCTGTGGTATTTGGGGTCTGAATGACCATATATCTATCACCCCTGCACTAAAAATTTTAGCTAATGACCCAAAAATCAAAAATTGAAATGGTACAAAAAATATATACATATATATATATAAAGAATATATAAAAAACTAAAATTATATAAAAAATTAAAATGGTATAAAAAGTACAAAAAGGATATAAAACGTATCCCCACCTATGCTCCTTAAAAAGGTTTTTTTTAAAATACTTTTTAAAACACTGTTAAATGTTCTTAAATGTTTATAAAGGTCTGTGGGTTCTGAAGTGGTTTGTAAATGCTCCAGGATATGTGTTTTTGAACATGGTTTTGAAATAGTTATTGAAATGTTTTTTTAAAATGAATGTGAGAAATGAACATGAAAAGTATTTTGAAGTGGGTTTTTGGAATGTTTTTCAGACATGGTGAATGGCCTGTATAACAATATATTCATTTAATTTAATGTATATTTTTATATTATTCATATTTATATTTATCCATATTTATGATATATATATATATTTATAATATTATTTATTTAATCAATCAATTGCACAAATTGTATATTAATATATGTGTTTTTATTATTGCTAATGTGTTTTATGTATTGTGTAGTATATATATGTTTTCTGACTAATATCAAGATATTTTTATTTATTCAATATGCATTTATTTATTTATATGCACTTAATATGCACTTTATGATATAGTCAGTATTTTTATTGGAAGTAATATTTAGATTCTTTCATTGCATATGGAGTATTTTCATTTTATCAAACTTTATATGCTTTCAACATAAAAAGTGTTGCCCTTTTAAATCTGAGTCAAACTACAAAGTAATTAATTAATTAATCAATTAACTACTGTTGGGAATTAAGGTACAATATAAAATGAGTGTTTTGGATTAGTCTTTAACTGGATTCTGAGGAAGTCTCCGTTGTGGGAGATGAAAGCGCTAAATCTGAGGAGTTTTTAAACTTGTTTTGTTTGCTTAAATTAAAGAAATTATTTACTACCTATTCGTTATTCGTGGTTTATGCTGGCAAAATAGTACGGAGGTGTAGCAGACTAAAAGAGAGACAAAGGACAGCCTTAATAGTGCCGGGACGTGGTGTACATTTACATTAATATCATTATTACAGCTAACCATAAAATATAATAGAAACAGTCACAGAAACAGATATGCATACCAAATGCATTTATTATAATCTAGGTATTCAGGTGTGGATCATTCAACTTACCCTAGGCATCTGCTGGCTGTCATCAGAGCTCTGTGACCCTCCAGTGAAGATCTTCTTCATCCCTCTGATGCATGTCATCATAGCAGTGACAGACTTGCATGCCAGTCCATTATATCTAAGTTCATCTGCAGTGCTCCTCCACAATCCAGTTCCAGAAGTCGATCATTGTAAAGTTGCAAGGGTGTGGTCTCATCCTCTGCTCATGTCCACCATAGGCAGTGAGCATCTGGATGATGGTCGTCTTGGTCCAGTTCAGTGCAGAGACACATAGAAGCCTCCTCTCAGTTGACATTCTCATTAACAGCGTTACAAAAATGATTTGACAAAAATGCTGAGGTCCCACTCAGGTCAAAGTTAACAATAATATGAGCAGTAAATGTATCAATATCACATTTTAATGTGGGCACATATAGGCTAGTATCAGACTATTGGAGGGCCTTGGACAGGTTTTACAGATATGCCCATTTAGTAATACCTATTGGGTAGTTGCATGAGCACCTTACACTGAGCTATTGGTTAATGCCCCAGATTTCAAGAACTTACACAGACATTCACAAATAGAGTCCACAACACTCAATGATAATGAATCTTATTAATTATATATGGCACAATGGTACTTAGAAGCTGTGTGCACATAGCTGAACTCATTTTAAGGTATAACTGATGTACAGCTAGCTTCAAAGCTAAGCTATCACTTGGTGGCATTGTTGTGGTGGAATAGATTGCTATTATGATATAACTATATTATCATTAATCTGTATGAATTAACTTACATATGTTGTCATTCCTTTTTTTTTTTTTTTGGTAAATTGTCTGCATTATAATCTGCCTGTGAAATAAAGGAGGGGTGTAGAATTGAACAATAGAGCAATATGTATACAGATGGGTAAATGAGCATTAGTGACAAGGCGATTTTGCCAATATGCAGCTATATGGATAAAAAGGAAACAGCCTCAGTGTACTATAGATAAGGACAGAAGGAAAATATATCAGGAAAATATGTCCGTAGTCATTTCAGATTAATCTGTGATGTCTGTGTTTATGGAAACTGATGACTTATGAGGATTTTTGTAAGTTGTATGTTCCCTGACTAATGTACTGATACTCTCTGATGCTTAGTAATACAGATACTATAGACAAGGATGGAATGAAAATATATCCATAGTCATTTATGATTACTTTGTAATGTCTGCGCTATCTCTATGGAAACTGAACTGAAATATTATGCAGATTTCCTTAACTTGCATGTTGACTGACTATACGGATACTCTCTGATTCTTAGCATATAGTAGTAAGCTTTAGTACTTTCAATCTGATAGAAACAACATGCAGCTGACTTTGAATATTCATTATTTACAGTGTTGATACATAGCCATGAGTGCATAAGAGTTCATTTTTATATTCAGAGTATTTTTATCGCTGTTTCTGCATCACTTCCATTCTGTTTGTTGTGTACCATATAATGATAGCAACATTTGTTATGATGTGCTGCACTGACTGCAGTTGTATATGACAGGCATCCAACATTCTTGGTGTACACATGCTGTTTATGTTTGGATGTTCATGTAACTGTGGAAACACAACTGCTATTGTAATCGATGTGTGGCACAATAGTTTTGTGGTTGTGCCTTACTTTTGATATTCACTTCAATAGGTTCAATGTGATTTATGCAACTTTTTTAATTGAATGTTACATGTATGTTCAAAGGTTCATAGGAGATTACTAGATGAATGGCTAAAGAATCCTTACAAGCCTAGCCCATATACCCTGATTGTATTCAATATATGACCCCAAGGGGTACAAAGATGGTATAGGTTTGTGGATATGCCTTGAGCATTTTACAGATTGCCCCTGTCCATAAGGAAGATAGGCACTACCTCAACGGTGAATTTGCAATTCCCCAACCATTGACCCAAATTGCATTTGAAGAGGGCTAGGGAAAAGCTATGCTTAATGTGAATACGAAGCCTGTTCCAAAGAAGGAGTAATCTCTGTGACACACATCTGCCTCTCCAGCATGTTTTGTTTAAGTCATAGACTAGGTTTAGATCCTTAGATTGGGTGATTCTCATGCTGTTTGCCTTGTGGATGTGTAGCAGCTTCATCAGGGCTGGATTTGTGAGTGCCTTGTAGGTTAGGCATAGATTGCCCCTTAATAATCAGTAGGAGACAGAGTAAAGGGATAGGGCTTTTAGTCTATCTGCATAGAACATATTGTTAACACCTTGTACATTCTTTGTGAGGAACTTCTGGGGTTGCTCCATCTTTATTAAGTACATAGTCAAATACATGCCAAATGGCGCATTGTACTCGATTACTGGTCTAATGAGGGCTGAGTACAGTGGGACTATAACTTCCTTAGATCTGGATGCTATACTTTTACTTATAAGCTATGCCACATAGAACAACGTTCTCACCACTGTGGACACATGGTGGTTAAAGTTTAGGCTATTACCGTACCTAGATCTCTCACCACTGAGTCTACTCTTAGGGATGTGTTATTAATATTGTAGTTTGCAGGGTTTTTGGCTTCCCAAAGGGTATGATAATGCATTCTTTCACATTTAGTTCTAGGTCATGGCTTTGGCACTAATCATTTGTCTGATTTAGACCCCCCCCTGAAGGATATCTTCTTTGCTGGGGGGATTCAATTATTTCCCCCAACTTGCAGTTGTTGGCAAATTTGTCATCCAGAGGACTTCTACATTAAACTTGACTTCAGAGACATATATTCTGCACAGCAGTGGTTCCAGCACTGAACTCCATGACATACCACTAGTAACTGGCCTCTTGCTGGATTTGGATTCACCCACTTTAACCACGTGTCCTACCCATGGGCCAATTGGGTATCCATCTGGTGACATAAAGAATTTATGATCAGTTTTGTGAGTTTATTTATAATACCTGAGTTTTGTGTCAAAAGTCTTGGCCAGGTCAAGCTAGGTGGTATGCACTGTTCTACCCTCATCCATGGCTTTAGTGACTTTTTCCAAAAGGTCCACTAGATTTAGTAGGCATGACTTGCCCTTGAAAAAATCAAGTTGGGTTGGGTTGAGTCCAGCGTTTGGAGGATTCCTATGTCATGATTATTCTTTCTATGACCTTACATATAAGACTAGGCAAACATTTGGGTCTGTAATTACCTGGGTCAGTTAATGGTCCTCTTTTGTGCAGAGGGGTGACTGTTGTTGTCTTCTACTCTATCGGGACAAAGCCAGCACAGTGGCTGTGGTTGCAAAGGGATCCCAATAGACCTGATAGGCCTGATTCAAGCTGTTTTAACAGGCAACTAGTTATATCATTGGGCCCGACTGAAGTCATGATTTTAGCTTTAGAGAGCACAGTGGCAACATGTTGTTTAATGATAACTGACAATGGAGTGGTGTAGGGTATTTCTTGAATGAGAACTGAGGGTGTTAGACAGGTGAAATTTGAGCTGAATTTATCAGCAAGCAAATCTGTTATAACTTATGGCTGAATATAGGTGATGCCATCCACAGCTAATCCCGCACATTGTTGCATGTTGCTCTTAAGATTGTGGACATAACTGAAAAATGCCTTGTACTCATCCTTCGCTTTGGTGGCTATTTTGTCTTAAAGTCTACTTTCACAGTCTTGACTAATTCCTTGATTCACTTATTTAGACTATTGAGGGAATTTTTGTTTTGTTGTGCACATTCCTCTTACTTCTCAACAGGATTTTCTTTCTTTTGGACAATCTACTAATTTCAGGGTTCCACCATGATGGGTTGTTTTTTGCAGCTTGACCTGTGCTTATTTTGGTCCAGTACTACAGTTTCTATGCAGTGAGTTATATGGCTGTACAGGGCATTTGTGTATGCCTCTGCACAGACTTCTGTGCTTTGTGGGTTTGGGGAGTTTGGAAACTAGCTATGCCATCACTTAATAGGAGGTATTTTACCTTTGAAAAGTTGTTAAAGTTTTTGGAGTTAGATGGGCGGGGCCTTGTGTTACCTTTATTTCAACAGAGACCACTTTGTGATCTGACCTTACCAGTGCAGGCATCACTGTTAGGGGGAATGCAGTACTCAGTCAATTGTGTGAATGCCAAATATAGGATATTTGTATCCCTAGGTGGGGGGCAGATTAGCTACTTCAGAGTATTTGAGTTTACAAAGTCAAGAAATCTTTGGGTCTGCATGTTCATGTCTGTCTATGCATCCCAGTTAATGGGGAGATAGTTAAAATCACCCATGAGAATGCTATTGGATTGGATGGTGAGTGATTCTGTAACTAAAGGTATGATGTTGGGGTGTATTGGTTCATAGTGGAGGGACCAGTAATTAGGAAGAATATGGTAATAGATTTTTCCCATGGTTACTTGGATATTGAGTAGCTCATGCATGTCATATTGTTTGACCAGCCTTAATGTGTGCTTAACCTTTATGTAGATAGATACACCTCTACCTTTTGCTCTTTCATGTTCAGTGGGTGGTCAGAACATATGAGAAGTATTATAGCCATGCACAGCAGGAGTGCTTTCTGTGGCTTTGAACCATGTTTCAGTAATTGCACAGATGTCAGCATTGTCCCAAGTGAGGAGAGCTTCCAAGGAGAGAAGTTTCTTGTTGAGGCTCCTAGCACTGAGCAGTAACAACTTTAGCTTGTTCTGAGTAGCTTTTGCTATGATGGAAGGTTTGTCTGTAGTCCCTAAAAAAGGCACTGTGGGGATGGATAATGTTTTGTCCAATAACCGAAAATCTAGTGGTAACAGGTGAAGACCATCGCTGGGAAAGCAGTGTGGCCTGTCAACCATGTCCTCCCAAATGACAAGTATTGGACCCCTTTAGAAAGACACCAGTAGCTAAGCCACTTGTTAAAATTGATTATTTTCTGTGGTATTGTGGCATCATCCTTAGAGACAGTAGAATGATGCTTAGTGCTAGGCTCATACCTGCTTGTAACACATATTCATAGGTAGGTACTAGACTATTGGCCCTAGGGCCTATATAAGCCTAGCCAAAAAGGTACCCTGGCTTTTACCACCCAAGAAAGTTATTTTCCTGTGCCACTGTCAAACAGAGCCACAGAGGTGATCCCTGGATTGAATTTCCTATTTCCCATCCAATCATCAAGATTTTTCTTGAAGAGTGCTAACGAGGAGTTTGTTTGATACAGATATAGATTCTGAGAGCTCAGTCATGTCATATAGCCCATAAAGGTACATCTCAGGTCATTCACACTCACATGGACTATGACAGAGTCATACTGCTTCTTGAAGCTAAGTGACCTGAGGGTTGTGTAATCTGGTGGAGCCTGGCCCTCTGACAGGCAAATAACTATAACATTTTCCTTATCCAGCCTGGTAAGAGGGACATCAGTGTTTTTCACAATGGAGACTCCTATGACCAAAATATTGGGTTGTGGGGTGTTTCACCTTATGGACTTGGTAGCTGAGATTCAAAAAGACAAATTGAGATTGGTCTTTGTGTTGCAATGGGAACTGTCTTATTTGTGTGCATGCACTGAGGACTGCACCTAAGAGGCCTTTGAGGTATGGGGAAGTTGCACATGACCACCTCTGCATGTGTGTGTCCTTTTGCCTGGTCCTTTGTGGGTGCAGTGATTATTGTGGATGTGTGTGTGTGCGTGCGCGTGCCACTGACAACCTGTTTGTTGCTTTTTATGTCTGTATGTGACAGTCTGGCCTTCAGTGTCATTGCGTAACTATATTGCTCACATACTTTATTTATATGTCAGAGAATTAAGTGATTGTCTGTGTAAGTAAGGCAATTGTTACATTACCTTAGGATGCCCATGTCCACCAAGCTAGATACAGAGATAGCAGGAAATTGCCTATCCATGGTCGTAGGTCCTAATGTCCAAATATGTACTTTGCAAAAGACAGAAGTGGAGGGTGTTTGTAACCAGATGAGGGATGGGTGCTTACTTTGGTGTAATCTACAGCTAACCTGTCTAGCAAAGCTGCCCAGCAGCCAAACCAGATGATCTCTGAGCAGAGATAGTCCTGGGTGCTGTACTAATGTAATGTAGGCCTAAATATTCCTAACTAAATGTGTTTATGCTGCTCAAAGCACAAACTAGTTGCCCCGCGAGTAGCGTGAGACTGAGGTAAAGTCCCAAGGTAGTTTTTGTAGGAAATTTCATCTTCTGGTAATTGCGAATATACATGGCAACACTAAGCACTACTGAACAAAGGGCAGCTTTATACAAACCTGAGGTGTATATATATATAATCATAAAAAACTAATTTTGGAATACCTCTGCATAAGGTCAATCATGTAAGCACACAATGAGCTTTCTATCAACAGTTTCCAGCTCATATATATGAAAGCAACCCTCTCCTACCAAAGAGTACTAACTTTGACACTGTTAATGTACAACAAATGTTTTGGCACCCAGACATTAAGGAACCACAACCAGATGCCTAATACTAGCTAAAAATCACTGTATACAATGCATTTAAATGTAGAACAGCAGCCCTTACAGCAGTTAGAAAATGCAATTTTTGAATTTTAAAGAAGTGCAGAAAACAATAAATAGCAAGGAAATCTGTCATAGTGTAATCGAAATAGTTAAAGCAATTCCAACATGAGACTTAAGTTTGTGAGCAGCTGTGGATAAAGCAGCTTTGTTTATTTTTTAGCAGAAGTGCTCCCATCACCCCAATCAAGCCTTAATGGCCACACTGAATTCCAGGGACAGTCAAAAGATTAACCAAGTGCAAAAGAGCTGTTAATTTTCTGTGGTGGAGATATTCAGAAGCTAGATTTCTTTGTTCAGTGTTCAGCAGAAGTGATCCCACCACACCAATCAGCCTTAATGGCACATTATATTCCAGGGACAGTGATATATAGCTTTAAGGACCTAACAATAATCCAGTCAGTAAGCAGATCAGTACAATACAGTTATAACTAGGCCCCTAATCATTACAGTAATTTCCCTGTCACTGAAACTACACTTGAGCTAGAGGCCTGTTAGTTATTTTTGACATGACATATTAATCTAAAGAAATAAAATGTTTACTTATAAAAAGTCAAATAATTTACTTACAACAAGCCAGATATTAATCAAGTGTAAAATAGTTCTTAATTTTCTATTATGGAGATAATCAGAATTTAGATTTTTTTGTTTAGTGTTGCAGAAATGCACCCACCACACCAACCAAGCCTTAGTAATACCTATTCAGACAGAGTTTCCATATCCATTTTGTTTATTTATACACAACAGTATTATACATGAAATGGATTCTTATTTAGCTTTGCAATATAAATGAGAGGCGGTCAACTTGACTGACATATGCTTGTGACATCATCATCATCATCATGCCAGTATGTGCGCGGTGCACCCCATTATAAAGTATAACATGGGCATATCACACTGTTTTCCAGTGGCAAGTAGAAGTAGGGGAGACAAGTTTGCACACAAAGAGAATGAAACTATAATCCAGGCTCTGCACTAGCATGGCTACAGCCTTCTTGGACAGATGGGAAATACTATGTGGAGGAATGAAATGTGGACATAACTGACAAGCATAATCAATGCTGTGGATAGCCACAAAAGATCCAGGGAAGCCTGTGGGAGACATTGCTCTGACATAATCCTCCATGTGGCTAACAGACTCTTTGCCTTCCTTCATCAGATGAGATAACATGTTCCTCGCATCCCATCATACCACTAGTCTGGGATCATTGGATACCCATGAGGTACTGAAGCCAGTGTTCCCTGACGTACACATATGTCCTAAATTCCAAAAAAATGTAACATACACTCTACCTCATTAAGGATCTTTATTTCACAGATGTTACTGTATTATTTTATTTGTGCTTCAGCAGCAGAATTTTGCTGTGGATCTGGAACCCACATGACGTGGATGTACAACTTAAATGTTATAGCATAGGTTCATAGATTCATAGATAGGTACTAGGCTATCGGCCCGAGGGCCAAAGCAAGCCTAGCCAACAGTGCATTGGCTTTCACCACCCATGTATTGTTAAATTCCTGCCGCTCTATTGAGCAGTGCTCCAGACATAATCCCAGGGGTGAACTTCCTACCACCCATCCACTTATCAAGGTTTCTCTTGAATAGTGCTAATGATGAGCTCTGCTTGATGTGGATGGTAATTGTGTTCCAGAGCATGGGAAGTCTCTGGGACATAAATCTATCCCTCCATCATATCCTATTTATCGTTGTGGTGAGATTTAGGTCTCTAGAGTGTGTTGCTCGGGGAGACTGGGATTTCTTCAAGTGGAGCATGTCCAGCAATTCTGGGTTTGACATAGCTTTGTATGTCAAACAGAGGTCTCCTCGGAGTAAGCGGTATGCAACCGAGTAGAGTTTGAGTTTCTTGAGCTGGTCAGCATAGGGCAATTGTTTGAGGCCAGTGATCCTCTTGGTAAGGTACTTTTGGGGCATCTCAAGTTGTTGTAGGTGTTTTGTGAGGTACATCCCAAATAGGGCATTGTATTCAATGATGGGTCTGATAAGTGATGAGTAGAGGGGAACGATGACTTCCTTATTTCTAGATGTGAACCCTTTTGTGATTAAGTGGGCCACGTAGAAAGATTTTTCTGACCACTGTGACAATGTGGTTATCAAAGGAGAAGTTACTATCCACTTGGGTCCCGAGGTCTCTTATCACACTTTCTGTGTTGTATACTTCCCCCTATTTGGTAATTCATGGGTACCTTGTTTTTGCCAAAGGGGATAATAATGCACTTTTTGGCATTTAGTTTGAGGCCATGATTTTGACAACAGGTGTCAGTCTCGGTGAGGCCCTTTTGCAGGATGTCTATGTTGGCAGGGGAATCAATAATGACACCCAATTTTCAGTCATCTGCGAACTTGGTTAGCCATAGACCCTTGGTGTTCACTTGCACTTCAGAGAAGTATATACTAAACAGGAGGGGTCCCAAGACTGAACCCTGGGGTTTTCTACTTGTAACTGGTTTGGAGTCGGATCTGGAGTCAGCAACTCTTATCATGTGGGTTCTGTCCATGAGCCAGATGGCCACCCATCTTGTGACGTAAAGGTTTATGTTAAGGTTGGTGAGTTTATCAATGATTCCTGAATGAGGAATAGTGTCAAAGGCTTTAGCAAGGTCCAGGCAGGCTGTGTGGACCACCTTGCCCTCGTCTTTGGTCTTAGTAACTGTTTCAAAGAAGTCTACCAAGTTTAGGAGATATGACCTACCTTTTACAAATCTGAATTGTGTAGCATCCAGAGTTTGGAGGTTACCTGTAACTTTGTTTATGAGTTCCATGATGATACGTTCCATGGCCTTGCAGACCAGGCTTGTCAGGCTAATAGGTCTATAGTTCCTGGGATCTGTGGTGGTTCCTCCTTTGTGAAGTGGGATAACCATTGCTGTGCACCATTCTGCGGCCACATAGCCTGTGGTGAGGCTGTGGTTGAACATGGATTTTAGGTGGGCAGCTAGTTAATTTTGGAGTTTGTGTAAGATGCAGCCTGGGATGTTGTCCGGTCCCATGGATGCTGTGTTTCTGGCTTTAGAGAGTGCCCTTTTTACCTGTGTGTTTGTGATTGCTGGGGCTCTACAACCATCTGGTATAGTTATAGACCCTTTGGGGGTGAGGAGGGAGTAAAGTTTGCACTGAACCTATTTGCCAATATGTTGGCAATATTAGTTGGCTCTGTATATTTTGTGCCATTCTGTTGTATCTCAGTGCAGATCTGGGTGTTGCCATGGAGATTCTTGACATAGTTATAGAATGCCTTGTGGTTGTCTTTGGAATCCATGGCAATTTTTTCTTTCTAAATTAGCTTTAGAGGATTTTATGAGAGATCTTAGTTTCTTACTGAGGCTCGTCAGTGAATTCCTCCATACCTGGGTTTTTACTCTTTAGCAACAGTTTCTTCCTTCTGTTGTAAAGTTTGTTAATGGCAGGGGACCACCAGATTGGCTTCCTTTTTTTGGAGGATACCGTCTTGATTTTATTGGGAATAGCACGATCCATGCACTCATGCAGGTACTTGTAGAGTACATTTGTGTAGGATTCAGCAGTCGTGACTGTATTGACTGTGTTTTCCATCTGCAGGGGAGTCGCAAAGTTAGTCACCTCATTTTTGAGAAGCATAAAGTTCGCCTTGGAAATTTTTTTTACAATGGTTTCCTTGTGTGGGGGTGGGGTCGGGATGTGAATATCTTGGATGATTAGTTTATGGTCTGATCTGAATAGCAAGGAGTTGATCCCAGCACTGAGCACTCGCCACCCATGTTGGTAATGACCAGGTCCAGAATATTGTCTCCCCTGGTGGGGGCATTGACAAGTTGATCCAGGGCATTATGGTTTATGATCTCCAGGAATCATTGAGCAAGGGGGTTAGTACAGGAGTAGTTTTCCCAGTTTATGTTGGGGTAGTTGAAATTGCCCATTATTATGGTATTTGTTTAGACCCTCATTTTTTCCAGTATCCCCAGGAATGAGGAGTGAATGTCCTGGGTCATGGTGGGGGATCTATAACAAGCTACAATTTGGAATGCATTTTTGCCCTGGGTTAGTTGCACTTGGATGATTTCAGAAGCATTGCATTTTGCAACTAGCCTGGAGGTGTGTAGGTCCTTGATGAATATGGACACACCTCTGTCATTCATGTTTTGGTCTGGGATTTGTCGCCAAAACATGTGGTATGAGTTATAGCCTGGTAGTGCTGGGGTGCTCTCAGGAGCCTTGAACCAGGTCTTAGTCACTGCACAGATATCGATGTTCTCCATTTTAAGGATTGCCTTGAGTAAGTGCATTTTGAGGTTTAGACTCCTAGCATTGAGTAACATTGCCCTCAGTTTTGTTTCCTGTAGTTCTTATGGCAGTGGGTTTGTTTTTTAAGCCTTGCCTAAATAAGGCACTATAGGGGCGGCAAGAGCCTTGGCCAATATTCTGAATCACAGGGGTGACAGGTGCAGGCCATCTCTTGCGAAGCATCGTGGCCTGTCAAGCATGTCATCCCAGGCAGACAGATACTGGATCCTCTTTGAATGACACCAGAAGCTTAGCCAATTGTTGAAGTTGATTATCTTATCCTTGTACTGTGGTATTATTTTTGGTGAAGGCAGGATGCTACTCAGGGCTAGGGTCATACCTGCCTGGGCTACAAGATCAGAGAGCTCTTCCATGTCTCTTTTCATGTAGTCCAGGGAGGTACATCTCAGGTCATCTTCATGAAATGGACTATGACAGAGTCATATTTGTACTTGCCTTGTAGTGACCTGAGTGCATGTGTTATGTGGTGGATTCTGACACCTGACAAGCAGCTGACAGTAACCTTCTCTTTGTCTAGCCTGGTGAGTGGGACGTCAGTGTGCCTGACTATAGAGTCACCTATCATTAGTGTGTTGGGTATGTTGTTTAGCTTTATGAGCTGTGGTTGTGTGGCACACAGAGTTTGTGGGCTATGTGTTGTTTGGGATGTGTTGGTGGGAGGAGGTTGCTTGTGTGTCTGCTTTGGAGGTCTCTGTTACCTAGGCAGATTTAGATTTTTAATCAGAGCATCTGTATATGTCTTGGTGTTTTTAGGTGTGGGTTTTGGAGGTGTTGGTTTAGTTGGTCTATGTGTAGTGAGTAGGGTGTTGCGAGTTGTTACCTTCTCCTCTTGACTGTTCCAGTTTTAGTTGGAGAGAGCTTTGCCTCTAGATTGGCTATATAAGTGCATCTATCACAAGTGTTAGTGTTTGGTGGTAGGAAGAGAGGAGTGCATGTGTACCTGAGGCAGTTGTAGCATTGCCTCAAGATGCCCAGGCTCATCAGGTAGGCTGGAGAGTACACTGGGAGCTGTCTCTTGGACATGCCTTAATAAGTAGGGAAATAAAAAGACTATTCCCTTCTTGGCAGATGCGGGAGTTGTGTGCTGGGGGTTTATCTAGTGCAGCTGTAGGTTTAGAACAAGTGCTAGGCTGAAAGGTGCAGGTCTGAGTGCTTTAGGCTGAAAGACTGACAAGTTATAAGGGAAAAACTAAAGAACAGACTTTGTGGAGCCGGGGATGGTTAACCCCAGCTAACTGGTGCTGCGCGGTACGCAAAACCACGCAAAAGCGTGTTTTTATAGCAGGAAGATAAAAGGGATAGAAATTAGCCCAAAATGGCCAATAAACTACAAATTCTGAGCTGAAAACCACTCTGTTAGGGACAGATAGGCTGCTCAAAGCTCCCCACTCTCACTGGTGAACAGAGAAACTTCCTTCTATCCAAGTAAGGTATGGGCCAACACAGGAACTACAATCAGGAAACTCTGAAAACTGGACTATACTAGCTTCAGAAAGGTGGGAAACATGTATAGGATAGCTTATTTTTTTTTTTTTTTTTTTTTTAGAGTTTAAGGCAGTTAAGACAAAATAATGACTTTAAAGAACAGAAAAATGGCTAATGCATGTGAGTGTGTAGCCTACAACAGTTAAAACAGTTTAAATGCTCTAAAAAACAAGTTTAAAGTGCAAAACAGTTAATAAGTACAATTAAACAGTTATAAAAGGCTTTTTTGTATCAAATAAATGCTAGAAATTGAGCATTTAGACAGAATTAGCAATTTATAACAAGAAACAAGCCAAAAAGTACTTAAATCAAATCAAAGTCTCTCTTTTCTCCTTCTGCTACTGTAGGACTCTGCAGATTACCTGGACAGGTTCTTGCTGAGCTGATACAAGCGCAAAAAATGTGCAAAAGCATGTTTTTATAGCAGGAAGATAAAAGGGATAGAAATTAGCCCAAAATGGCCAATAAACTACAAATTCTGAGCTGAAAACCACTCCTCCAGGGACAGATAGGCTGCTCAAAGCTCCCCACTCTCACTGGTGAATAGAGAAACTTCCTTCTATCCAAGTAAGATATGGGCCAACACAGGAACTACAAAACAGTCTGGATTCGGCAAACTCTGAAAACTGGACTATACTAGTTTTAGAAAGGTGGGAAACAAGTATAGGATAGCTTATTTTTTTTTATTTTTTTAGATACACTCCAGCAAAATGTGTGAAGTATTTTTTTCAATTGCATTCGTCCATCAACAGCTGCATAGCAGCAGCAGATGTCACATAAGTGTCTCCATATACCGTTAGTGTGCCTCTGCTGCCTGTCATGACAATGGAGTATACTCACATGTTCATATTTTTCCTGCCTTTTTTAACCCATCACAAAACATGGGCCTTGCAGCTTCACATACATGCAAGGTGTAGTTGCCCATCTTCCTAATGTGATGCAGCACTTTTTAGCACACCTGTGATGTATGATATTCATGTTGTCTTGTTTCATACACAGGTACATTTGGGCAATGTGTGCGCCACTTGTCATGTAAATGTCTCCATATCCTGTTAGTGTAAACCATAGTTGTTCTATGCCTTTGCCTGCAGTCATGACTGTGGAGCATGCCCACATGTTGACATGTGCCTTATTATATTACAAGTGATATGCTTTCCAAACAAGAAGGATGTAACTGGTAAGACATTCCAGCTGCACTACATGTGACTATTCATAATCCCAGCTGTGCCTTTTATGACTACTATGTTCTTCTTCACCTGTCTAGGATACTTTCAATCTGCACATCAGCCTTACCCATCTGGTATGTGTCTATATTACCTCCTGTGTGTGTTACACCTCTGTTGAAATACTATGTGATGCCTGTTATGTGCTTAATGATGATGATGTTTTTATGTTTGTCTTTCCAAATGTCAGTTGCATTTCAATCCCCACTTCCAGTAGAAAACATGTCAGGTAGGTTTTAGTACTTGAATTGGTCTCAGTTATCATATTTGTTGGATATATAATGTACATGTCATCTCTCTATTATATGGGGTCCCTGAATCACCCACAGCCATCATGTTCTGGTAAGTCCATATTCTTATAAATTGCAATCATATAGTTGTCCCATACTTCATTACTAAACTACATTGTTTGATTTGTGTGATATATGTGACATGTCATATGTCTTTTCTTGTAGCACATCCATTGACTGCCTCCTCGAGTAGCCTGTCCACTGATCTTAAGTGGGATGTGACATGTCTCACTGTGATAGCACAGCCAGTGCACACAGATCACTGAATTGGTTTTATTGTCCAGCCCAGATGGGGACAGCCATATGGATCTGCAGAAGAAGAAGAAGTGCTGTCCATTTTAATGATGTGGGGAGATCGGTTGACAGATATAATGATGACCATGACTCACTGTCCCATGCAGATTCTGGTAATAATGGTGACTCTTCCCACCAATGGAGTAATACTGACATCAGACTACAGGTGAGAGTGCAGCTGGTGAGCATGAATGTGTGTCAGAGGGTGTCTGCCTCTTATTACAGGTGAATTAATTCAAAACAACATCAGTACTGAGTGCTAAATGCCCTAACTGTACTAAGCAAATAACCACCAATGAAGAGAGGCAGATCCCCTCTCATTATATCCACACATAGCCTTCAGACATCAATGTCTGTCTGCAGCATGCACACACATTTAATGCTGGCCACTTCACTGCAAGCCCAGTAGCCATGTCCAGATGGTCACATCACAGTCATGCACCTCTACCTACACTGTGTCTCCACATGCTAGTGTCATCACATCTAGCACCTTGGTAGAGCATCAAGGGCCGAGTCTTTCTGGACATGGCAGGAGCAGCCAGTACCATGGTGTGAGCCATCAGCACGGGCATTCTAGAATGCATTAGAATAACACTGACAGGTGATCCAATGTGTGTCCTGATCTATCATTCTGACACTGTGGCAATGATGACTGCTGTGCTGACCACTGACAAATTATTCTGTATGTAGTTGTTCAAATGCCTGATGCCACAGGATGCCATTATCATCTACCTGACCTGGATGACTAGCTTCTATTTGTGACATGTATTACCTCTTTGTGAATGGCATATGTTAGTACAGATATTGATGACAGTATTGCAATATGCAACACTGTGCTTTGATGTTTGCATCAGTTGCTAGTGGACAGAAAGGATAGATGTTTGCATTACACTTTTCCTTGTTGCCTTCCATTCTGTCATGCACACCTATGCATCTGTGTGCATTTTTGTGTCACTTATGGCATTTTAATATGGTACCGAACATGCCTCACCATCAGAACACACTGCATTTCTTTTAACCAGTTTCCATTTTCAGTCCCCATGCTGACTTGCAATTCTCAAATGTGCCTGCCCATATCTATCTATCTATCTATCTATCTATCTATCTATCTATCTATCTATCTATCTATCTATCTATCTATCTAACCTATGTTGCTGTATCCCCAACATGAATACATGTTGCATGCATGTTGTGTAGTCACTGTCATTGATACCTTGCATGTTATCCCAATTCAAAATATCCCTAAAGAAACACCTAAAAACACATTGGCTATGTCCATGTTTAAACCCTGACTAACCCCATTCAAAGCACAATTTATATAGGGGAAACACCCGAGAAGAATAATACTCTGAACCTTTAACTATCCGGATTTAATATGCTTCTCAATGGGTCTATATCATATATTCAAAATTCCAAAATGTTGAACACCATATGTTCGAACTTGGAATTTCAAATATTGAAAACATTGAATGCTCAGAATACGAATTTTTTCCCAGGGGAAAAAAATTGCTGTTCTGAGAAACATACACCCAACACAAGCACACCAAAATAAATAAACCACACACATACATTTAACAAAACCCCTCAACCCATCCCACCCTTCAACCTATAACATCACCACACCTATTCTTCCTCCTATGACTTCTCACTACTATCCCTCTTACTCAGCTAATATGTACAAGCACACCATACCTATACTCACTGCATGCACACTCCTTGCATACATCACATCTTACCAAATCTCCACCATTCCTGCACTCAACCACTACCACTGTACCGCCACACACACCACCACTCATATCCCACATCTACTCTACTACTCTCTCATCAGGTCAACAACCTTCCAAATACACCCTCTATATAGACTACAAACCACAATACCTAAACTAAAAACAACCCCACAACCTAACATAACCCTACCACCATACCTATTGCCCACAGAACACAATCAAAAAACTTCCCTTATAAGCAAGCATATACAGAAATTGATAAAACTAATAATCTCATCCATATCCAACCTAGCTCTCAGTGGAGACATCCATCCTAATCCTGGTCCCTCTATCTCCAACCCCTCCCCTCATAATCAGACTACAAACTACATCTCCCAAATCACAGCCAATAGAAAGCCAACCGACCTCCTTCTGATAAGCCTAAATATTAGAAGTATATGCAACAAGGTGCATGAATCCCATGCCACCATAGACTCCTACTCCCCTGATGTAGTGATTCTTACAGAAATATGGTTAAAACCACACATTACTAATGAGCAAATCCTCCGTACTGGTTACAATATACTAAGAGTAGACTGACTAAACAAAAAAGGAGGTGGTATGGCTATAATATTTAAGCAGCATCTAGACATCCAGATCTTAAAGTTAGCAGCTCCCCAAATAGGTAAGGAAGAAATAATATATGCCAACCTTAAAATAAACCAAAATAAAGCCCTAAACATAATAGGTTGCTACTTCCCACCTGGCCACAACATCCCTCCACTTGAAAACCTCCTCAGCTGGACTACCCACCACCTACCCCAAGAAACTTTAATTCTAGGAGACTTCAACACTGACTGACAATCCTGCTCTAGCAACTACCCAACCCATCATGTAAATCTTCATGGCTTCACCCAACTAGTCCAGTCACCTACTAGGATAAATAACTCCAACAAACACACTATCCTTGATTGGATACTAGTCAATAAGAGCCCCCAGTCATATATAGCAGGCTGCTTATCTGACAGCCTCAGTGATCACTCCCCAACCTTATTACTAAGAAAACACCTTTATAAAGCAAAACCCATCATCTACCGTCAAATACGCAAAAAAACTAACTTCAACCCTCTCTCATTCAGCTCATCCCTAAAAGACTGTAACTGGCAACCTCTAAAATACCTCAAACTAGATGATGCAGTTGACTACTTTAATAAAACATTCCTAAGCATCCTTAATTACCATGCCCCCATAAGACGTTCCCGAACTAGAGCCCAACAATCCCCATGGCTACAAAAAAACATAAAGTCTGAAATGAAAAATAGGGATAAAGCGTGAGACAACTGGCGCAAAACCAAAAACCCCTCTACTAGGCAAAAATTCCTAGAACTATGCAATAGAACCAAAAAGCTTATAAAACAGGACAGAATCCACTACTACCCATCTGCCCTTACCTCCTCCCAACATAACCCCAAACAATTCTGGTCCTCAATACACTCCATCCTCCACCCAGGTAAAGTAAGTACACCCACTCCTAACTTAACTCACTCCTCCGAAAATATTGCTACCTCTTTCAACAATCAATTCACACAAACTTTATTATCACTAGCTAGACAACACAACCCCCCCATAAACCCACACCATCAACTAGAACTAACAATCTACCAACTAGCTTCTCTTTCTCTCCTGTTCCTACCTCCAAAGTAAAACAGCTACTAACTAAACTTAAAATCACTAGATTAGCAGCAGACAACCTCCCAGGTGAATACATTCAACTTGCAGCTGATGTTCTAGCCCACCTCGTATCACTCATGATTAACAGATCTCTGTCAGAAAGTTATGTTCCTACACTATGGAAAGTCTCACACATAATTCCCCTACACAAAGGAGGCCCCTCCACAGATCTAACCAATTACCGCCCCATAGCTATTCTCTCGCCACTCTCCAAAATACTAGAGAGATGCATTCATTTTCAAGTCTCAGATCACCTCCTTGCTAACAACCTCCTCTCCACCACACAACACGGTAACGATAGCACCACCACAGCCTTACTCTCTTTCTCTTAACATGATCCTACAAAATAAAAATGCAGGTTATCTCTCCTCAGCTACCTTCCTAGACCTCTCTAAAGCTTTCGACATGGTCCCACACAAACAAATCATCTATCTTCTCAATAACGTATCCTTCTCAACCAGTCATCAACAGGTTTCAGAGTTATCTATCTGAACGCCAACAAGCAGTTGTTTGGCAGGACAACCTATCCCCCCAACTGCCAGTCTCCATAGGAGTTTCCCAAGGGTCCATCCTGGGACCACTACTCTTCTCTATTTTCACCAATAATCTAGCCTCAGCCACAACACATGGCACACTTATACAATACACAGATGACTCAGCCATCATCTGCACAGCCCGCTCCTTACCAGAACTGCAAAAAGTCACACAGGAAGCATTTTCTTCTATTGAAACTTGGTTATCCGATGCCCAACTAATACTCAACCAAAACAAAACAAAATTACTAATTTTCCAACCCACCAAACTTACCCTAGACAGCTCTCACTTTAACATCACAGCAAAAGACAACACCACCATCCATCCTATAGAACACACCAAATTACTAGGAGTAGAAATAGACAATAAACTGAACTTTGACATTCACATTTCCATGACCATTAAAAAAGTGCACAAAAAACTAGGACCATTATATAGAAATCAGCAACTACTTACCAAAGCAGCTAAAATTTCGATAGCAAATTCTCATCTTATCTCTACCCTACTCTACGCCTCTCCAATATTTACTAACCTTAGACAATGCGATCTAAATAAGCTCAAAACCTGCTAAAACAAAATTGCCAAATTCACCACAAGGGCTTCCTACCATACTCACCAGTCTCTCACTAGCAGAACTGGGCTGGCTAGAGCTCCCTCACCTCCTTTAATGGTACCGACTCACACTCGCCCACAAACTAATAAACCAATCACTAAAAGTCCCATCCCTCCACAATCTACTCCAACCCTACATAACCATGAGACCACTAAGATCCAGCCACAAAAACCTCCTACAGGTCACAAGAGCTGCTGGAGAAGCATTATTCTCCTGCACTATAGCCAGATTCTGGAACTCCCTCCCATCCTCAATTACCTCTGTAACTTCTTGCACTCACTTTAAATCCTTACTAAAATCACACTTCAAAACTTGCCAGATATGCCCTTGCAACCCCCCCCTCTAATACCATCCACTCCCCCCACCCACTACCTCTCTCAGCCCCCTATCAACAACCTACTCTTAGCAAGCTTGGCTACTCATGTTCCGAGGATACCTACCACATAATACTAACTTCTTGTAGCAGCAACTGTTAATGGCTGTTATGTACCTCAAAAACAGATTGTACCAATTGTTCACTGATGAATCTCAACTACATTTGTAACCATGTTTAGTATATGTCACCATATTTTAAAACTGTACTATGTTCTACAGCTGTTTTACATCTGTTTTATTCTTGTCTTGCGTCCTTAACTGGACTAATGTCTATATTTAAATGCTATGTTTTTTAACTGTATAATGCAAATAATACTTAATGTGGAGCTTTTCTCCCCGGGCCTCCACTGAAAACGGACCTGTGTCCAGTCGGGCTCTCCCAGTCAACAAATGCAAATAAATAAATAAATAAAACCCAACCCCAAACTAAACCAAACATACATTACTAACTATCCACTAACCTTAACCCGCACCTTAACCCTACGGTCCGTAACTATCGCACACATACCCTACAAATCTATACACAAACTAATTAATACACACACATACAGTTAACAAAACACAGCCCTACACTACACCATGCATACATTACTAACTATCCACTTACCTTAACCCACACCCTAACCCTAAAGTCCGTAACTCTCGCACCACAGTGGAGGAAATAGCAAAGCCATGGAACGGCCCACCGAAATCTTGCCCTAGGTAAGAGTTCGATGTTTCGGGGCTTCGCTATTTTTACCATTCGATGTTTTCACATTCTGCGTTGTACCTCTTCAGAATTTTGATATAGACCCTTCTCAACTACTGATAAGATTTAAATATAAGGATGATATCATGTGTGCTAGCCACTCTAAGGCTATCTGTTCCCCTTTTAATATGTAATCTCTAACTATTTGCCTTCTCAACTATCAACTTCCAGCCTTTTCTTGTTTGACCTCTTGAAAACAAAATGTTTAAATATTTCATTAAATAAATTTACAATGCTGTTAAATTTCAATAAAAGCATGCCTGTGTATTTACACTGGTTATGTACATGTGGAGCTTTTCTCCCCGGGCCTCCGCTGAAACTGGACATGTATCCAGTCGGACTCTCCCGGTTAACAAATGTAAAATAAAATAAAAATAAAGTAAAATAAATATTTACACATGGATTACCTTGAACTAAGACATATTGCAATCATAACATGTGTATATATGACATTCCTTACCAGCCAAGGGATGTGATGCTTGTTTATGTGTTTATTTATTTATTTTACATTTGTTACTGGGTAAATGACCGACTGGGCTGAAAGCCTATTTTCAGGGGAGACCAGGGAGAAAACCTCCATACATATGCAATAATAAAAGTTTTACAAAGTAATAATAAGTGTTATAAAGTAATTAAAGAAGCAAATAACATTTTACAAAGTAATAAAAGTCACAAATAGTTATACAAAGCAATTTAAAAACAAAAGTACAAAAATAAGACAGAGGAAACAACTGGCAGGTCATAACAGTACAATGAAATGCATCCTCAAAACAATGGATATAGAATCAATGCAGACAGCTATGAGCAAGATTGGGGTATGAAACACTATACCTATATATTGTTCAAAGATCAGTAGACTTTAAAAAGTTGGAAAGCATGTAATTTAGTTAACAGATATAAGAAGCAGTAAAAAGTAGAATCGCTAATCAGGGTTGGAGCAGGTTAAGAGCCAATGGTTGGTGTGGTATTATCTTAGACTTTGCTTGAATTTGGTGGTATCATTAAATTTAAGGATGTGCTGGGGTAATAGGTTCCAAGACCTGGAAACTTTGTTAGAATAGAGTGAGTCAACAAAACTGTTTGCGGATTTGTTTACTTTTAGCAAGAGATTATCAGAGGATCAAAGGTCTCTGAGGTTAGTATAAGTTTGAACTAAGTCTTTTAGGGATAGGCAGAAACTTGCTTTGGTTAAAATGTTGTGGAAAACAGTGAGTTGGTTTAGATGTAGTAAATTTGGTAGCTCATTCCAGTTAAGTTTTTTTAGGGCTATGCAGTGGTGCTCCCTATAGGGTACATTGGTAGCACATTTAGCTATTTTATTGTAGCATATCTCTAGGAGATTTAGGTCAGTCTTTTATAAATTAGTAAAGATTTGTGAATACAGGAGAGTGGAGAGAAGAAATGACCTGGCTGTGGCTACTCTGGAGGTACTTATGAGATAGGAATTAGCTCTATAGAGTTGACCTAATTTTATACAAACTTTTTAATATTTATTGCTATGTGTTTATCAAATTTTAGTTGATTGTCTAGTGTGATTCCAAGAAGTTTGGTGTGATGTGCTAATTCAATAGCAGTTTGGTCTGAGGAAGGATGTTTAGAGGTTGACAAGTTTTTGGTGAAAACCATGAGCTTTGTTTTCTTTGGGTTGATGATGAGTTCATTGTCTGCAAGGTAGGTTTCAATGTCTAACAGTGATTTTTGTATTTTTTCCTGAAGTTTGAGGGTAGAGTGAGCATTCCAGATGAGGGTGGTATCATCTGAATATTGGATTATGGTGACGAACTTAGTGGCGGTGTAAAGGTGATTTGTGAATACAGTGAAAAGTAGGGGGCCTAAAACTGAACTTTGTGGAACACCTACTAAGATAAAGATGAGGGGGAGAAGTTATTAGCTCACTTGGTGGACTGTTGTCTGTTGGAGAGGTAACTATGAAACCAGCAAAGGGATAAGGAACTCAGGTTGTATTTAGCAAGTTTGTTGAGAAGTTTTTGGTGTGAGACACTGTCTAAAGCATATGACATGTCTAGAAAGACTGAAGAGATGAAAAGGCTTTTGCTTTTAAGGAGGTTCACTGTGTTGGTGAAACTAATCAAGGAGGTACTAGTGCTGTGTTTGGGTCTGAATCTGTGCTGTGTGTTAAATAGCATGTTGTTTGTTAAAACGTACTCTAGAAGTTGATGGTGGATGCATTTTTCTAACATTTTGGCTAGAAGTGAGAGGACAGCAATGGGATGATAGTTGGAAAGATCAGTGGATTGGTCACCTTTGTGGAGTGGTAGGTTATGATAGATTTTCCAGATAGTGGGGACATACTTCTCAGAAATGGAGCGATTAATAAGAATGGATACAGGATAGCAGATAGATGAAGCAGCTAGCTTTAAAAATTAATTTGGGAGAAGATCGGCAGCAGGGGATGAGGATTTAAGCTTAGTAAGAAGCATTTTGATGTAGCTAGTCTGGATCGGTGATATTGTGAAAGAGTTAAGGGAATTGATGGGATTAGGGATGGTTAGAGGTACATTGGGATTATTTTGTATGAGTGGTGTTATAGAGTTGATGAAGTGTGAGTTGAATTGCGAGGGTAGACTATCTATGGCATTTGAAGTGGTAGTTGGTGTGGTGGAAGATTTGCCAGGTTTTAGGAGATGATTAATGCTTTGCCAGAGTTTTGAGGGGTTGTGTATATGCTTCTGCTGTGATTTGAGGAAAAACAATTTTCTTCAAGAATAATCTGTTTTTTAGCTTGGTTCCATAGTTGTTTATAAGCTAAGAGGTCTGATTTTTTTTTTTAGTAAAGTGGTAGATAGACCAGGCTTTGTTATGTTGTTTGAGTAAGGCTTTGGTGCTGCTAGTTAACCATGGAATGTATTTGGATTTGGTACAATTTTTTCTAATGAGGGCCAAATTATTAAGTATATTCATAGGTTCATAGGTTGGTACTAGGCTATCAGCCCTAGGGCCTGTACAAGCCTAGCCATAACAATTCCCTGGCTATTTCTTCCCACACTATTTACTTCCCTGGACCCCTGTCTAGCAGGGTGAATGACGTGATCCCCAGGGTGAATTTTCTTTCTCCCATCCAATCGTCACGGTTCCTTTTGATGAGGGCCAAAGAGGCACTTTGCTTGACATGTATGGGCAATCTATTCCAGAGTCTGGGGAGTCTCTGGGTCAGGAACCTATCCCTCCAGCATGTTTTGTTTATTTTGATGACAAGGTTTAGATCCCTGGAGCATGTGGCTTTGGGGGATTGGGATTTCTTTAAGTGTAGCATGTCCAACAGTTCTGGGTTTGACATGGCCTTATATGTTAAGCAGAGATCGCCTTTGAGTAGACGATATGCGACAGAGTATAGCTGGAGTTTTTTAAGGCGGTCAGAGTAGGGCATCTGCTTTAGGCCTGTGATTCTTTTAGTGAGGTATTTCTGCGGCCTTTCCAGTTGTTGCAGATGTCTTGAGAGGTACATACCAAACAGGGCATTGTATTCTATAATGGGTCTAATGAGGGATGAGTACAGTGGGACGATGACCTCCTTTTTTCTGGATGAAAAGCCCTTAGTGATGAGGTGTGCCACATAGAAGGATTTCCTGACTGTTGTGGCTATGTGGTTATCGAAGGTGAGACCACTGTCCACCTGTGTCCCTAAGTCTCTTATCACACTTTCAATGTTTAATGTACTGCCACCTATGTGGTAATTCATGGGTACATGTTTTTTTCCCAAAGGGGAGAACTATACATTTCTTGGCATTGAGCTTGAGCCCATGGCTCTGGCACCAAGCATCTGTTTCTGTAAGGCCCTTTTCTAGAGTATCCACATCATTTGGGGATTCAATAATGGCTCCCAGCTTGCAGTCATCTGCGAACTTTGTTAGCCAGAGCCCCTTAGTGTTGGCCTGTACTTCAGAGAAGTAGATGCCAAACAAGAGTGGTCCCAGGACTGAACCCTGAGGTACTCCACTTGTCACTTGTCTGGAGCTGGATTTGGAGTTGGCTACTTTTACAGTGTGGGTTCTATCAGTAAGCCAGTTAGCAACCCATTGGGTGATGTAGGGATTAATGCCCAGCTTAGTAAGTTTATCTATGATTCCAGAGTGGGGGATGATGTCAAAGGCCTTGGCAAGGTCTAGATAGGCTGTGTGGACCACCTTACCCTTGTCCATGACTCTGGAGACTGATTTGAAGAAGTCAATCAGGTTCAGGAGACAAGATCGTCCCTTCATGAACCCAAACAGGATGGGGTCCAGCGTTTTAAGGTTGCTAATGTCTTTGTTTATAAGTTCCATGATAATATGCTCCACGGCCTTGCAGATAAGGCTTGTCAGACTGATGGGATGGTAGTTTCCTGGATACAAGGTGGATCACCCCTTGTGGAGTGGGATAACTGTAGCTCTGCGCCACTCAGTGGGCACGAAACCTGAGGTGAGGCTATGATTAAACATGACACTTAGGTGAGGTGCCAGTTCATATTGTAGTTCATGTAGTACACAGCTTGGGATGTCATCTGGTCCCATGGATGCTGTATTCTTAGCTTTGGAGAGTGTGTTTTTTACCTGTGTGGCCATTATTACCGGAATTTGGCAATCTTCCGGTATTGAGATGGGCCATTTAGCGGGTGAGAGGGGGGCTGAAGTTGGCACTGAATCGATCTGCCAGGATATTGGCAATATCCTTGGGATCAGTATATTTAATGCCATTCTGTTTTAGCTCAGAGAAGATCTGAGCATTGCCATTTAGATTCTTGACATAGTTATAGAATGCCTTGTGGTTGTCTTTGGAATCTTTGGCAATTTTATTTTCATAACTAGCTTTGGAGGATTTTATGAGGGATCTCAGTTTCTTACTGAGGCTGGTAAGGGAGTTTTTTGCATCCTGGGATTTTCCTCTTTTCTGCAACAGGTTCTTCCTTTTGTTGTAAAGTTTGTTTATGGCAGGGGACCACCAGATTGGCTTCCTTTTTTTGGATGAGAGCATCTTGGCTCTATTTGGGATGGCACGATTTATGCATGAGTGGATGTGCTTGTACAGTGCCTTAGTGTAGGATTCAGCAATTGAACTTTCAGTTCCCGTCTGCATTGGTGTCATGAAGTTTGTCACTTCTGACTTGAGTAGCATGAAGTTGGCTTTGGAGAAGTTTTTTATGGAGGTTTCCTTACTGGGGGGTGGGGGTGGAATGTGGATGTTAGGAGTGATTATGGTCAGACCTGACTAACGAGGGGGTGACCATAGATGTGGAGCATCAATTTCCCATGTTGGTAATGACCTGGTCTAGGATATTGGAGCCCCTGGTGGGACTATGGATTAGTTGACCCAGGGCATTGGAATTTATGAATTCCAAGAACCGTTGGGCAAAGGTGTTGGTACATGAATAGTTTTCCCAGTTAATGGCAGGGTAGTTAAAATCACCCAGTATTAGGGTGTATGGTTCTATCTTAATATTTTCCAGTATGTTTAAAAAGATGTAGTGAGAATCTTGGGGTATGGTGGGGGATCTATAGCAAGCTACAATTTGGATTGCAGTCTTACCTAGTTTTAGTTGCACCTGGAGAATTTCAGACACATTGTGTTGGGCATCTAGCCTGGTGGTGTGAATATCCTTGGTGAATATTGACACTCCTCCACCTTTAGTGTTTCGGTCCAGGTTTGGTGGCCGAAAAGTGTGGTAAGAGTTGTAGTCTGGTATTGCAGGGATACCCTCTGGAGCCTTGAACCAGGTCTCAGTTACTGCACAGATATTTATGTTCTCCATTTTTAGGAGTGCCTCAAGAGAGTGCACCATTAAAATATTGGACTACAAGATTGAACTGGAGCGTTTTTAGAGGACTGCAATCTTACTGCTGGAGAAGAGTGTTAAATAAAGGAGGAGAGGAGTTTTTCTTGTTGCAAATGAGTTTTAATGTGATATTGTTGGGGTTGTGAAATTTTGTTCTGAGGATTAAAGTAAGTGCATAGTCAGTAAAGGTGTCCGGAAGGCAACTGTCAGTATGATAAGAGATAGATTTATTAATGAGAATCTAGTCGAGGATGCACTGTTTGTTAGTTTATATGGGTAGGAGAGTGAATAGTTTGGGTGAAATTGTAAAGGTTTATGAAATTAGAGGGGTTATCAGATGAGCATGTAAGCCAATCTAGGTTAAAGTCACCTAGGACAATGGTTTCCTGGGTGAAATTAGTGGATATCCAGTACAGGATGTTTTCTATTATGGCTAAGTTGTTACCAGGGGGCAGGTAGGTTGCTATGATGGTTAGAGTTTTGTGGGAGTTTACTATGAGGTGTGCTGTTATTAGTTCAATGATGGGGAGGTCTGGGGGGTACAGTTAATTTGTTTCAGGTTGAGGGTGTCTTTGAAAAAGATAGCTACATCTCCAGCACGTTCCTTGGTTCTGTCAAGGCGAATGATGGTATGTCCAGAGGGTAAGATGGCTTGGTCTTTAATATATGGCTTGAACCAAGTTTCAGTTATGATAAAGCAAGCAAATGTCCTGGAATCCAACCAAAGAACCAAAGTCCACCACGAATGGTAGCAAAAACGCCAGGAAACTGGATTCAGCACACTGAAAGTACTCTTTATTTAAAACACAGTACAAAGGTTTAGTGCTTTCATCAAACTAAAATGACTTCCTCAGAACACATAATGTGAAAAAACACTCCCATATATACTGATACTTGATTAAGAAAACCGCCCATAAAAACTAATATTCAATTAAATATACAACATCTTAAAGGGATAAAATATCCACACAAACAGCTATTCCATTTTTTACCAAATAGCAAATCCTTTCAAATGTCAAATAACTTAAAACTAAATGAATGCAAATGTTTATACCTCGCATGTATATTTGCAAAGGCAGTAGTTTGATGTAGTATGAGTATTTTGTTTTATTTCTTGTATGTAATTTGTAAATATTTATGTAAAGGTAGACACACACAACCTAATAATAATATGGTATATATTGTGTAATGCAAGTATCTTTACTTATGTCCTAACAAGGGGTTTGGTGGGGATCATTTCATTCAACCCCGGAGATACAGATGCATTGAGTCTAATCTGCCATCTGATCTCCTTCTCTCCCACCACTGCCTTTATATTTCCCCCTCTTGGGTTCAGATATATCACCTCCAAAATTCCAAACTTAAAACCAGTACATTGCGGATTATTAATCAAATGACGGGACAAGGCATTGTTAATATCACATTTTCTAATACAATATAGATGGTCATATATCCTGTTCTTAAAGCATCGGTCAGTCTTCCCTACATAATAATTCATACATATTTCACATATGGCCAGGTATATAATGTGTTGAGTCTGACAATTTCCATGGGAAAACTTAACCTTGCTTCTCATACAATTATTTAATGTGATACATGGTATCTCCAATATGTATTTACAAAAATTACAATGCCCACATTTTTTTGTACCCGTTTTATGTGTCTTGTTTCTCTTATAGAAACTGGCCTTAGCTTCAATGATTCTTTTCAAGTTGTTCCCTGTCTTGTAAACAAATTGGGGTCTATCAGGTATTTTCTCCTTGGTTGAGACATCACTAGTCAAAATGTTCCAATTGGATATAATAATATTTTTAACTTCCCTAGTGTGTCTGCCATATTTTAATATACAAGCCTTGGTGTATTTATTGCTAGTATCACTATTACTGTTGTTACTATTACTATAGAGTTGGTTGTTGGCCGATATTCCAATACCTATAAGGGGTACATATTTTTTACCCCATTCCTTAGATACATATGCAGTGACATCATTTATCATAGCTTGGGGGTATCCTTTGTTGGCAAATAACCGTCCAATGTATGCTAATTCTTGGAGCATAATCTTTCTGTCAGATGTCATTCTTGCAGCTCGAATGCACTGCCCCCTTATGATACTACGTTTGGTGTTATAAGAATGTGCACTTTCAAAGTGCAAATAGCCATTGCTAAATGTATCTTTTCTATAGATCCGAGACTGGAATGCCTCACCATCACTATATAGATATACATCCAAATAATTAATACCTACAGTGTTACATTGAAATGTGAACTTTAAATATTCTGTAGTGTGGTTGATGTACTCCACGAAAGTTGATAAATCTTGTTGTGAACCTTCCCATAAAATAAATATATCATCCAAATAACAGACGTATCTCTTAATGTGTGACATCCATAAGGTGTTCAAAACAAATTCACATTCCCAATCAAGTAACACCAAGTTGGCATAGATGGGGGCACACGCTGTCCCCATTGCTACGCCGGTCTTCTGCTTGTAATACTCCCCCTCAAAATAGATGAAGTTATGGTCAAGTACTATATCCATAAATTCAACTATTAATGATGTTTCGTCCTGTCCCAATCCACTGTATCTGTGTATACTGTTGTAAAACCAGTTCATACCATCATCCTTAGGGATGCAAGAAAACAAGTCTTGAACATCAATAGTAACAAATATGAGATCGGGACTCCATATCTCCTGCTTGAAAATTCCCAAAAATTCCCTTGAGTCTTTCATGATATGTTCAACAATATTATATACATGTCTCAATTTATAATGAATCACTCGACCAAAAGGGAAGGCTTTACTTGCACTTCCTGATATAATAGGTCTAAAAGGGGGATCCAACAAATTTTTATGGATTTTGGGAATGCCTGTAATCGTTGCTAATATAGGGAACTCAACTTTAAGATATTTGTACATCTCCTCATTAATTCTATTTTCCAGTAAGAATTCCTCCAAGTATGAATCAATATGACCATGAGCTATATTCACTTCATTGAGTGAAGAGACTACATATTGTGAAGAATTGTTTAATAAATCAAAAATCTTGCTTGTATATTTCTCTTGGTCATAAAGAACAATGCCTCCCCCTTTGTCCGCGGACATAATTCTAATATTGTGTTCACACAGTGAATCAACAATATCATGGACCTGTTTGCTGGTATCACAATGCCCTTTCATGTGTCTATATTTGTTGTATAACCCATAGATTTCTGTATTAACCACATTCTCAAAAGATGTCAAAATTTTGGACATGGGGGGGGGGGGTAAAAACACTTTTCTTCTTAAGTTCATTTATATTTATATCCATCTTATTATTTTTATTGAAAAAAAGACCTAGATTTAACTTCCTCAGAAATAGTTTGAATTCAACTAATGTATCGGTAATATCCAGGGATTTATCAGGGATAAACTTCATACCCTTTGAAAAAATAGAAAAAAGTTCAGAGTGTACTTGATATGTACTATAATTGTAAATTTTCATTTCCCCACTTGTGTGAAGTATCCCATCAATAATACTATCCACATTATTGTCCATTGTGTGCATTGCAGGGTTGGCACACCCATCCAACAGGGTAGGACAGTTGAAAAAATCGGGATATGCTAATGATAGTGTTTGCGTCCTGTCCATCTGTTTTTCCCTTTCCCCTTCTGTTTCGCTGTCTGCCAATTGTAATAATCCCCTTCTTCCTCTAAAAAAGACTCTCCTTCACCTGGGGCCATGGAGAAATCATAATAACCAGTAGTGTGTTTCATATCCTGGTTATCCCCCCCTGTGCTTTTTGTTAAACGCCCCTTCTTTTTTATTAACATTCCATCTATATACAATGCCTTTCGCATACTGGATAATATCCCTCTGTAACTTTCTACATTTCCTATCAAAACCTTTTTTATAATGGCTTTCAGCATATTCATATTGTTTGTAATACAATTTTTCCCATTGAGGGAATAACATATCCTTTTGAATACATTTATTTAGCTGTTCAACTTCCTGCAACAAACAACTAAGTTTAGAATCATTGCAGTTAACAATAAATTGCATGAACTGTTTTCTGAACCCATTAAACATGTCATTACACATTTTAATATGATCTTCATTCATTTCAACCCCGAGGGGTTCCTTGAAAAAACGTAGTCCCATAGGGACTATACCGGTGTCCATACACTTACGAAGATACATATTGTCTACCTGAATACTTTAATTTTAGTCAACTTATTACCAAAGCTGTAAATAAGTTCCTTAAGTGAGGTGAAATGCTCCTCACCTCCCACACATTTGTTTTTAACATTAGATTTAATACTATCATCAAATTCAAAAGGCATTTGCATAAATTTATCTAAAATGTTAGCGCTATCTGTATCCCCCGTAGGGGAGCGCTGAAAAACAGTACCTTTGCCATATTTGTGTTTGGCGCCACTGAATTTCTCTTCCATAGCATAAGTCCGTACAGGTGGTAGCCGTTTTGGTTTTGCGCCTGATATAAGATAAACATCCTCATCCTGACTAACCAACTGGCTAGTAACGTTAGTAGCACTCCCGTGCCTCACCATGTTGTCTTTGTCGTTCTTCCTCGGCGTGCAGTTCGACAAAAAAGGAGAAGAATGTCTCCTCTGCCCATTCGGGATCTCCTCGTCGCTGCCGTTGCCCATGGAGGACCGAATCGACGTCATAACGTTGGAGTTAGGCTGCGCTAAGTTGATATGCACAGTAGAAGGCGGTGTCAAAAGCTCCACTAGGCGAGTTATTTCGCCCTTAATAATTGCCATTTCAGAGTGTATTTTGTCAACCTCTTCATGTGTGATAGAGGTTGAAGAGTCCAACATCTCGTGCAATGAATCCATAATGAAGTACTACCAATAAAGCAAGCAAATGTCCTGGAATCCAACCAAAGAACCAAAGTCCACCACGAATGGTAGCAAAAACGCCAGGAAACTGGATTCAGCACACTGAAAGTACTCTTTATTTAAAACACAGTACAAAGGTTTAGCGCTTTCATCAAACTAAAATGACTTCCTCAGAACACATAATGTGAAAAAACACACCCATATATACTGATACTTGATTAAGAAAACCACCCATAAAAACTAATATTCAATTAAATATACAACATCTTAAAGGGATAAAATATCCACACAAACAGCTATTCCATTTTTTACCAAATAGCAAATCCTTTCAAATGTCAAATAACTTAAAACTAAATGAATGCAAATGTTTATACCTCGCATGTATATTTGCAAAGGCAGTAGTTTGATGTAGTATGAGTATTTTGTTTTATTTCTTGTATGTAATTTGTAAATATTTATGTAAAGGTAGACACACACAACCTAATAATAATATGGTATATATTGTGTAATGCAAGTATCTTTACTTATGTCCTAACAAGGGGTTTGGTGGGGATCATTTCATTCAACCCCGGAGATACAGATGCATTGAGTCTAATCTGCCATCTGATCTCCTTCTCTCCCACCACTGCCTTTATATTTCCCCCTCTTGGGTTCAGATATATCACCTCCAAAATTCCAAACTTAAAACCAGTACATTGCGGATTATTAATCAAATGACGGGACAAGGCATTGTTAATATCACATTTTCTAATACAATATAGATGGTCATATATCCTGTTCTTAAAGCATCGGTCAGTCTTCCCTACATAATAATTCATACATATTTCACATATGGCCAGGTATATAATGTGTTGAGTCTGACAATTTCCATGGGAAAATTTAACCTTGCTTCTCATACAATTATTTAATGTGATACATGGTGTCTCCAATATGTATTTACAAAAATTACAATGCCCACATTTTTTTGTACCCGTTTTATGTGTCTTGTTTCTCTTATAGAAACTGGCCTTAGCTTCAATGATTCTTTTCAAGTTGTTCCCTGTCTTGTAAACAAATTGGGGTCTATCAGGTATTTTCTCCTTGGTTGAGACATCACTAGTCAAAATGTTCCAATTGGATATAATAATATTTTTAACTTCCCTAGTGTGTCTGCCATATTTTAATATACAAGCCTTGGTGTATTTATTGCTAGTATCACTATTACTGTTGTTACTATTACTGTAGAGTTGGTTGTTGGCGATATTCCAATACCTATAAGGGGTACATATTTTTTACCCCATTCCTTAGATACATATGCAGTGACATCATTTATCATAGCTTGGGGGTATCCTTTGTCGGCAAATAACCGTCCAATGTATGCTAATTCTTGGAGCATAATCTTTCTGTCAGATGTCATTCTTGCAGCTCGAATGCACTGCCCCCTTATGATACTACGTTTGGTGTTATAAGAATGTGCACTTTCAAAGTGCAAATAGCCATTGCTAAATGTATCTTTTCTATAGATCCGAGACTGGAATGCCTCACCATCACTATATAGATATACATCCAAATAATTAATCCCTACAGTGTTACATTGAAATGTGAACTTTAAATATTCTGTAGTGTGGTTGATGTACTCCACGAAAGTTGATAATTCTTGTTGTGAACCTTCCCATAAAATAAATACATCGTCCAAATAACGGACGTATCTCTTAATGTGTGACATCCATAAGGTGTTCAAAACGAATTCACATTCCCAATCAAGTAACACCAAGTTGGCGTAGATGGGGGCACACGCTGTCCCCATCGCTACACCGGTCTTCTGCTTGTAATACTCCCCCTCAAAATAGATGAAGTTATGGTCAAGTACTATATCCATAAATTCAACTATTAATGATGTTTCATCCTGTCCCAATCCACTGTATCTGTGTATACTGTTGTAAAACCTGTTCATACCATCATCCTTAGGGATGCAAGAAAACAAGTCTTGAACAGCAATAGTAACAAATATGAGATCGGGACTCCATATCTCCTGCTTGGTTATGTTATGATAGCAATAACAGGAGAGTAGAAATCAATGGCAGCATGGAAGGCATGACGTTTGTAGAGAATACTTCTTAGGTTAAAGTTAATTAGGAGTAGATCAGAATTGTTTGTTTTGATACAAGGTGGAATGCTTGAGCTGTTGTTGAGGATCGTGTGAAGATGTGGTGGATGGGAGATGAGGTGATTGGGGGGATGTCTTCACAGTTCACACAATTTAATTTTAGTTAGGGAGTGAAGCAAAAGATGTGGTAGTTTAACAAGAAGCCAATAGTATTTGAGGGAGGGGGAGCAGGTGAGTGCATGGGGACATATTTCAAAGTTGATAGTGAGATATTGGCTATGAAAAGGTGAGGAGAGATAGTAACATTGGAGGTTAGCAGTACAGAGTTGGAGGTTAGCAGTACAGGGTTGGAAAGCAGAGGAAGAGTTGGTGACCGGTGGTGAGAAATGCTGAGTGAAGTAAAGGAGGCTATTGAAAATGCAAGTAGTAGAATGCATAGTAGGGAGGACAAAGGGAATAAATATTAAGTGGCAGGCGTGGTAGATTATATATTAGGATGGGATGAAGTGAGGAAATAACAGAGGTGATGAGCATGGTGGTACAGAGAGCGAGTGAGATGAAGGGAGGGGTTGAGGAGGGGTTATGGATGGATGAATAGTAAGGATGTGTGGATGAGATTGTGATTGGTAATTGACTAAGAGGGTGTAGGTGGATAAAGAATAAGTCTGAAGATATGGGGGGGTGGGTAGGGGAGTGGAGGGAGCACGAGTGAACCAACACCATTGTTGGAGTTTATATGTTTATATTTTACTTTTGGGAAGGTCATTGTGATGTATGTTATTACCCTGCTGCAGTAGGAATTTTACTACAAAATGTTGCAGATCAAACAATGTTATGTGTGATACAGTACTGTTAGTGTATGACCCCTGTTTTTGGAAATGTATGCACATCATGGACCTAGATGTCTTCAGATAGTGGCTGTTTAATGGGTAACGTTTGATGCTATTTATCTGTATGATGATATCCTACCTATCTAATGACAATTTCTGTTGTTCATACCTCCTGCTCCCCACACATTTGCCTGTGTGTTCCTCTTTAGAGATGTACCTTCCTGTAGTGATGTTTCCTTTTAGTATTTTGTATATGGTCTTACTGGTATACCTTAAGCTTATGTTATGTATGTTGTTCAATCTCTGTTGTCTTTCAGCTTTTCCAGGTTATGGGTCACCACAGCAGAACTCCAGTCCGCTAATGATTGGCCTGCTAATGATTGGCAGTTGATTTTTACGGTGCTGAGTTGCCAGTCTGATGCCCAACCTTCAAAGAGGGCACACACATTCATGCACACACCTACCTACATGTCTTTAAACATCACTGAACCGTGGGGAGAGCATGCAGACTCTACACACAAGGCGCTGCAGCTGAGAATTGAACTGGAGAACCTCTTGTTGTGAGGCGACAGCGCTAACCGCTGCACCAGAGTGGCCCATGTATGTATGTTATTCACTGTGAACTAATGGCTTTTTCCATTAGTTATGATCTGTGCTGCTGTCATGTTGCAACACATGAACATCACTGTTTATGTGTACTTATTATGTGTGCCTTGTAATGAATAAAGGTATGTGTCAGATGTTGCCGTATTGTCTGAACTAGGACACATAGCCTCATCCTCCATTCCCCACACCTATTTCTTCTCCTCCCTATGTCCTCCTGATCATCCTCTGAAAGATGTGATTTGTCATCTTCAACTATCTGGGATTCTTGGTGTAGGTTACCCACACCTGCATCTGGCAAGCCACCATGTTTTGCTTTATCATGTTGTGTAGCATGGGACACACATTAATAATCTGTGCTGCCTTTTCTGATGTGTCAAGACAGCTAAATCTTGATTTCAGCCTGCCAAATACATGCACAGTGGTGTTTTATGTGACAGTGTGTGCTCTGTTGCATGCTTCCTCAGCACGGTTTGATGGGGCTCTGTATGGAGTCATTAGTCACGGTGCCAGTGGATACCTGTAGTCATCTATCTGAGTGAAGACGATAACAGATATGCTGTCATTGTGCTTACTGTTGACAGGTGTACATTCTGATATCATAGCTGTAATCCTGTAGTTACCAAGTAATAGTCCCTCAGGTGTTTCACCATGTTGGAAAGCAGCTCTCAGACCACTTTTCCTCCATATTGCAGCATTGTGGACACTACCAGTGTGTGTCACCATGATATTTGTAAATAGGCCATCTGCTGAGCACACCACCTGACAACTGAGCAATGGCTACCCCTTTCTATTTATGTACAGTTGTGCATCAAGTACAGTTGGGATTTTAATTGGAATGTGGGTGCAGTCTATTCCACCAAAGACATGGGGAAGTTGGCTGTGGCATAGGACTGTTGCATGGCAGCTCTTCAATCCATGACCTTTGCTGGGAAGTGGATATAATCATCCATGAGTGATGCACATTGCTGCCAGGATATGGGAAAAAATATGACTGGCAGCCATCTTGGACATTCCCCCAGCATTTCACATATGCTGCTGAAATATCCAAAAGGCCAGTATATCGAGACTCAGGCAAGTTTTTTTTTTTTCTAGAGGTATTGGTTACCTCATAGTATATATGCATGCAAGTGCTGGTGCACATCCTTCACATAGCTTGCATTGGCTTTCTGTCTAATCAGTACCTGAATATTATTTCCCGAACAGAGAGTTGGCTTTAATGTAGCCTAGTGCAGCACCTACCTGGCTGCCTTCTAAGATGCATTTGCATATCTTCCTCTATAGCTCACAGTATCCCAGTCTGCTGTAGTTCATTAAATGCCTGTTGTTGTTTTTTATTTGTTTATTTATTTATTTTTGTTATGCAATGTTGTGGATTCCACATGATTGTGCAATAATCCATCTAATATCATGGTATATAAATACAACACATATGGCCTCTGTAGAGTGTTTTCATAAAGTTGTTGGTGAAGCACTTTTTTCTCATTTAAGTTGTGTTTGGCATGCACACACTGTTTTGGTGTGCATAGAATATGTAATTACTCTACATTAAATAAAGAATTATTTAGTCTTGTTTAAGCATACTTTATGAAATGTATCTACCACTGATGCACTGATGTCTTCCTTCTGCACGCTGTGCTGTGTACAACTTTTTTTTTGGAATGCAGCCCTAAGTAAAAGTGGAAGTACATAATATGGCTCATATATAATTAATGTTGAATATAGTCCAAGTATGGACTGAACCCCAGAAGACTAAAGTAATGTCTGACGAAAGGTCTTCTCAGTAATGCATACAAATATCAAAGTGTAAAAACAAAGAGGGTAAGAAGGACAAAAGGAACATAGTTACTATGTGCTTCTGCAAAAACTAAAGGGAAGTCTTCCTGCAAAATAAGTTCAGTAAGACAGCTGGTGACAGATTCACCTTATGAAACAAAAGTGTGGAACGCTAATGTTGTGTAACTTATGCTTTTATGGCAGGAAGTGGTAAGCAGAGCCCAGTGTACACCAACTGCAAAAGCATTATGCTGCAGTGGTGATGATACTACACTTAAGTCTAAAGTGCAAAAAGAAAATGCGCAACTGAATTGCAAGCTCAAGGTTAAGGCAGACAAACAAACAACAGAACACCTGAGCCTAAATTAATTAATTACTCATTGATTAATTGAACAGTCACAGATAACTTCTTGAATCTAAAAACATGAGAGAGATCAAATAATGACAACTGATGAAGAATGCATGGTGAAGAAGGATTGTGATGATGGACATCACATCTAAGATGAGTCCTGCACAGCATTGTTAAACTTTGTGAAATTAATGAAAATATAACATAGCAAACAGATCAGTCCAATAAATAGTAAAATCCAGATGAGTAACACCAAGAACAAGCTATACCATGCTGCCATTTAGCTAAAAGAAGAAACCACATGTTTAGAACTCCGATTGACTATAGCTTGAGTCAATTTAAAACTGGACATAAAATTCCTTGCAACCAGGGAAGGGCAAAATGTGCGTATGTATTACATAAGTATCCATGCATGAAAACTTTGGTAAGGTTCTAGCAGAAACTTTGTTGTTATGCTCTCTATTGGCAGAAACACAAACCAGGGGAATTTCTGAGAAAATTGATAAGTTCTGCAGGAAAAGTTTAATGGCTTAAACAGAAGTAGCTACAAGGAATCTCAGGAACACAGAGAATATAATGAAGCAAATGAAAGAAATGCATCAGCACCCATAAAAAATAAATACATCAATAAAATAATGAAAGAAATGCATCTGCAACTGAAAGATGTGCAAGAAAACCAAAATTGGCAAAATCACTAATCCCTTGACCAGCATGGAAGTGACTATTTATTTATTCACCGCTAGTATTGAGCAGTATTTATTAACAAATATATTCTGATTTGTTTATAAATCTGTGTAATATTTTGGCTATTGTTTACTAGAAAATACTGTTTCTGCTGCTGGAGTGCTCAACAGAGGAGCTAGCTATTCTGGTACCCAAGCATGTTCCCTGATTCTGGCTCCCGTCTTTTAAAAGCTGTCTAATTAGAAGAGCAAAGAACATAAATGTATCTTATCTATCTTTATGCCACACATGGAGCAGGTAAACCAAAACACATTCTTATGTTTTTTTTTTAAACGGTAATGCTGTAGCAAACTGTTTGATACATTTGTAGTAAGTAGTTAGTACAGCTTATGCCACACCTGGTGCACTAACGTTTTTTTTCTTGCCAGAAATGCAACAACACTATTCATTTCTGAATGACAGTAATGCACTAAAGACTGCAGAGTATTTGACAATCATGCCCCCTTTTATTCTGCACCCACGTCAGCTGCCCCTTTGCCCAACAGTAACTGCATTACTAGTGCTCAATCTACTGATCAATGCATCCTTTGGAATTACTTTGTGAGAAAGACACTTAACTGGGTTTCATTTTTTAACTCCTGGAATCTTTTTTTCTGTTTTTTTTATCTTTTAAGACATGAAAGAAATTGGAAAAGTCTTGGGCAAAATCCAAATATGTAGCAGTAACATCTGCATCTTGGACAGTTTGTATGTAAGTTACAGCTCACGTATATAATCTAGCAAAATTCAGTTGCACAATATAAAGACATTGGGTAGTGTAATAATACATGTAAGGGACATATAACTGCAGTTAATAGAAATGTGGTGAAAATTAGAAGGATATATAAGTTGTTAATTGAGATATCCTTTTCCACCCTACTGTATGTGCATAGAAAATGCAACTCCACACCTCAGTCGGTATGTCTAATCTCAAAACATTTGTTGGGACATATGTCCTATTGGTTTATAAATATTTGCATTTATTTCGATGCATGTGCCCTGTTAAAATATCACAATATTGGTGGCCTGTTGCCATCAATTCAACCTGCATGCTGTTGTAATGTCCACTATTGTTCTATATATGCATGTGTTATGCTTGCTTTTCAACTGTTGAAAATCTGGTGTGTTGGGTTAATGGGAATACTTCTGCATGCTGTTATAACTAATTGGGAATGCTGTTGACTGTTACTAACCCATATCTTTATTAAACCCTCCAAGACATAGTTCGTATGGGAAGGCTGGTCCCAGCGGACCCACCTGTCCCACCTCAGCTGGCCATGGCACCTGGCACCAGCAGGTCCAGTGCCAGCCTGGGACCTCCTCCTCCATTGGCCCTGTGCCACCTTTGGGTGTAAGCGCTGCAGGGGATGGGGCTCGGCCCCCCGTGCAAGCGTGGGTGGAGGAGGGACAACTATCACCCTTCGAACGGTCCGGGCTGTGGTGCGTAGAGAGATTGAACGTTCTGTTGCAGAAGCTCTACGCCAGCTTGAGGCACGAGTGGCACAACTCTCGGGTCAGCCTGCCTCTCCTACACAGCCCCTAGCACAGCCACCCTCTGGGCTGTGAAGGTGCAGTGGTGACTGCCCATGGGTGGGGAACCTCAGTCCCACTTTTTCCATCTGTGGGCTCATGGGCTTGCAATTTCCAAACATCCCTCCTCATCAAAGGTGTTCACCCACCACATGTCATATACCGCCCCTGTATGTGTCTTGTTCGTCTTGTCTGTTTACCTCCCCAACCTACCTCCCCAAATATACCTACTTCCCCTACCCCACATTCCACTCTCACCTGAACAAAAAGGGCAATCTGCTCCCAAAAAATAAATCACACCCCATACATAGCTGCCCATTTTGCACACATGTCCACTGGACACATAAAATGTAATTTAATCGGCATTACAACATACTTTGTTGTCCTCACCCTTCTCTCAGGGGTTGAAGGTTTCATATCTAGCTCCAAATTTATTCCATATGCATAGCTGTTGCTGTTAAAGAAATGGGCAGCTATGGGCCTTCCCTAAACCCGTCCTGCACATCCCGAGCTACTTTCCATACTGTCTTTCCCTCTTTGTGCCCCTTTTTCACCACTTTCCTATCTCCCCATTTTTCTTTTCTTTCAAAGAAATGAGCGCAGGGTTTAGCGGGAGTAAGCACTATTAAGCAGTAGTTAGCGGGTTTGCATGAGTGTGCGCTTGTTTGCACTTAGCTAAGCGTTGCTAAGCATCACACAAACCTACGCAAACACGCTTACAACTGCTTAAAAGTGCCTTAGTCACTCTGTATGTGAGGGCCCTTGTTCTGCTAAGGAGCAAAATAAAACACCTTTGTCAGTCTTGAACCCCAGACCTTGTACACACTGCACAACATGAAGTACCACTAAGCCACGGTAGATATACAGCAAGTTGGTGCTGAAATAAATATATCATGCATCAGAATGAGTAAATGTAAAGGAAAAATAGAAATTCCATACCACACAACTTGTTCTGTGGATCTTTACCAACAGTTGTTGTGGGATTACATTACATGACTGTGATAAGAGAAGCAGCCATTCTAGCAGGAAATAATGTTACACCATCACTTTGCAACCCCACACAGTATCACAGCAGGACAAACACTGGCATATCTATTTAGGGCAGAGGCCATAACTCCCAACTGTCCCTAATTTTCAGGGATGTCCCTGATTTTGACACAAATTTTATCTCTGTCCCTCTGAATCCCTCCTAAAACTACTGACTTTGGCCAGAAAGGTGGTGAATTACACTTAATGAATAATGACAATAATTAAGAGTTAGACACTTCTTTTACTTCAGAAAAGATGTATTAATTCATATGCTCTGATTCTCTCAATGTTTCAACTTAATGGCACTAATATTTTAAAGGTGTCCCTGACTTTTCCTTTACTTTTCCCTGAGTCTGTTCAAATATTTACCTGAGTGTTTGAGAGGTCTGGCAGATGCAGAAACACAGAGGCATATCAGCCTTTCTGCTTTCACACTGTGAAAATAGCTTTGGAAGTTGTTTCGGAAGCATACCCTTATGTAGGAATACAACACTGAAATACAAATGAATGTAGCCATGTACTGGTACCAACCAACTGTAAGAATGCCATTGGTCTATTGCTGAAAAGACCTGTGTGGTGCACAGACAAAAAATAACAGGCTATTCTCTGGCTACCATATGGATAGGTCCACAGTTGGGAGTTACACAGACAGACTACTTGCCTTGATAAACTAACATGTACACAGTAGCCCTGTAAGTCCAGCAAGATAAAATCCACACAATACTACTTACGCTCTCTGTACTTCTGTAACCCTACCCAAATGTAGAATATACCTGTGCATGCAGGGTCTACCAAGGATGTAGGTAAGCATACTCACAGTACTGACATGTGTCCAGTTTTTCTGAGCAGCTTGTGCTAATGTCAACACTAAAAAAGCACAAACTGTTTAGAACTGAGTAAATGAATATTCACAGTATAGCAGTTCACAAACAATTCTTGTGCCAAAGGAATGCATCTCAATAGCTAGCTTTGTATGGCAGTTAATTGTAAAAGTTGAAAAGAAAGTACATCTTTCCATGCATCTTGGGGTAGCATTTTGAGGGGTGAGTACATTTCTACACTGACAAGTGGGTACTGGAAGCAGCAAAATTACGTCTGAGTACAACATGTAAATCTCTGGCTACATGCCTGGCTTCTGATATAAGAAATATTCCAACCTTCTGTCTTGAACAATGATGTCCACAGCAAACAAGGATGATCTCCATCTTGGAAAGCTGAAAGGGCCACACCTACCTGAGTTAGCAATTTATAGTACTGGGTTGCTATGATAGTGATTACTGCAATTACTACACAGCAGGCTGCATGCAATTGGCAAATGGTGGCCACTAATTGGTGCGGAGGCCATCACATGCTCATGCGCAAATACCTACAATAGCAGGCTGCAATCTCTGCCAACAAACTCAATCACTCTATTGCAGTGACTGACAGAGAGAAAGACAGGGAGAGAGAGACAGAGAAAAGGAAAAAGAAAAAGAAATATTACCAAATCATACAAAGGAAAGGTATGTGACACATATGTATTTACTGGCATGTAGTAGATGTTATTGAAGAATAGTCTACACAATGTAAACCATTCATATGTGGCAGCAGTTCTTATTTATGCATAGATGTTCTGCTTAACTACTGCTATGGACAATACAGTGTGTACCCATGGGCAGTGGGACATACCTGTGAAATGTGTAGCTCAGCATTAAATGTCAAAGATCTGATCCATGTTATCTGTGTTCTGTACAGTAGTGTGGCCAATGGCTGATGGGGAGATTAGCGCTGACATTATATAAACATGGGTGTGACAGAACAACAAATGCATGATAGTCATATTAAAGTGTAGCTTAGCATTGGCAACTGCTGTAGCAGTCTAGTATGCTTATCTAGCATTTGTAGCCATATATAACCCCCCTAATGTTAGTGCGTCTTCATATGTGTCACCTGTGTGTGTTGCAGCAAGGCCCAACAGTTCAGCTGTGAGGTCCAGTGACTTACAACAGTGTAGACCTTATGTGTTTGCCACACACATACAGAGAAATATATATATATGTCATATTTATTCACATCTGTATATGTGCATAGAGCAGGGGACATATTGCAACTGTTTGTGACGGGTGGAGATATATATGCTGGTGAAGGTTAGTATGCGCATATTTGTATGTAGGTTTTAGTGTGTGACAAACAAAACAGCATACAGTGCTGGTATATGACATGTGGTGGTTAAACACTGTGTGTGGTTTGTTCAATTTGCAATGTTGAAGCCAGTGAGGCCTGCTAAAGCTACCTGGGCTGTGAACACCTTGAATGCATTTATCCCAAGACTTGCAATTTTATTACATTACTGTACACCTCACATCCTTTGTATAATTGATATTCTCACTATGAAAGGTGAAATGTATATGTGCCTACATATATATGTATATGTACACCAATGGATGTGTATATGTATATATATATATATATATATATATATATATATATATATATATATATATATATATATATATACATATATATATATAGAGAGAGAGAGAGAGAGTTATATATACTCATACACACATACATCTACTTCTTGCAATAGATTCTCTGTACTGTTAACTGACTGTGATGGCCAATGTGTTTATGAATACATCAAAGATATGTATCTGTGGGATAACTTAGTGGGAAACTGTTTATGTCATGGTATTATGGGTCCTTGCTTTGATCTTAGCAAAAGCTGTGTATTCTGTGGCTAGGCAGAACAAGTGCTATTGCATACAGTGTGATTAAGTCCCTTTGTTTTAACTAGGGTTTGTCATTGGAGTCTAAAGCACTACATCTATGATTATTGATTGGTACCGATGTTGAATGCAAACCCAGTGTGTACTGTAGTACTACCTGAAGCTCTGTGCCTGTACAGCAAAGTATGGTGTATGTCCACATTGCTTGCATCCACTGTATTGTGTGGTCCATGTATTCATCACAGATTACATTTCTCAAGATTAAGGTTGTGTAAGTAATGACACACAGTACTGTATAGTACACACTGAAAGCTTATCTGGGTTGTCATACCTTTGTGTCCTGTAATTATGTCTGATGTGTGTGTGGGTATGTCTGTAACATGTCCTTTGACATATGTGTGGTAAAACATATAACTGCATATCTAGCAACATTCATAGTGTACTACAGCAGTATGCAACCTATATTCCCAACTGTGCACATATTTTGGGCACGGGTTTGCCATTAACAAGTTGTGTGGGATAATAGTATTACATTTACTGGATCTTGATGTATATCTGCTGTGGCTAGGTGGTGCATCATGTTGCATACAGTGTGCCAGGTACTCTTGTATAGTCTTACATAGTGATTTTATTTTGTTGCTGTGCAGAACATGGTTCATTAGAAAGAGAGTGAGTCAGGCACTTCCAAGCAGTTGTGGGGTGAGCAGTGATAAGTAGCAGTTAAGTGTTTCACTCTCGGTTAGCTAATAGGTTGCTATATATGGCAGTTCAGTGATATCTGTACTGTATAATGTTAAATGTGCCATATGACTTGCTCAGACATATTTTCGTATTTATGTCTTCCAGGGATCATGGTGCATCGCAGGAACCCCAGTTACAGTAGTGCTGAAGATGACATAATTACGACCAGTATGATTTAGCACTACAGTCTCATGTTCTCACGAACCAGTAAGGACCAGCAGGAGCATACTGCAATGTGGCAAGATGTTGTCCGCAGGGTAAATGAAGTAGGCCTGCATAACCGGACATATGAGCAGGTACGCTACCACTGCAATGATCTTCTCAGACATGTCCGTCAGCATGTTGCTGATGTGCGGAGAGAGCAGCTTGCAACAGGAGGGGGTGTTAATATCCTCCTCCCCCCCCTCACCAGAGTGGAGGAGCTGCTCCTGAGCCTGGTGGCACCTGCCCAACAAAAACAGCAGCAGACATATACCATGATGGAGGTTGGAGCCACCCAACAAGCACACATGGAGCATGCAGGTAACATGGCATATCTGTAGACTACTGTTATCTGTATTGGTAGATCATGCATATGAGAGATGTGGAGTATGTTGTTAAAGATGTGGAGCCTGTTGATGTGCAATACTGATCATTTGGAACATAATCTGTAGCCCTGTGATTGTAAACTGTTGTTGTACTGTAAGATTGCAAGCACACAGTAGCAATGCCACAGTTGTGGCCACTGACAAACTGTCTCATCTCTATGTAGGTCCCTCTGGGGTGACATCAAGGCAGCGGACGGATGCTGGTGAGTGTGTTCTACATTTATTATTGTAAATAAAAAGTGCATGTCATAGTTAAGGTGTAGGCCATGTACACATGTAACCCACCTACCCATAATGCATGCTGCGCATGTTTGGTGTAAGACCACGCACATCTCACTAATGTGATTAGCTGCCTGAAACACATGCAATACCCAGACCATCTCAAAATAATGTGGCTAGACTGTAGTGACCATTGGATAGGCACAGTTGATACTCAACATGCACATAACATACACATCTATGTCATACACATAGAATTTTAAAATGCTACACATAAAGGATTTCCAAACCCTCTGTAAATACACACTCCAGTATCCAAAATCTCATCCACACATTACACATAATATACCTGAGGGGTAGAGGCCTATTATGGGGCATTTAAACACTCTGCAACACGCTACACATTCATGTTAGGGAGCTCCTTATTGGCCTCCTTACAAACTCATGTGACAACTGGTTGTGAAATGGTGAATGTAGCCAAGGTAGTACAGTTCTGGTACAGCATGAGTAGTACTGGTTTGGGAAACATTTGTAGCCTTGAGTGACCACATGATGCTTCATGATGATGGGCCTATGGTACTATACCCCATCCAGTTATTGTAACCACAGTACTACACATAACTTTCATTGCTATACACCTTAATGTTGTGTGTGTGCACACATACGCACCTCTAAACCATATGCATACCAATGACCATTTGCACAACTGACACATATATGTCTTGTGATGCTATTGAGTGGCTAGGTCATATGACACACATTGGGTATGTGTAGTGTTTAAATATGAAGTTATGTTTTAGCATGCCATGTCATGGATGTCACTGGCATGTCCACAATATGATCTACACTCACCATAAGTACCATACATTGGGTATATGGCCGAATGGTATTCCATCAATTATCCATGCACCACTGATGATGTTGTGTGAATACTCATCATGCATGTGCTAAAAATATGTCTACAGTTATTTGCTAAAGATACAGAGGCTGTAATCAGCATTGGATACCTATCTGACGCACAGATACACATCCAGCCATGGTATGTACACCTATTTGTTATGGTGCACAGTACATTACAGAGTTTTGAATACCTGCACAGCAATGTTATGTCCATGTATGCATTGTGTTCCTGGGGGAGGCCCATCACCTAATAAAACACATGCATCAAAGCCATGTATACTGTTAGTAACAAGGACTGTCTACACTTGCACTGCATTCTGTTGAGCAACACATGTCCTGCATGCTAACGTGTGATATGACTGTTTTGCTTGTGATACTGTGCCCCACCATCACCTGCTATTGTGTATGTTCTGAGATTGCTGGTGTTGCATGTGTCTGCTTAGGGGAGGAGTGTATTTTTGTGTGTGTGCATGTGTGCATGTATACATGTGCGCATGTGTGCATGTGGTCTGACATCATGTTCAGGTCTTAAAGTGTGATTCCTGTTTTCCTCCCACAGGTGCCGGGGTGGGGCTGGTTCAGTACAGCAGGGAACCTGATGTCACTGAGGCAGACAGTGATCATGAGGATAGGTGTGTTGAGGCACAGGCAGGTTTGTCAGGGTCTGTTGTTGGGCCACCAATTGACAGTACACAAGTCTCCACCCCATCCATGCAAACAGTCATACTGCCTGTATATCCATCATCACCATTGCCCTTAGCTGAGGGACAGTGTACATTTGGCACTGGCCAGGACAGTGTGGTATCTATGGCACATGTATCAGGACACAGCAGCCATAGCCAGATGTCTGGAACGGTACCACATAGGGAGATGCCCAGGGGTTCTCTTCAGAGCACTGCTGGTCGTCATGGCCCTGGCAGACATGCCACACCTCTTTCTACCACACGCATGTTCCAGGCTGTCATGAAGGCACAGACACAAATGGAGCGGTACACCAGACAGGGACTAAGGGCACAGAGGCTCATAACACCTCTGTAAATGACAGTATCCATGACCTAGCAGGTGCCATACATAATTACACTGAGGTCATTGATCGACGTTGGGGTGAGACATTGGATGTCCTCCACAATGTCATGTCCATGTGTCAGGACAGTGCAGGATGGCTGAGATGTCGACGTGGACGTATGCCAGCAACATTGGCAGCTGGAGGTCGCCATGGATGTCCAGCAAGTTACAGCCATTCCCATAGTGCCAGTACCAGCCCCAGCAATGTTGGGGGTCTGTCCATAGACCATCCTAGAAGACCACGTGCACGTGGCTCTGGCCAGTCCCAGCAGGGACCTGGGTCCAGTGGACATATGTCAACCTCTTCGGATAGTACCCAGTCTGGATTAGTACCTGATACTGTCTGTAGCACCCCTGCCAGGCACAGGTTCTGTATCCATGGCCAGAGATGGTGATCTGTAAAGCCTGCCAGGTACAGTCTGTAGCTGTCTCACAAATCCCCATATATAGCAGCCACATGGTGGAAATGTGTACATGCAGACACACACACACACACATAAACCAGAAACCTAGGGCAAACACATACCAGCACACATTACATCAACATTGGCACATAACAGTACTCATGGCCCTCAGACACACACACACACACATACACACACACACACACACACACACACACACACACACACACACACACACACACACACACACACATGTTGATTGTATGGCTCAGTGTAGGCCTCTGGCAAACAAAAACACACCCTGTGCATATGATGAAACCTGTGCCACCTCCTGTCATCTGTAACATTGATACAGGAACAGGCTAACATGGTGCTGATGCACAGGGTGACTTTAATAAAGTATAGCAATGGTTGAATGTGTAGCATGTTGTCAGCAGTAAAATGTAATAATATCCTTGAAGGTGTAGCTGAGCAGGCATTATGCATTAAAGCTGTAATTAGCAATGTTGTATTGTTTCCACCAGTGTTTATTCCAATTGTGTTTTGTTTGCCCATGTGCCACTTGGCTGATGTGTGTAGTTATGTCAGCATGTGTTATACAGTGGACAGTAAGTGTGGGGTGTGTGCAGCACAGGTTTGCAGGTGTACATTTGTGAACATGGTGGAGGTGCACTGTCTGCATGTATGTGCATATTGGACACATGAGCAGGGTGACATGCCCTGTATTGGCCAGTGTTAACACTCCATACTTTCTATTGGTGGCCAGTATGCATTGTACTACACACATTTTGGAACTTGAGTACGCATGTGTGTGTGTATGACACTGGTTGACACTGTGCTGTGGGTGATGCTGTTGTTGCTATCTGTCATTGGTTTGCATTACTAAGGTTAACACTGTCCCAGCTGCATAATCCTTTATTAATGCACACTGTTCACCTACAGGGTTGCATGGACCGTGCTATCACAAACACAAGAAATTCTCACTTATACAGTAAAAGTGCATTAGTCTCATGGACCCCTGCCATAAATTAAATATATAATATAAGGTGTGCAGTTGTACAAAAAAAGACTTACATACCAAGAAGGGATAAACCTCTCTGGTCAGTATCATTGGGAAAATACAATCCCTCAATAAACATACAAGGCAAGCTTCAAAATACAAAATGGCAAGGATTCCAAAGACAACACTAAAGCTTTCTTCAGTGTTCATAATCTACAGGGGAAATTTCAGATCGGGTCACAGTTAATGTAAATGGTCACAAAGTACACTTATCTGACTGACATTACCAATTCCTTGTCAGACAGTTTGAATGCGGATTTCGCCACCCTGTCATTACACAAGGGCCACATTTCCAGACCTGAAGAATGTAAAATCTGATGATTCACAGACACTTTAGTTAAAACATCTCTTTAACAAAGTACACACCACAGTGGCAATGGTATTGGACAGTGTCCCTGGCTGTGTCATACACAAGCTGACATATGAAGTAACCACTCACCTAAACGTTCTGTCCAGATGCAGCCTCTATACAGGTTACATACTTGTAGAATGACACACGGTAATGGTTTTCACAGTCCACAAGGGTTGAGCTACAACATCGTCTTCTTCTTCTTCACCTTTCAGATGCTCCCATTAGGGGTTGCCACAGTACATCATTTCTTCCTGCCTTCTGCATCTTGCGCTGTCACACCATCCACCTGCATGTCCTCTCTCACCATAGCCATAAACCTCATCTTAGGCATTCCTCTTTTCTTGTTACCTGGCGGCTTCATCCTTAGCATCTATTTCACAATATACTCTGCATCCCTTCTCAGCACATGTACAAACCAACTTAATCCTGCCTATCTGGCATGGTCTACTAACCTTCAAACCTGGTCTGACCCTCTAATATACTTATTCTTAAACCTGTCCACCCTCATTACACCCATTGCAAATGTTAACATAAACTGATTAAGGGTAGAACTACAACAGATCCTGGAAACTCTCACCCTATAAACCAGACCAATGTTATCTGGAAGGCTATGGAGCACAGCATTATGGAACTCATTAAAAGAGATATTATGAACCTGCAAACACTGCACCATGCCCACTTACATTCTCTAAAGGCCAGATCATGGCTCCTACACCTAGTAGACATCAAGCCAGTCAACAAGGCTATAGGTGAGGGAGGGGAGGTCAACACAGCCAAGCTATAGCTCACCAGCAATTCATACCCATCCCACATACTGGTATTATACATAACCTCAACAGACTGACCATAAACGATTGTTAGATGATGGCTTGACAACTGACGCACAGATGTAGGACACACAGTAACATTTCCAGCCTCCGTGTACTATTCTATGCCAGTAACAAGTGGTATTCACCTGCACTCAGTCCTGGGACCAATCCTGTTTGGCATATAGCTTTCTTAGGTACAAGCAAACACAGTAGGGATATGTCTACCCATGTTTGATGACAATGCATACTGTGGGCTATACTTTATTCTGCAGATGACACACACATCCTCCAAAAGGGTATCATACAGACAGATACCTGGTGTCAAACTCATGCTGTAAAGCTATAAGCCAAAGAAAGCATAGTTATCCACTTTTAGAAAACAAAGTATCCCCAGAGTACCACATAGGTGGTAGCCCCCAAAATGTGGAGCAGGTACTAATGTATACATAAAACCATGTGCTAAGTCATCTCTCCTTTGATAATCACATTACCAAAGGGTTTTGGAAATCCCTCTGTGGAGCACATAAGCAATAAAGGGTTTGCATGCAGATCCACAGAGGTTGTTGCACACCTATAATGATCAGTCATCTTTGCCAGACTTTGGAACAGGTTTCAAATATACCCCAAGCATAAACCCTCACTCACACTCTTCAATAGAAATCGTGATGAGTGGATGTGAAATGGAAGACATAGCCCAGGGATTACTGCAGTGGCTAAGCTTGTCACCAGCATACAGAAGTGATCTAAGGTCTGGAAAGTGCCAGCATGCTCTGGCAAAGATAACAGATGCGCTCATGGAGAAAGTAGAGTACCCACCTATGAAATACTTAAGGTCACATGTATGTATATGGATTTGCTCCACAGCTACCTTACATGTGTAATGCATGTACAGTTGTCCTTGTGATATGTCATACACTAGAAAAATCAAAACCCACTCCACATTGGCCAACTGTCACACACAGTCAGCAAGTGTAAGATTCAAACTCTTTCCTAACTACGTTATGATAATGCAGCAGTATGCATTTACACGACACGCTATACACATTACTGGGATTTCACCTTTCCACAGGTATATTTGTAGGATGGTGACATCATCACACTTGACAAAGATGAGTATACCACTTTTAAGGTGTGTGAGTAGTCTCCAAAAAGGTTGCTCTTCCTCCAGGAGACACACACATAGTTGGCAAGTGCAGGATTCAAATCCCTATCTAACTACATTATGAGACCACAGCAGTACATATTTACACAACGTGCTATACACATTACTGGGATTTCACCTTTCAACAGGTATATTTGTAGGATGGTGACATCATCAGACTTGGCAAAGATGAGTATACCACTTTTAAGGTGTATGAGTAGTCTCCAAAAAGGTTGCTCCTCCCCAGGGAGGCACACGCACTCACACAGTTGGCAAGTGCAGGATTCAAACCCCTACCTAACTGCATTATGATACTACAGCAATACACATTTGCACGACGCACTATACACATTACTGGGTATTCAACTTTCCACAGGTATATTTGTAGGATGGTAACATCATCAGACTTGACAAAGATGAGTATACCACTTTTAAGGTGTGTGAGTAGTCTCCAAAAAGGTTGCTCCTCCCCAAGGAGAGACACACACAGTTGGCAAGTGCAGGATTCAAACCCCTACCTAACTACATTATGATTTTATAGTAGTACACATTTACATGACACACTATACACATTACTGGGATTTCACCTTACCACAGGTATATTTGTATGATAGTGACATCATGAGACTTGACAAAGATGAGTATGCCACTTTTAAGGGGTGTGAGTAGTCTCCAAAAAGGTTGCTGTCTCCCCAGGGAGACACACACACACACACACACACACACACACACACACACACACACACACACACACACACACACACACACACACACAGTTGGTAAGTGTGGTGTTCTTAATACAAACTAAGTATGTCTTTACACTTCAGCAAGCAATATGGAGTTACAGGGTGCAATACAGACATTACTTGCTGACAGTTTACACAAAGGTTTTTTCACATTTGCTAACCTCAGCAGGCTTATAATACTAGGTGTATTGTGAGTGTATTGTATGCATAGGCCATGGCCACATCATATATGGGTCGATGCACCACATGCTGGCACACACAGGGTCAAACCTTGAGTAGCATCTTACCTTCGCCTACATGATACTGCAATATAACAGAAAGATGAAAAACTTCAACAATTGGCTGAGCTTCTGGTGTCATTCAAAGGGGATCCAGTCTCTGTCTGACTGTGATGACATGATAGACAAGCCTTGTTGCTTCGCTACAGATGGTTTGCACCTGTCGCCCCTATGCTTCTGAATACTGGCCAAGGCTCTTGCTGTCCCCATATTACCTTTTTTAGGCAAGGCTCAAAGGTTCATAGGTTCATAGGTAGGTACTAGGCTATCGACCCTGGGGCCTATACAAGCCCAGTCAAAAAGGTACTCTGGCTTTTGCCACCCAAGAAATTTATTTTCCTGTGCCACTGTCGAGCAGAGACACAGAAGTGATCCCCAGGGTGAATTTCCTATTTCCCATCCAATCATCAAGATTTTTCTTGAGTGCTAATGAGGAGCTTTGTTTGATATAGATAGGTAGTTTATTCCGGAGTATGTCAAGTCTCTGGGACAGGAATCTATCCCTCCGGCATGTTCTGTTTATTGCGGTGACAAGGTTTAGGTCCCTAGAGCATGTAGGTTCATAGGTAGGTACCAGGCTATCTGCCCTAGGGCATTTATAAGCCTAGCCAGAATGTGTTGGCTTTTGCCTCCCTTTTAAATTAGTTTCCTGGGCCTCTGTCTAGCAGGACCACTGAAGTGATCCCAGGGGTAAATTTACAATTTCCCATCCACTCGTCAAGATTCCTCTTGAAGAGAGTCTATGAGGGGCTCTACCTAACATCAACTGGGATTCTATTCCAGAGTGAGGGAAGTCTCTAGGACAGGAATCTATCCCTCCAGCATGTCCTGTTTATTGCTTTGCTGAGGTTTAATTCACTGGAGCGTGTGACTAAAAGATTTGTTTTTCCTTGAGGTGGAGCATGTCCATTAATTTGGGGTTGGACATGGCCTTATACGTCAGGCATAGATCACCTCTGAGCAGGCAGTAAGTAACCTAGTAGAGCTGGAGTTTCTTTAGTCGAGCTGCATAGGGCATCTCTTTGAGGTCCATGATCCTCTTGGTGAGGTACTTCTGTGGTCTTACCAGCTATTGCATGTGCCAGTTAAGGTACATACCAAATGGGACATTGTACTCTATTATGGGCCTAATGAGTGATGAGTAGAGGGGCACAATGACCTCTTTTGATCTAGAGGTGAACCCTTTCGTGATTAGGTGAGCTACACAGAAGGAATATCTAACCACTTTGGCAATGTGATTATCAAAGGAGAGGTTACTATCTACCTGGGTCCCCAGGTCCCTAATTACATTTTCCATACCTAGTGGTTTACCACCTATGTGGTAATTCATGGGCACTTTGTTTTTTTCCAAAGGGGATGACTATGCATTTTTGGCATTCAGCTTGAGTCCATAGTTTTGACACCAGGTATCTGTCTCTGTAAGTCCCTTCTGGAGGATGTCTGTGTCAGCCGGAAAGTTGATTATGGCCCCCAGTTTGCAGTCATCTGCGAACTTGGTCAGCCATAGTCATCCCGTGCTTTCCTGTACCTCAGAGAAGTATATATTGAACAGGACGGGTCCCAGGACCGAGACCTGTGGGATGCCACTTGTGACTTGTTTAGAGTCGGACGTGGCACCCGCAACTCTGACCATGTGTGTTCTATCCATGAGTCAGTTGGCCACCCATCTCGTGACATAGGGGTTAATGTTCAAGCTGGTAAGCTTGTCTGTGATGCCTGAGTGGGGAATGGTGTCGAAGGCCTTAGTGAGGTCCAGGTAGGCTGTGTGGACTACCTTCCCTTCATCTATGGCCTTGGCAACTGTTTCAAATAAGTCAACTAGGTTTAGGAGGCAGAATCTGCCTTTAACAAAGCCAAATTGGGTAGGGTCCAGTGTCTGGAGGTTCCCAATGTCTCTGTTTATCAGTTCCATGATAATTCACTCCATAGCTTTGCAGACCAGGATTTTCAGGCTTATAGGGTGATAGTTCCCAGGTTCTGTTGTGGCACCACCTTTGTGGAGTGGGAAGACTGTTGCTGTATGCCATTCTTTGGGTACATAGCCTGTGGTAAGGCTGAGTCTGAACAGTGAATTTAGGTGAAGGTTTAGTTCCTTTTGGAGCTTGTGTAAGAAGCAGCCTGGGACACCATCCGGTCCCATTGATGCTGTGTTCTTAGCTTTGGAGAGGGCTGTTTTTACCTGCATGTCCATGATGTCTGGGGCTCTGCATTCTTCTGGGATGGACACAGGCCCTTTTGGGGGTGAGGGGGGGGGGATTTGCACTAAACTTGTCTGCCAGGATATTGGCAATGTCAGTTGGTTCAGTGTATTTTTTGCCATTTTGCAGTAGCTCAAAGCATATCTGAGAGTTGTCACCTAAATGTTTGATATAGCTAAAGAAGGCTTTGTGGTTATCTTTAGATTCCTTGGCAATTTTTCTTTAGAAACTTGTTCTTGTTAATAATGATCAGTGATGCCTTTCCTTTTTGGAATTATGCTCTATCATGTAGTAGTTTCCTTCTTCTGTTGTATAGTTTATTTATGGCCAAGGACCACCAGACTGGTTTCCTCTTTTGGGAGGAGTGAGTCTTGGTTTTACTCGGGATGGCTCGATCCATGCATCCTGTAGATGCTCATAGAATGCACTTGTAAAGGATTCTGCAGATTGGATAGCATTATCCTGTAGCAAGGGGGCTTTGAAACTTTCCACTTCGGTCTTGAGAAGTGTGACGTTTGCTTTTGCAAAGTTTTTCACAGTGGTTTCCTTGACTGGGGGTGGGGTCGGGATGTGGATGTCCAGTCTGATTACTTTATGATCTGATCTTACCAGCGAGGGGTTTACCTCTGGTGTGGAACACTGATCCCCCATGTTGGTGATGATCAGGTCCAGTATGTTGTCACCTCTAGTGGGCATGGTGACCAGCTGTTCCAGGGTGTTTGAGTTTATAAACTCTAGGAAGCATTGGGCAAAGGAGTTTGTACTTGAGTAATTCTCCCAGTCAATGTTTGGGTAGTTGAAATCTCCTAATGTCATGGTGTTTGGTAGGACCTTTATATTTTCCAGTGTTCTCAGGAATGCTGAGTGAGGATCCTGAGACAAGGTAGGTGATCTGTAGCAGGCTACAATCTGATAAGCAGCTTTGTCCACTGTTAGTTGCACTTGGGTGGTCTCTGAGGCCTCATGCTGTGCCACTAACCTGGAGGTGTGGGTATCCTTTATGAAAATGGATACACCCTCTCCTTTTGTATTTTGGTCCAGGTTTTGGGGCTGAAGCTCAGAGAGATTGGGATTTCTTTAAGTGGAGCATGTCCAACAGCTCTGTGTTTGACATAGCTTTGTATGTTAGGCAGATATCACCTCTGAGTAGGCGATATGCGACAAAGTAAAGCTGGAGTGTTTTGAGATGGTCTGTGTAGGGCATGTATTTAAGGCCACTAATCCTCTTTGTGAGGTATTTCTGTGGGCTTTCCAGTTGTTGTAGATATCTTGTGAGGTACATACCGAAAGGGGTATTGTACTCTATAATGAATCTGAGTGATGAGTAGAGGGGAACAATGACCTCTTTTTTTCTGCATGAGAAACCTTTTGTGATGAGGTGTGCCATGTAGAAGGATTTCCTGACTACTGTGGCGATTTGATTATCAAAGGAGAGTCTACTGACCACCTGTGTCCCAAGGTCTATTGTCACACTTTCAGTGTTAATCATACAACCACCTATGTTGTAGTTCATGGGTACAGAGTTTTTACCAAAGGGGATGACAATGCACTTTTTGGCATTGAGCTTGAGGCCATGGCTTTGACATCAGGCATCTGTCTCAGTGAGGCCCTTTTGTAGGATGTCCACATCATTAGTAGTTTCAATTATGGCTCCTAGTTTGCAGTCATCTGGAAACTTCATTAGCCAAAGCCCTTCTGTGTTAGCCTGTACTTCAGGGAAGTAGATACCAAACAGGACAGGACGCAGGACTGAACCCTGTGGTACTCCACTTGTTCCTGGTCTGAAGTCCGACTTGGAGTCTGCTACTTTCACAGTGTGTATTCTGTCAGTGAGCCAGTTGGCATCCCATCTTGTGACATAGGGATTTATACCTAGTTTAATGAGTTTATCTATAATTCCAGAGTGGCGGATGGTGTTGAAAGCCTTGGCAAGACCTAGATAGGCTGTGTGAACCACCTTATCCTTGTCTACGGCTTTGGTGACTGCTTCGAAGAAGTCTATCAGATTTAGGAAACATGATCTGCCTTTTACAAACCCAAAATGTTTGTGGTCCAGAGTTTGGAGATTAACAATGTCTTTGTTTATAAGTTCCATGATGATATGTTCCATGGCCTTGCAGGCCAGGCTCATCGTGCTAATGGGGCGCTAGTTCCCAGGGTCCGTGGTGGCTCCCCCCTTGTGTAGTGGGATAACCATTGCTGTGCACCTTTCAGCAGGCACAAAGCCTGAGGTGAGGCTATGACTGAACATGGTACTTAGGTGTGGTGCCAGTTCGTTCTTTAGTTCATGTAGAACGCAGCGTGGGATGTTATCAGGTCCCATGGATGCTGTGTCCCTGACTTTGGAGAGTGGTTTTTACCTGTGCAGCCGTGATGACAGAAACTTTGCTTTCTTCCGGTATAGAGATGGGCTCTTTCATGGGTCAGAGGGGGGTAAAGTTAGCACTGATCCTATCTGCCAGGATGTTGGCAATATCTGTTGGGGCTGTATATTTAGTGCCATTGTGCTGTAACTCAGAGCAGATCTGAGTGTTGCCATTGTGATTCTTGACATAGCTATAGAATGTTTTCTGGTTGTCTTTAGAATCAGTGGCGATTTTGTTTTCGTAACTAGCGTTGGAGGATTTTATCAGGGATTACAGCTTCTTACTGCGGCTGACCAGGGAGCTCCTTCACTCATGGGTTTTACCCTCTTTTGCAACAGTTTCTTCCATCTGTTGTGCAATTTGTTTATGGCAGGGGACCACCACATTGGCTTCCTTTTCATGGAGGATAGTGTCTTGGTTCTGTTTGGGATAGCACAATCCATGCACTCATGTAAGTGCTTATAAAGTGCAATTGTGTAGGATTCAGAAGTCATAACTGTATTGTCCATCTGCATGGGTGTCCTGAAGTTCACCACTTCTGTCTTAAGAAGCATGAAGTTGTCTTTGGAGGAATTTTTTAACATGGTTTCCTTAATGGGGGTGGGGCAGAATGTGGATATGTAGGGTAATTAGCTTATGGTCAGATGGGACCAATGAGGTGTTGATTTCAGGTGTGGAACACCGGTCACTCAGGACAAATCAAAACCCGTAACTAACACAAATAACCACAAAGTGAGCTAAATGCTACTCATTGCCAGAAGTCTCAGCCTCCAGATGCACACACTTGAGGCACTTCTCAGTATGGAGAATATTGATATCTGTGCAGTAACAGAAACCTAGTTCAAGGCTCCAGACGGCACACCAGCACTACCAGGATACTACTCATTCCATACATTCCAGCATCAGAACCTGGATCATAGCACATAGGGTGGGGATGTATCCATATTCATCAAAGATACCTACATCTCTCTCTACTTCCTCTCTACAGAATATGTACCCATAGAATGTTACACAGCAACGTTCTTCCCACTCCACAGGGGTGGGGCCACAAAAGACCCTTTTCATTCATGCTCTGTGAACCTGATGAGCCTAATCTGCAAAGCAATGAAGCCAATCATAATGGAAGTCAACAATAAAGACATCAGGAACCTTCACACAGTTGAGCACACCCAGTTTGGCTTCATCAAATGCAGATCACGCCTCCTGAACTGGATGGATTTCTTTGAGACAGTTACCCAGGCGACAGATGATTGAAATGAGCTCCAGACAGCCTACCTATACCTCACAAAAGCCTTTGACACCATTCCCCAAACAGGTATCATAGATGAACTCACCAACCTGGGCATGAATCCATACATCACAAGATAGATTGCAAACTGGCTCACAGATAGATCCCACAAATTAAGAGTTGCTGGCTACGTCAGACTCTACACCGGTAACAACTGGTGTCCCCCCAGGGTTCAGTCCTGGGGTCCCTCCTGTTTGGTATAGACTTCTCAAAAGTACATGCCAACACAGGAGGGTTGTGATTGACTAAGTTTGCTGGGAACTGTAAAGTGTTTGCCATAATAGATTCCCCGGATGACACAAATATTCTCCAGAAGGGACTCTATGAGACAGATGTGTGGTGTCAGAATCATGGCCTCAAGCTCAATGTAGAAGAATGCATAGTAATCTCCTTTGGTGAAAACAAAGTACCTACAAACTACCACATAGGTGTTACTCCCTTAAAACTGACAAGGTAATAAGGGATCTGGGGACACAAGTAGATAGTCATCCTTCCTTTGACAACCATGTTGCCAAAGTGATTGGGAAATCCTATGTGGCCCACCTAATCAACAAAGGGTTTGCATCAGGATCAAATGAGGTAGTGGTGGCCCTCTACTCTAAAGTCATCAGACGCATCATTGAGTACAATGCACCATTTTGGATGTACTCAACTAAGCATATCCAGCAGCTGTAGAGACCACAGAGGTACCTCACCAAGAGGATTACTGGCCTTAAACAGTTGTGTTATGCAACACAACTGGTAAAACTAAATCTGTTCTCTATTGCATACCGCCTACTCAGAGGCACACTGTGCCTAACATACAGAGCCATATCCAACACATAACTGTTGAACATGCTCCATCTACGGATAACAAAATTGAGTCACACTACACACTCCAGGGATATGGACCTCAACACAACAATGAATACAACATGCTGGTGGGATAGAGTACCATCGCAGACACTTGCCTTACTGTGGAACAGAGTCCCAATGTACATCAGACAGAGCCCCTCGCTGACACTCTTCAATAGGAACCTTGATGAGTGGATGGGAAACAGACAATTCACACTAGGCATTGCATCAGCAGCCCCACAAGAAAGGGGTTTTAGGGTACTACCTATTAGAACTAGGGCTTGGGAGACTACCCAATGGGGTGGTGAAAGCTGCACAATTTGCCTAGGCTAATATATGCCTTCATGAAGATAGTTTACTACATACCTATGAACCTATGTGACAGGTACATGTCTACAGATAGTAGATGTGTACTTTATTGTACAGTCATGTTGTACAGCAGGCACATGGACCACATACTCTGTAATGCTTACAGATACTGGTGGCTGTTATGTACAGTGGGTGAGATGTGTGCCTCATGTCTTTTGTGCCATTGGGATGTGTGCTGGGTGGGGCAGTCCTGGATGGCTCCCTGTCATGGTCACTATCTTACACACATCTCTGCCCATCCATCTTTGGCTTATTATACTGTGTTCCCCTACATGAAGGCATATATTATTATGGCCAGAGTGTGCAGCTATCACCACACATGGGGTTAGTTCCCTAGGCCTCTGTGTAGTAGAGCTGATGAAGTGATCCATGATGTAACAGTTCAGATTCACATACACTCATCAAGGCTCCTCTGGAAGAGTGTCAGTTATGGACTCAGCTTAATGTAGGTTGGGAGCCTGTTCCAAAGCAAGGAAAGTCTGTGAGTTAGTAATGTACCCTCCAACATGTTCTGTTTATTGTTGTGATGATGATATCCCTAGAGCATGTGGCACAGTGAGCTTGGGTTTACTTCAGATAGGGCATGTACATCAGTTCTGCACTGGACATGGACCTGTCTGTTGGGCAGAGATCGTCTGAGTAGACAGTATGCAACAGAGTACAGATTTAGTTAAATTCAGTCTTGTTGCATGGGGCAACTGTTTGAGGCCAGTAATCCTCTTGTTGAGGTACTTCAGTGGTCTTTCCAGCTGCTGAAGGTGCCTAGTCATATTCATCGCAAGTGTGCCGTGATACTCTCTGATGGGTCTGATGACTGATGAGTAGAGGGAACCTCATTTGACCTACATGCAAAGACCTTGGTAATTTGTGGGAACACATAGCATGAGTTTCTAACCACTTTGTGAATGTGTTTCTGGAAGTAGAGATGACAATCCACATGTGTCCATAGATCCCTTATTATCTCCATATTTAGGGTGCTGGCACCTATGTGGTATTTGTTTGACTGCAGCTCGGGGCCATAATTTTGACACCACGTCTGTCTGACTGAGACCCTTTTTAAGGATGTTTCTGTTATCCCAAACATTGATTATGACAACCTTTTTGCAGTCACCCACAAACTTTGCTATCCATAGCCCCGGTGTGTTTGACTGTATTTCTGAAAAGTATACACCAGACAGGAGGGGTCCTAGGACTGAGCCATGGGGACAGCAGTTGTTACAAGCTTGAACAGGAGACCACAGTTCTTACCTTGTGGGATCTATCTGTGCCCCAGTTGGCCATCCATCAGATGACATACGTGTTTATGCACAGGTTGTTGATTTTGTGGATATGACATGTGTGTGGGATGTTGGAAAAGGGCTTTTCAAGGTCTATGTAGGCCATGTGGAGCTCATTTCATTGATATATGTCCTGAGTGACTGCCTTGAAAACTGTCTAGTAGGTTTAGGAACCATGATCTTCCCCTGACCAAACCAAAATGGGTAGGGTTGGGTGTTTGTAGGCTCCCAATAGCTCTGTTTATGAGTTCCATAATGATGGATTCCATGGCCTTGCAGATCAGGCTTATTAGGCTTATAAGACAATAGTTCTCATGGTCTGTTGTACACCAACACTTGTGGAGTGTGCCAAACGTTGTTGTAACCCATTCAACAGTTTCATATCCTGTACAGAGGGTGAGTCTCAACAGACTGTTCAGGTGCAGGGTCTGTTTGTTTTGGAGTTCACATATGACACAGCCAGGGAAACCATGTCATCTCATAGACGCCATGTTTTTTAGGTTTGGATAAAGCTGTTTAACCATTGTATATGTGATTTCTGGGTTTTCACAATCTCCAGGTATGGTAATGGGCCTATTTGTCAGTGAGAGGAGGGTAAATATGTATGAACCTGTCTGACAAGATGTTGGCAATGTCAGTCATGTACATTTATTCATTTACACTTTGCACTGAATCAGAACATATATGAGTTTACATTGATATTTATGACATAGCGAAAGAAAGCTTCATGGTTCTCTATGGACTCTTTAGCAATATTTTTGCCAGAACATGGCTTGGATAATGTTAGGAGTGCTCATTGTTTCTTGATGATACTGATCAGAGATTTATTGATCTTCTTTGGATTTTCACTTGTAGTACATAGTTTGATTATGACAGGCGTCCAATATATTATATGGGACTGTTTTCATATCACTGTGTGCGCAAGGCAGGATTGGTGAATAGTGACAAGTGTCCGGAGTAAGAACTGCAACTGCCAGATATGTGTGGCCTACTGCTGTACTCAGACATGGCCTGTGTGTGAGCATGCCCAGTATGACCTTTCAGCATATTGTTGACTAACATTTGCTTCATTTATTTAAGTGTGTGAGCATGCCCAGTATGGCCTTTCAGTATGTTGCTGACTGAAATTTGCTAAATTTGTTTGTGTGTGTGAGCATGCTCACTATGGGCATATATACTATATGTGTGTGAAAAATCAAGTTGTTTTTTACTTCAGGGCCCACCTTTGTGTTGTACATCGACAGGAAGCACGCTGTGCCTGCAGTGTTTCCATGAGTCAATTTGCAGAGACTTATCAACATTTCTACATACAGGGGGGACAGCTATTATTTGTACATTTCTACCCAGGGGGCACACCTGATTGTTACTGTGGGTGTACATAGGATGAGGGGTACACCTGACACTTGTACACATTTGTTAGGCCTGCACTGCTATGTCAGGTACTCCATTTCAGTCTGTACTGTTGCCTATCGTACTGGCTTGAGGCATACCACTGTGCTACAGACCTTAGCTTCCAATTACACACATATTAGTTTGTGACTTCATAGCCTACCCAACCCACATCACACTGCCTGGCCTGCTGTTATCTGTATGCATAGGTCTGGGGGGAGGTTACTCATATGCCTCTTCAGAGGGCATGATACAGCATTGTTTGTGTTTGCATTTGTCTACAATTGTCCTGCTGGATGTGACTGTTAAGTATGTGACCCCCCACAACTGGTATATGTGAGTGACTTAAGTTGTGTCTGTGCCAGTGAAATGCTGTCATAGCTTAGTGGTTCAGTACTGTGACTATAGTGCACAGTATCCTGAGTTCGAGCCCTGTCACTGCTTTTTATTTTCCTGCTGGGCAGACCTGACTGGTTAAGGAACAGTAAAGCAGATGTGAGCGTGTTTACCCGACTTTGCTCAACTTTGCCCGACTTTGCTCGACTTTGCCCAACATTGCCCAACTTTGCCCAACGTTGCACTGGTTAGCACAGTGCACAGCTACACGCAATTGTATTTAAATATGCTCAATACTGGTAAAATTTGCTTAGCAGTGCTTTATATTGCTTAAAATAGGGACTCATGCCTCAGGTGGTGCTTCAGGGCTGCCTATGTCGGATGCACATGTTGCACTCACTATACTTGTTTGAAAACAGGTAGTATCAAGTTAGGCATCCCTTTTACTGTATGTGCGAGTCAGAGAGAGGTGTCATTTCCAAGGTTCCTACTGAGTCAGTGTATGTGCTACCTCTTTGCCAAGGCCAGGGCATACTGGGCATGCCTCCGTCTGCCTACTGGGGCAGGCTCAGGTTGTTCCTCCTCTGAGTCACACTGTACCTGTGCAGGCCTTGGTAATGGTGGGGGGGCTGTTTGGCCCTGCTCCATGTTGTTCCTGCTGCAGCTGTTTCCGCAGGGACATATTGTGTAGCATGGCACATACCATGACAATTTGGGTACATGTAGTTGGTGAGTACTGCAAGGCTCCACCAGATGTGTCCAGGCACCGGAACCGTGAATTGAGCATCCGAAACACACGATCACTTATGTTTCTTGTTTGTGCGTGTGCCTCATTATGGAGTTCTTGTTTGGGTGTGTGTGCGCATTTCTGATGGGTGTCATCAGCCACGGCTCCAGTGCATATCCAGCATCCCCCACTAGGTGACCATCAGGGATGTCCCCATTGGCAAATCTCTGGTACAGCTGTGTCAGATGCCAGATGTGGGAATCATGATAGCTTCCAGGGCAGCCAGCACACACATTCATTATTATGCCCTGGGCATCGCACACAACCTGACACTGACACTTTCAGATATTTTCACAGTGTGCACCTTGGGTTTCTGTTTTTCAAAAAGGACAACTGTAGACACGCCTCTTGCAATCCTGAGCAACTCAGGGAAAACACAAGACACTGTGCTCCAATTAGCTTACAGCCTTTCTGACACACCCTCTCATGATGTTACCTATATTCTACTGTACTACTCACCTACTCCTACATTTACACTCTTGGGACATGGCTCACATGCTGGGGAAAATTGGGATTCACTATCCTTATCCTCATTTGCATAGGATTGCCTACTAATGCATGGTTTCATCTCTCACATTGAGCTTTCCCCCCTTAGCAACCAGTACTCAGTGGCCATGTTGTCTTCAGCCTGCCATTCACCTGCATGGCAGGATAAGCTTTTTAGTGAAAATGGCTATTTTTAAATTATTTTCTTGTTTTTTAAAGCGCCACACATTTGCACACTGCTGCGCTATGCTTAAACATCGGAGATCGGGGAAAAAAAAGCTTGATTTTAATAATTTTAAACATTTATAAATGCCAATGGCCTTATATTTGGCCATTGGCATGCTTCCTCAACTGTATGCATCCTTTATTTGGAGCTGTCATAGCTCCATTTAGCTATTTGCAGAATGGTACTCCGTTACCAACAGAGTACATTTCTGCAGATAACACTAAACTTCCACGGACAGGTTAGTGTTTCCTGGATTGCAAATTTACCTCATTTGCATAGCTTTCAGCAGCAAATGAGGTAATTTGCATACCATGATGCTGTCCGTGCAAGAGTAGCTTTAGCAGCTTTCGTGCACACCCCTCCTGGCTGTACCTGGATCGCACGGCAGACATATTGCCTCCATGAGCTCCTACACTCTTCTTGCACTCCGTGCAAGCTTTTGTAAATCCGGACCAGAGAGTATGAGAAAAATAATGTGAAACTTTCTCTATCAAAGCTTGGTATTCTCATAGAACTGATTGACATAAAACATGTTTGATATTAGCTAAAAAGTAAAGTATTTTCTGTTTACTGAAATTAAGCACTTTTTTGTTTCTTGGATGTTATTTCTTTAAGTCAAATTTATTACTGTATCAAGCCTAGAGACTGTGTTTTCTTGACAAATGTAACAGGGTGTCAAAAGATAGTAAATGCATTTTAAAGTAGACATAGAGGAGCTCTCTGAGCATGTAGCTCAGGCCGGTATGACCCTGACCTTGAGTAGCAACTTACCCTCACCAAGAATGATGCCACAATATGAAGACAAGATGATCAATTTCAACAACTGGCTTAAGTATCGGTGTCATTCAAAGGGGATCCAATGCCTGTCAGCCTGGGATGACATGCTTGACAAGCCACGATGCTTCACTAGGGATGGCTTGCACCTGCCACACCTGGGCTTTCGGATATTGGCAAAGTCTCTTGCTACCCCCATAGTGCCTTTTTTAGGCAAGGCTCAAAAGACAAACCCACCTCCATAGGTATCACAAGGGATAAGAAACTAAGAGTAATGCTACTCAACGCCAGAAGTCTAAACCTCAAGATGCATGCACTCAAAACTCTCCTTAGCATGGAGAACATCAATATCTGTGCAGTAACAGAAACCTGGTTCAAGGTTCCTGAAAGCACCCCAGCACTACCAGGTTATACCTCATACCATGCTTTTTGGCCCCAAAACTTGGACCGAACCACAGAAGGAGGGGGAGTATCAATATTCGTCAAAGATACCCACACCTCCAGGTTGGTGGCACAGCACGAAGCATCAGAGACTATCCATGTGCAACTAACAGTGGGTAAAACTGCCTTCCAGTTTATAACATGCTACAGACCACCCTCCCAAACCCAGGAACCCCACTCGGCCTTCCTGAGAACACTGGAAAATATGAAGGTCTCTCCAAACACCATTATATTGGGCGACTTCAACTACCCAAACATAGACTGGGAGCATTACTCTAGCTCCAACACCCTAGCCCAAAGGTTCCTAGAATTTATAAACTCAAATGCTATGGAACAACTTGTTACCACTCCCACAAGAGGGGAAAACATACTGGACCTGATCATCACCAACATGGGGACTCTATGCTCCAGACCAGAAGTGTATCCCTCACTGGTAAGATCAGACCATAAACTAATCTCACTGGATATTCACATCCCGACCCCACCCCCTGCCCAGAAAACCACAGTGAAAAACTTCTCTAAAGCAAATTTCACACTCCTCAAATCTGAGGTGGAATCCTTTAAAGCCCCTGGGCCTGTGGAAAATACGGCCCAGACTGCAGAATCCTTTATAAACGCATTCTATGAACATCTTCAGGAATGCATGGATCTTGCAATCCCAAATAAAACCAAGACCCAGTCCTCCAAAGGCAGACGTCCTATCTGGTGGACCCCAGCCATAAACAAACTATACAATAGAAGGAGGAAGCTACTTCATGATAGAGCAAAATCCCAAAAAGGGAAGGCATCTCTAATCAGTATTAGCAAAAAACTACGGACACTCATAAAATTGTCTAAGGCCAGCTTCGAGAGAAAAATTGCACAGGACACTAAAGATAATCACAAGGCTTTCTTTAGTTATGTTAGGAACCTGGGTGGGAATTCCCAGATATGCTCAGAATTAGTCCAAAATGACAAAAAATACACCGAACCCACAGACATTGCCAACATCCTAGCTGACAGGTTCACCGCAAACTTCTCCCCCCCTCCCCACCAAAAGGGCAAATATCTATCCCAGCAGAGTGCTGCCCCCCTGACATCTCAGATGCTCAGGTAAGAGACGCCCTCTCCAAAGCAAAAAACACAGCATCATTGGGACCAGACAGTGTCCTGGGCTGTGTTCTACATGAACTCCAAGAAGAGCTAAACCCAAACATAAAACTACTGTTCAATCTCAGCCTTACTACAGGATATGTACCCAAAGAGTGGCGTACAGCAACAATTGTCCCTCTCCACAAAGGTGGTGCCTCAACGGATCCTGGAAACTATCACCCCATAAGCCTGACTAGCTTGGTCTGCAAAGCTATGGAAAGGATCATCATGGACCTCATAAATAAAGATATTGGGGACCTACAAACACTGGATCCTACCCAGTTCGGCTTTGTTAAGGGCAGATCCTGCCTTTTAAACCTGGTCGATTTCTTTGAAACAGTCACCAAGGCCATTGACGAGGGCAAGGTGGTCCACACAGCCTACCTGGACCTCGCAAAAGCCTTCGATACAATATCCCACTCGGGCATTATAGATAAGCTCATCAGCTTAAATATAAACCCTATGTCACTAAATGGGTTGCAAACTGGCTCAAGGACAAGAACCCACATGGTTAGAATTGCTGGAACCATGTCAGACTCTAAACCAGTTACAAGTGGTGTCCCACAAGGCTCAGTCCTGGGACCTCTTTTGTTCAGTATATATTTCTCGGAGGTACAGGCCAACACGGAAGGACTGTGGCTGACCAAGTTCGCAGATGACTGCAAACTGGGCGCCATAATCAACTCTCCAGCTGACACAAGCATCCTCCAAAAGGGCCTCATAGAAACAGACAACTGGTGCCATAGCCATGGCCTCAATCTAAATGCCAAAAAGTGTATAGTCATCCCCTTTGGCAAAAACAAAGTGCCCACAAATTACCACATAGGTGGTAATCCATTAAATACAGAAGAAGTAATTAGGGACCTGGGGACCCAAGTTGATAGCAATCTCTCATTTGACAACCACGTAGCCAAAGTGGTTAGAAGAACATTTTATATAGCCCACCTAATCATGAAGGGATTCACATCTAGATCAGGGGAGGTCATCATGCCTCTTTACTCATCCCTCATCAGGCCCATAATTGAGTACAATGCCCCTTTTGGGATGTACCTTACCAGACACCTGCAGCAACTGGAAAGACCCCAAAAGTACCTCACCAAGAGGATCAAAGGGCTCAAACAGATGCCATATGCTGTCCGGTTAAAGAAACTCCAGCTCTACTCAGTGGCATACCACCTGCTCAGAGGCGATCTGTGCCTGACGTATAAAGCCATGTCCAACCCGGAATTAATGGACATGCTGCACCTCAGAAAATCCAAATCCCATCGAGCTACGCGCTTGAGAGACTGGAACCTCAGCACTGAAATAAATAGGACATGCTGGGGGGACATATTCATAACCCAGAGGCTCCCTTCACTCTGGAATAAAATCCCAGTCCAGGTTAGGCAGAGTCCCTCACTGACTCTCTTCAAGAGGAATCTTGATGAGTGGATGGGAGATCATAGGTTTACCCCGGGTATCACTTCTGTGTCACTGTTAGACAGAGGCACAGTATACTAACCTCGAAAAAGGGCATAGTAAAATTAATTTAAAATGGGTGGCGAAAGCCAAAGACACTCTGGCTAGGCTTATAAATGCCCTAGGGCAGATAGCCTAGTATGAACCTATGAACCTATTTGAGCTAAGTTTATTTACAAAAGCATCACTATATTATTGTGCATGCTGTTTTCATATGAAAAACTTTTAATATTTATGACTACTTTATCCCCTCTGTTTTATTTATTTATTTATTTATTTATTTATTTATTTATTTTATTTAAATTTGTTGACTGGGAGTGTCCGACTGGACGTGGGTCCATTTTCAGCGGAGGCCTGGGGAGAAAAGCTCCACAGTAAAATAAACAGACAGTAGTTACATTGGATTACATAGTGATTAACAATTTAACATAAAAATTACTTACAACATATTTACAGATGAAGAACATAGTACATCAGTAGACAACTAGAATCTTTATCTGTGAAGTACATAACAGGCATTAACAAATGTAAGAATGAGAAGTTCCTGCTGTATAATAAGTACTAGGCTTATGAGCATCTGAGCTTGCTATCATCAAGGTAGTTAGTGGAGGTGAAAGAAAGGTAGTAGTTGGATGGGGTGGATGATATTAGAGTGGGAGTTGCAAGGGCATAGCCAGCATGTTTTTAGGTATGCTTTTAATAAAGTTTTGAAGTTGGTGCATGACGGTACGGAGGTAATTGTGGGTGGGAGTGAGTTCCATAATTTGGTTATGGCGCAAGAGAATAGTGCTTCACCAGCAGAGTTATTGGCTTTAGTGATCTGCAAGTGATTTTTGTTGCTGGATCTTAGTGGTCTGGTGATGCGACAGGGTTGGAGTAGATTCTGGAGGGATGGGACATTTAGTGGATGGTTTACTAGTTTGTGGGTGAGTGAGAGTTGATACCACTGAAGGAGGTGAGGGAGTTCAAGCCAGCCCAGTTCAGCAAGTGAGAGACAGTGGTGACTACGGTAGGATGTCCCTGTGGCGAATTTTGCGATTTTGTTGTAGCAGGTCTCTAGCTTGTTTAGATCACATTGCCTTAGGTTGGTATATACTGGAGAGGCATAAAGTAGGGTGGAGATAAGGTGGGAATTTGCTATTGAAATCTTTGCTGCTTTGGTGAGAAAAAGTGTTGTTGTACTATTCTTAACTAATATCACTTAATTGTATTGCATTATTTACTTCTGAGCTTATCTCCCTTGGTGCCTACTGAAAATTAAATATTTCCACTCTGATTGTCACACAAACAAACGAGTTTCAGATTATTACATATTAGTTTTGCAATTTGTGGTTTTATGTTCTTTCATCTTCTTTAAAATTGAAATGCTGCTTTTAAAAAATACCTATATTTATGATGAACCCACAAAAAACATCTGACAGTGGCTTCTATGTATCACATTCATTCTGTGTAACCTGACATATAGGTGAGGTCCAAAGAAGTCATAGTACCACTCTTCTTGGCCCTTATCAGACCTATCATTGAATACAATGAGTCATTTGGAGTGCATCTAACAAGACATTTGCAATTACCTACAAAGGGTTCTCACCAGTGGAATTCACGGCATGAATAACCTGTCTTACAATGATCACCTAAAGATTGTATCTCTACAGCCTGCTGAGAAAGGGATCTGTCTGGCATACGTGGCTTCTTCAGACCCAACCCTGATGGATCTGTCACATATATGGCATGAGGAATACTAGATCCAGAAATCTGAACTTCGCTTGTGACATAAACAAAAATATGCTGGAATGACATATGTGTCCCAAAAGATGCTGCACTATTGAATAGACTCCCCATCCATGTAAAACAGGGTTCATCCCTGACTCTATTCAAACAAAACCTTGAGAATTGGATGGGAATCTATAAATTTACAGCCCCCATGTACCTTATGGACAGAAGCTGTCAATAAGAAAAGTATTATCCTGACTAATACCTCCCCTACAAATCCTTAGCTGACTGCCTATGAACATGCCAACACCCATATGATACCTGGGACCCAAATGTTTGAGGTGCATGGATAGAATTGTAAGGACCCTAGTAGTCCTTAACTTAGTAATAAACTATGTACCTATGAGGCTTGCAGATAAGCCAAAAATTAAGAACATTTTTTGGTGTTTTCTGTTTTGTATTATAGAAATATGGTTAGACTTCCTGATGCTTACTTTACAAAGACAAGTCTTAAACATTATTTGTTACTTTACTGAATATTCTTTGACAGCTTGTTGCAAATAATTGCCACTAGAAGTGTTGAACATATCTCAGTATTTCATGAAAATGACACTAACCTGCCACATTGCTGAGATGATTTCATGACATATAAAAAATAAGAAAAATATCTTAATAGCATCAGTCTCATAATAGTGAAATATTTAACATGACACTGAATGTGGAAATATTTTAAAATTTCAAATAAAAAAAAATGTAAAATGTTTAAAATGTTTCTGCATGGGGCTGCATCCTCTCCCAATTATAAGACTGTATTCCACCTTGTAAAATTTCAGTTTCTTTCCTTGCTCACTTCTTTTCACTGTTATATATTTATGCATTTATTTGCAAACAAAAGTCAATAAAAGTATGCTACTGAAATAATTAATTAAATCACATAGCTGCACTAGCTCTTCATTGCTGTTTTGTTAAGACAAAAAATTGTTTGCCAATATGGATATCCTCACAAACAGTGAAACATATCACTTTTAAACTGATGCATTCCTCTTCTATTGTGATATTTTATTCTCCAGATGTAAAATGAATGTGGTCATCTCTCATGTCTAAAAGCTAATTTTTGTAAATTTAATCAATATACAAGTATCTCTGTGCTTCTTATCTGCAAGTTTGTAAACCAATTAGGAACTAGGATAATATTTTTTTTTAAATGTCTAGGTAATAAACTGCATGTATGATTCCACAAATGTTTAACAGTTATCTAATAGTTTACACTGCAGTGTTGTCTGAATTACATGTCTGATGCCACCCTAAGGCCTATCATTTAGAATATGTAACCTACTTACTTATAAAATAAGCTTTGACTAAGATACAGGGCTGGATTCCAAAAGCTAGTTGCAGACAGCACAGCATGCTGAAGGAAGAGTTCAGCGTACCAGCTGCAGATGTGATTTTAGAAGGTATGCTGCAAGCAGTCTGAGTACTTACCAATTCAGCATAGGATAATTACAGATTCTGCGCACACCTGTCTGGTTTCAAAGCACATTGTGTGCACCCAACATAACTTAAATGCTATAAATTGCAACACCAACTCTGCGTTTGATATCCCTGGTGAATGCCATACCAAAAAGCAAAGAAAGGAAGCTATTCCCATGGAATCCTATAGAATCTACAATACTCATCAAAAAATAAATAAATAAATAAATAAATAATATATATATATATATATATATATACAGTAAAAGTAAAGAATGTTGCTTGGAGAAAGTAAACCACTGGAATGCAACCAATGAATATATCCAAACAAAATCAATTCCAAGTAGTCCACAGCTGATAAGTAAAAACACTGAATTTAATAACAGAATAAAATACAGATAAGCGCTTTCACAGTGAGTTGTTCTAGCATCTTCATAACCCCATTCAAGTCTGTTGTCAGCATCTTATCTCCCATCTCTGTATGCGTTGCTTCGTACGTCATCAATGGGTTATCCTGACCGGAAACACAGTCCATGAACCTCTTCATGTCCCATGTAGTTTTAGATTGATTTTTCAGGGTTATAAGGTAGTTCCACTGATAATAATCTGGATTCAGCCATGTTTCCCCTGGTCACAAGCAACACAAATACAAAGTATAAGCAGAACGAATGTTAGCAGGGAACAAATGCTACTTGTACAATGGCAAATAATATAATAAATCAGCAAGCAGCACAGGAGCAAACCAAGGCTGTAAAAGGCAGTCCTCATCAAAGAAGTCACCAAAAGCAAAATAACAGGCTTCACAAACATCCAATAAATGGCAAAGTAGAGTATATGTAAGAGCAAATCAATTTATTCAGAGAACAAACTGGCAAGCACTTTCACCCAACAGGGCTTCTTCTTACCAAATATATTTTGCTTACAATAACATTGTATATAAACACCTGTTAAACTAATCATCACTATGACATCACATCCTGTCCCTTAAAAAATATATATGAAATTTATATCTAAAAGCTTTATATAGTTAGACATTTCTGAATAACTATATACCTGGTACACTGGAATAAGTCAAACCAAAGAAGATGGTATTTCTATTTTCATCTCTATTGTTACCTACCATCATATTATTACCCGTTCCAGATGAGGAAAAATATGGTTTCCCAGTAGTGGTCCTACAATGTTTAACACTTTCATGGATGCTGTCAATCTCTTTCTCATTATAACCTATTATACTTAGCATTGTGCAATGGATGTTGCTCATTTTATGTAAGCAAGACGAAGAGATACTTATGGGAGCACATCCGTGATCATCTGTATTGTGCACACAGGGGTATGAGCTATATTGCAATAGCAAAACATATGATTAACACTGACATGGAGCATACTTTCAGATTCTTGGTATTAAAATTAATCCATGAGAATATTAACAAGGGAGACCTTATAAATAGAATGTATCAAGCAGAACTCAAGTGGATTTTTCTATTAAGAGCACATTGTTATCCATGGCTGAATGACAGTGTATCCGTACAACCTGCTCTAAGAGCTAGACCTCTGAGAAAGAAATGAATCATATACTGTGTTTTTATTTTTAGATAGATTTATTGTACTACTGAGCAAATCATTTAGCTAAGCTATATATTTGTATGTATTATATTTTGAGATCTTTACACATTATTTGTACATTTAAGGTTGATTTGTAGGGTTCCCATGGTATTTAATGCCACTAGATGCACTTTGAATTAATTGGCTTTTGAGAACTGTTCTGCATTTTATAACAATGAGTTTTGAAATGCGTTTTAGATCTGATGAAGCTCACTCCGAAAGTGTTTATCTGTATTTTATTCTGTTATTAAATTCAGTGTTTTTACTTATCTGCTGTGGACTACTTGGAATTGATTTTGTTTGGATATATATATATATATATATATATATATATATATATATATATATATATATATATATATATATGCTACCTGCAGTGAATGAACTGCAACAGGCTGCAGTCCTTGCAAGCTATAGAGGAAGATCTTGCTGTGTGTTGTAAAAGACAGATACAACTAAGCCAACCCTCAGATCAAGAAATCATTGACAGGTACCACCTAGAAAGACAGCTTATGCAGGCTGTGTGCAACATGTGTGTCCCACACATGTCTGTGCAGACATTGTAAGGCAACACAACTCTTGAAACAAAAGTGTGTCAAAGATTAGGTGTAGTGACAACCAGGACATTCCAGAGACATATGGAAGATGCTGTAGGAGTGTCACAGAAAGCTGCCAGTAGTATCATTGTAAAATTCCTGACAGCAATGTGCACCAAGGCAAATGAATACATACACTTTCCATCTACCCCCATAAAGAGATAAAGGGTCATGCACCATTTTGACAACATCTCAAATGTCTCCCATGTCCTTGTTACAATAGACTGTATAGACATCCATATTAAGACACCTGTGCACCCAGAAGCAGAAAGACATCCCAAAAGAAAGGGGTGACCATCCCTGAACTGCCAGGTAGTGTGTGCAGCAGATGACAGCATAACAAACATCATGGCAGCACACCCCTGCAATGTCCATGATGCTGCCATATGGAGGGAAATTGGTCTGAGGGCTGCATTCCAGCAAGTTGAAATAGCTGAGGGACTACTACTGGGTAACTGCAGGGACACAGCTATGATGTAAGATAAATACATCCCTATCAACATCATTCATGATGACTACACATGTGTTTTCCCTCCCCATAACAGGTGACTGTGGTTATCTATTTAAACCATGGATAATGACCCTGTACAGATATCCTTCCAACCCTGCAGAGGAGGCCTACTATAGAGTGCACGCAACAACACAAAATATCATGGAGCATGTCTTTGGTGTGCTGAAAGCCAGGTTCAGACATCTGGACACATCTGGAGGTGTACTGCAATACACACCTGAAAAAGACAGCACGGATGATTACTGTGTGCACCATGCTACACACTATGCTAACAACACATGATTGTCTTCCTGCTGCTGGTGTGGCTGAACTACCCAAGAACCCCAGATGTCTAAATATGACATTTTGCAGATATCAGAGAAGCAGGAGAACTCAGTGGGCAGAAGCAACATTCATGGGTGACAAAGGATGCAACCACAAGTCCAGGCCCAGGTGACACAGCAGCATCTGACACACACACCATTGAGTCATGACAAGCCACAGATACAAAATAATATACATTAAACATTGATGTTTAGGTGTTGCCCTACCACAGCAGCACAGAGTGCATCTAATGACAATTATCCAGTAGATGTACACCCCAAGCATCAGACATAACAACATAATTATCACATATAACAGTATGAATATATAAATATATATATATATATATATATATATATATATATATATATATATAAATCTATCAAGACATGGACCATCAACTCAGCACACAAGTGACATGGGTATGCATACAGACTCATAGTGGTGTATGTGTATATGGCAGACAACAATGGACATTCCTCTGTGAAATCCATTCCGATCTGTCCACCATCAAAAGATGTAAACAGAAAACTAAATCAGAACATATGCACAACTGTTGTCAATATCACAAGCAATATGTATGAAAGTAATGTATGGATAATGTTTAAAATACTAAATGGAGTCACTTTTGGTTAGTAAAAGTGACAAAATCCCATGGAAGCTGACTTCACAACAACCACAGACAGATGACATTGCCAGTGGTCTGCGAAGAAATTATCATCACCATGAGGTGAGACTGACACTAAGGGACATAGTGTATTAACTCTCAGTGTTACATAGTCTAGGCCCCCTATGATGACACTCACATTGCAGTCCTGGCTGCCCCCTCCCCCACATATGGAAACACTCAGCCCAGGTTTCCCTACAGATGAGACTGATGGGTAACACCAGCATGTAGAGAGATACTGTGGGAAGGAGCATGGGTACGAGTTGACTGTTTGATCGTTACTGTAGGGCCCACACCTGATTGGCCAGCAGCAGGTGTGTGTGTGTGTCTGTGTCTGTATGTGTGTGTGTGTGTGTGTGTGTGTGTGTGTGTGTGTGTGTGTGTGTGTGTGTGAGAGTGTAAAAACACATTGCCACATAGACATCAAAGTCAGATGGGACAGAGCTGGTCTGCTGAGAAGGGGCCTGCCTTTCCCATGTGGCACTCTGCTAAGGACAGTCAGAGCACACAGAACCCTGCTCATATCATGGCAATGTTGTTGTACTGCTGTAACCAGGGACTCAACAGACCATGCTGCAGATAACATGCTGTCATTTTTGTGCACCCAATGCTGCCATGACCTCATTGTACTCCTGTCCCTCATGCCATACACACAGCTGGTGTGAATCATGATCCATGGCATGGGCAATTATGCAAATGTCAGATTCATGACTTTGCTGGGAACATTTGTTTGCTGCAGGAGAAGATGGAGACCCTCTGACACCTGTTCATGTACAACAGCTACACACCCACATCTACCGCAGTGGGCTGTATCATTGTGTTGTGAGAAAGTGCAAACATCATTAGCAGACTCACCATATAGCTGTTTTCCACAGGTTTCATGCTGTCCACCATCTGATATTCCTACATGGTCAGAATGGCTGGATAAGTTTCCCCACATCTGAGGCTACAGCCTCATCCATAAGACTGTCACCATCACCACTTATTTAAAAAATCTGAAAACATTGGGTCTATCCCCCACCAAAAACATAATACTCCTCCACTCCCACCTCCTCCAGTACAACTGTCGTGATTTTGTAATACTGCGTGCCCACTGTCTTTTGTCTCCCCACTTCTAGTTGCCCTGTCTTCCCCTATCACACCCTGCAAATATTCAGTCAGGCTGTCCTAATAAGGATATCCCTATAGTCACTACATAGCTTCTTTATCTTTTTTTTTTTTACAATTCATTCTACATAGGTGTGCCAAGTGCCAGTTGCCTTAACTACCTGCCATTAATTTAGGCAGGCTTGTACAACCTCATGCTTATCTCCGTCTTCCAAAGACAGTGGGTGTTTCTAAGCAGGCTTTCACTTTGACAAAGTAAGTATCATTAACATTCTAGTTTCCACTTCTAAGAAGCTACAGCTTTTTAGAAATAAACAGTAATCCAGTTTTAGAGCACTAAAAGCAATCTGAAGAGCTTTTAAAGATTACTTGTGCACCATAACTGAACTATCCATCAGTTAAATATTTTTGGAAAACAGAAGAAAAGTAATTCTGAAAGCTTACTTGAATTTGCTGCATCTGAATACTCCCCTCAAACTCAGTGTAACAAAACTCATGCAACCAAATAATCTCAAGAGACATTAGGTGCAATAACTTAAGTCAGATGTAAGGATAATACACTTGCATAAAGAACTGATAAGTGCTTTAAAAAGCTTCATGAGTCAGCAGGAATAAAGCACTAAATAGACAAAAAAAACCCCCCAAAAAAACAGGTAAACATTTTAAAATGACTGTTCTTTTTAAAAGCATACAGTAAGCACTCAACATGTTTATTACATCCAAAAACTGTCTGGTTTGACTGAATGCTATTGTTAAAAGTTATCCCAAATATCTCAATAAAGCATCTTTCTTTTTTTAACTGTCTTAGTTGAGCAAATGCTGTTATAGCTACAACCTGTTCCATAATCACGTCTCCAACATATTCTGGCATGGTTGGTGCTTAGAATGAGGCAGTAAAACTTCTTCCTTATTTCTAATATACTTCAGGATACAGTAAGCATGTTTTATTATATCCATGTTCTTGGGGTGGCCAAACTATACTGATGAGCTCATTGAATGTGCAACACATGTCTACAGCTACTGGAGGCTGGGCTTTTCTAGACTTAATGCATCTGTAAAGACTTACAAAAAGTAAAATGCCATGATCACAGAAGTCATGTGGCTGAAACATGTGTTACTTCTTACTGGTTCATCTGTATATAGCCCATGGGCCTCAGTTCAAGGAGATATGAATAATTACACAGTGGAGACCCGGTGTGTCTTTTTGTTGTTTTAACTACCTGGCTTTCTTGCATGAATGTTTTATGTGTTGATTTGGTTATAATCCTTGGGGTGGAAAGCTTACATTTTGCACTTCATTCTACCATCTCTGGCAATATCTGCTGCAAAACATATATATATATATATATACAAAGCTGGTATGTCTTAGATTATTATAACTCATCAGCCAGTTCTGGAAATGGTGCACTGTACCAGCTAAATACTCTGATAATTCATTCATATTTTTAAGGGCAACAGTTCTATTCGGTTATAAATTATATGAAACAAAAGCATTTCACAGTCTGCACTTGAGAATCCTACTTTTATTACAGGGGATATAACAAATATATGGTTCAGCATTTTTGGCATACAGTGTTATCTATGTAAATATTTTCACAAAAAGTGCCAACTATATTCATGTAGGTTGGTAACCTCTGATGCACATTTTTCCAGCCCATGCACTGCACTGCATAGCCTGGGTGTGTAAATGTATGCATCCTTTTATTTTGTGTTTGTGTTGGTTTGAGCCAAAGTTGTGAACCAGCTGCTGCATGTTTCCCAGTGCCATCAGATATTGCACTTTATTCTGCCTCTTATTGGAGGGGGGTGGGCACTGCAACTGCTCTCTCCTTTCCTCGGCCAGCTGAAAGATTCATCTGCACAAAGACTGCCATCAGCTACTAATTATTCACTGGGTTTAATTTAGTTAAGTCTCAGCTGGTACAGATTCTCAAAGGCCATACTTCTACAAAGTGCTTGCTGTTACAAACACTCACAGGATGTAGATTTAATATTTTAGGCACTCTTTAATTTACTAGAACTCTACAAAGTTTTATAACTCAAAAGAGAAGATGAGCCAGGACTGAATCAATATGTGAGCATAAGATATGGATTTTTAAGTAAAGACATCAAAGCAGCAGAGGATGAAATGAATATCAGCATAAATAGATGGATTTTTAAGTACCTTTTTTCCAAGTTGATATATTTGAAATGTTATGCAAATAAGTAAGACTTTTTTGTTTGAGTTTTAGCAGATGTGATTTTGTATGGTGTTTTGCATGATTAGCTTTTAGTTAAATATTTTTTGTTTTGTTTCATTTTGTATCTGTTTCACATTTAGCTATTTTTTTTGTTGTTCACTGATTGTTTTTTTTTCATCTACACATTACACAGTACATTTGAACATTTACAATTAGATGTTTTGATTTTTGATTTTTGAGTTACACATCATTTTGATTTTATACACACATCACAGATAGATATTTTTATTTTTTCTGATGATGTGATTGATTTATTTTTCTTTAAGATCTGATGGATGATTTTCTGGTTATTCGTGTTTGATATGGAGTTAGTTATTCTTTCTTCTTATTTGATGTATGGATGATGATTACGTGTATTCATTAATTGAGGTTATTGGTTTTCTACATACACAAGTTTGGTCTTGTTCTATACATTATCTTATCCTTTTATTTAGGTCTTATTACATTATCACAACTTATTATAGTCTTATTTTATTATTACTTTTTTACAGATATCTACAATTTTATTATTGGTGATGTCACATATATTTTTTTACATACTTTTCTTTTTGTATTTTTTTTTTATGTACTTTATCTTTTTACATTTCTTTTTACACTTCTTTCTTTATGCACTTCTTTACATTATTTTCTATATAATTGGCTTTGCATATACCCATGATGGTTTGTGAGTCTAAGTTTAGATGTTAATATAATTGCTTCTTATCTAAATGTGTTCCCAGTTTTGTCATTAACACATTGCTTCTTAGTCACTATTTGTTTAGTATTTGTTTTCTCATCATTTTTTAATAAAGTTCACATTTTGTTTCATGTTTTCATTATTTTTTTAATATTTTTATTTATGTATTTTAGTTGCTTTTTACGACAGTAAGTCGGTTCTTTTATTAATGCTTTTATATTTTTTTTTTACCAATTTAAATATTCTTTGTGTGATGTTTTTTTATTTTTAAGGGATTTTATGGATGCCTTTGTATAAGATTTATTTACGCCTTTATTAAGAATAAACTTGTATTACATTAGTGCAGAACATTCTGTTCACTGGACAGAAAGAGAGTAACCACAGACAAAGAGTAAACCAGGATGATATATATGCAGGTTTATGGTTTTACATATTTCATGTTTTCATTATGTTTGTTTTATATATTATTTTTTTTTATTTTGTGTCTGTACTTTTTTTTTGTTTTATTGTGTGTGTTTACTTTGTTTTTATATTTTGTTTTTGATTTGCCTTGTCAAGATCCCCATTTGGCATTATTGTTGTTAAGAGTTGATGGATGTTTATAACGTCTAAGTTACACATGAGTAGAGAGGTTCCCAGTCTTTTTTCTCTCTCTTTTTTTTTTTTTTCTCTTCTCTCTTTCCTTTAAGTACAGTAACACAGACTTGAGTACGCAGGACAGGACAGGCTTTAATTTTATTTAGTATGTAATATGTATATTTATATATTTTATTATATTTTTAGCAACACCTATTTTTTAGTTTTTTATTTTAGAGATAAGTTTAGTTTAGAACAGTTAGCAGAATCTGAAGCAGCTTTTGCTTTTTGCTTTTTTTTTTTTTGCTTTTTTTTTTTTGTTAGTAGTTTTTTTTATTGATTGATTATTGTTGATTTTGATTGATTGATTTTTGTAGATTGTTAATTGCTTTTAATTAAAGAGTTTTTACTTTTTTTTAGTGTTTTTTACTCATTGCTGCCTGCCAAACTTTTATGTAAGGATCTGAAATGTCTGTTCAGCACAGCTTTGTCTGCTGTAAATAAATAAACTGCTTTTATCATTTATTTGTGGTGGTCCGACTCCAATTTGTCTTCATACTCACAGGATGTACCTCTCCAGAGTGCTGGTTGCATTAAATACCAATGTGTTGTACTTTTACAAAAGGTAACATTTAGGGAAATTGCCCTTACAGCTGAGAATGTAGGAATAGAAGTCAGACTGTGTGCCTGCATAAAAATCATGGAGTTCCAGGACCAAATATCCAAACTTGCACTCTTTTTCTCCACAGTTTCCAAGTAGAAACATGGAAGAATTAATACTGTGACATTCACCATAATCAAGCTCTAAGGTTCCAAATGTAATATGTCTCCACATTGTTTCTCCAGACTATAGCCTGCACTTGAACTCTGGGACACACCTATTGGTCATTATATTGATGCAAAGTTTTGTTGTAATTATAATAGTCACTCAAGTAAAAAATGTTTATCAGCCCTGAACAAAGCTAACATGTATCCTCTTTAACTGGAAATCTTCCACAAGAGTAGTTGTTAGTTTGATGGATCTCGGTTTATTGAAACCGTATTATTTTCCAGTGACTGCAGAATTTACTTCCTAGGAATGTAGCACAGAGGAATTCTCCCCTCTTCAAGGGTCAGAATTGTCTTTCTTAATGGCACTGACAGCCTTAGAGATGAAATATATATATATATATATATATATATATATATATATATATATATATACATATATGTTTCTGGAAGGTGGCAAAAACACCTGCATTAAATGTAGATTTCTAAGGTTTTTTATCATAGAATTACACAGTAATCGGTCATTATTTCATTTGAAAAGTCAGGTACTAGTATATATACTGATTTAGCAAATACTCTACACCACACCTCCAGTGCATTCAAATAACCAAGGTTTGCTAAAATTCTTCAAGTCTGATTTTCAGTCAGGCTGTCAGGGTCCCTTGGTTTCCCTGTATTGTCTTTTTTAATAGGCACTAATGCAGAATATTAGGTGTTGCGTATTTGTCTCTAACACATATGACAAGAAGGCTGTTTTTTTTTTGTTTAGATGCTTTAATATATAGAAACACATCAGGATGGATAGCAGCATCATTAAATACAAACACACTAGTTAACAGACAGACCTTACATACATACATACATGCTTGCATCTCAACAGCTAACTACAAAATGGCAGTCAGGCTCACATGTGCCCACTATTTATTCACTTGTGCAAGCCCTTGGATAGCTTCTTAAAGGTATATACACACATATTGATCTACATCCTCCCTCTTAAAAAGATTGCCCTTCATGCAAAACAATATTAGAGTTAGACATGCATTACTATATATATATCAGAAACAAAACACGATGTTAATGTCCAAGTTGCTTCATATCTGCTATAGAGTTTAGAGATGCGACCATATCTCGTAACATAACAGTTAGGTCCAAATTTAGGAACAGGTACTATCTGCAGTGCAAAGCTCATATTGGGAACTTCTGGATTCATCACAGGAACAGGAATGTCCTCTGGAAGTCAAACACTGGACAACTCACTCTGAGACAAAGAGTCTTTCTCACAGGCTATGTGCTGTGGTATAGGCTCAGACACCAGTCTCAAATGTTTCCGATTTCTCCTAAAGATGGATCCTTCTGATTCCACAATGTACGATTTCAGCTCTGGACCAATATGCTTGATGACAACAATCTGATCATAACCTTTGAATGTTTGCAACCTTACCAGTTCTCCTTCTCATAATGGATTGAGCAGTTTGCTGGTCTTATCAAAGTGAGAATTCTGGGTTAAGCACTTCTTCAACACATTGGCTTTCACTAACCTGTTGTTCTTAATACACAGAACCAACAATTGACTGCTGATTGGTAATGTGGTTCTGGTTTGTCTCAACAGAAGTGTCTGAGCTGACTGCGCATTGGTTGATGAGGTTTTTTAGTGTTTTGTTCAAATCTCGAGGGTCAATGCATACTCTGTCATCTGAGCTTTTCTTATGAGCTACCACCATGGAAGTTATGCATTCAGTTGTAGTTGCAACTGGACAAATCACACCTTGTCACACCATTTTATTTAACTTGGCTTTGACTCTGTCCTCCATGGCTATTAGAACTTTGCGTGCTGGCCTGATAACTGGACTGACCTCTGGGTCTGACTTCATGGAGTACACAACTGGAAGTTTGCCTAATTTGTCTTGGAACAGATCTGCATAGATAGAAAAAAATGTGCTGGGCAAAATTAGAGTAGTGGTCTTTTAAGCTAACATGCTGGACTTCTTTGTTAAATGAAACCAGTCCCATTTTCAAACTGTCTCTGAGCCCTAATAATGACTGGACATACCTCTTGACCACATAAAATAATAAGTTGTAACTTCTTCTAGCAGAGTAACATGAAAGCAGTACTGAGCCTTTACTTAGCACACCTTGCTAAATCAAACCTTTCACCATGACACATTCTACCAAATGTTTCTGCAGACATAACATTGCACTTGGAACCTGTGTCAACTTTGAACTCTATAGGTTTGCATTTATCCAAACAGTATACAATACTTCATTCTTTGCCCTTAAATCTACTGCATTGACTGTTTCATGAAGCACTGACACACCACCAGCATAAAGAGTTGGGTTGTAACTGTCTAACTGATCAACTCATTTCTTAAAATGTTCCCTTTTAATAAAAGAATGTGGGCCTTTTGATTTACAAAACCTTTTGAAATTATTTCATTTATCGCATTTGAGGCATCGTTGACCAAAAGCTAAACATTTCTTCCATTTATATTTATGACTTCCATCACAGTTATGACATTTGGCAATGAAACTAGGTTGGGGCCCATGATTTAAGTTTGCTGACTCACTCATGCTTCACTGAGGCTGTGTGAACTCTGGAGTTTGCTGGAAAGCATTGGCATTTACCATTGAGTGCTGCAGTGGCTGCAGTAGCTGCCATGGGCTTGGGCCTGTTTCTCTTAACCACGTGCTGCATACTATCAACATGAGCTCTATCACTATGCCATCTAGGGTGGGTTTGTATCATATATTCAAAATTCCAAAATATCGAACACCATATGTTTGAACTTGGAATTTCGAATATTGAAAACATCGAACGCTCAGAATAGCAAATTTTTTCCCAGGAAAATAATTTGCTGTTCTGAGAAACATACACACAACACAAGCACACCAAAATAAATAAACCACACATATACAGTTAACAAATCCCAACCCCACACTAAACCATACATACATTACTAACTCTCCACTTATCTTAACCCGCACCCTAACTCTAAGGTCCGTAACTCTCGCACCACAGTGGAGGAAATAGTGAAGTCACGGAACGGTCCACCGAAATCTTGCCCTAGGTAAGATTTTGATGTTCTGGGGCTTCGCTATTTTCATCATTCGATATTGTGGGTTCAATGTTTTAACGTTCAACGTTTTACTTCTTCGAAGTTTTGATATAGACCCTTCTAGGGCTGCTCTCATTTGTAAGCATATTTGTGTGCTTTTCTGTGAGCTCGTGCTTCTGACAAATCTCAATGACCTTATGACCTTATTCAAATTTAAATTACTGTCACAAAGCAAAATCTTTTTCACAGCATCATCTTTTATGCCACACACAAGTATGCCTTTTATCAACCCATCCATTAAGTCACCAGATCTGCATGTTTTAGCCTTATTTATCAGGTCAGTTATATATGCTGCAAAAGTTTCACCAGGCTTTTGATCCCTTGTATAAAATAAGTGCCTTTCCATAGTATCGTTTGTCTGGGGGTTACACATTTCTCTAAATTTACATTTTAAGTATTCAGGGTCCTCCCGTGACTCAGCCAGTACAGCAATATGCCAGTTTCCCCCTCTCCTGTATAGATAGTGGGTGCAAACACAAATGAACATTCCCTTTCTATAACTTCTGACCCAGCCAAATTAAGTAGAATAAATGCCTTTGTATGGTTATCTTTATCAGAAAATGCAGCCTGTATGACTGTATGAAAATGTCATACTCTTGTTCAGACACTCTCCAGTTCTCAGTAATATTATTGTCAAACACAAGTGCACTGGGTTTTCAGAATCTATCTGCCATGCCCACAGAGTATAAACAAACACACTGAGAAATATGGCCCTTGTAATTATGTATGAACAAACCGTTCTGTGAGTTTGTAACAACATTCAAATGCACAATAAACTCTTCAAAATACCGTACTTAGTGAAATATGCTTTGTAATGGCTGTAATCTGAGAAATATGCCCTGTAATGGCTGTACTTTGTGAAATAACTTTATTGTAACACTCGACAAACATGCAAACACTTTATACACTTCTGATAACTCGGATATCTTTGCTTAATATGAAAAATACATGCTTTGCTAAAATGCAGTTGTTTTCCCTTATTTTATTCATTTTATGCAATTTGGACTTTATATCAAACATTTCCATAGTAATTTGAATATTTTATCAATATTGTACATATCAGTTTATGCAAATATTATTTAGAATGTTCTGTATGCTCTGTATCATATTTTATGAAAAATAAATAGTTCTGAGCAACTTTTAATATCTAAAATTTGTTTCTGACCTGTTTTGTGAAGTTTGCACATTTTAGGGGTGTTCCACTTATCTATATTCCTCCAGCTCTAAACAAGTGCCATAAGTCATTTTAGCCATGCCGCCTCTAACTTCATGCCATTTGTATATGCCAGTTCTGACTCCAAGCCTTTAGGCATGCCACTTCTGGCACCATGTCAATCGTTCATCGCTTACACATATGAAAAGAAGGCTGGGGTTTTCATTTCAATACTTTAATACATAGAAACAACTCAGGATGGATAGCAGCATCATTAAATGCAAACAAACTAGTTAACAGACAGAACTTACAGACATACATGCTTACATCTCAACAGCTAACTACAAATGGCAGTCAGACCTGCATGTGCTCTGTATTTATACACTTGTGCACGACCTTGGATAGCTTCTTAAAGGTATATATACACACATATTGATCTACATTAGGCAAGATTTTTGAAACTGTATTCCAACTTAAATTCCAATATAGAATTATAAACATACTCTCTGGAATTTTTTTCTAAATCTTCTTGTGTGTCTGATACACCTCACAAACTGTAAAATTGCTTTTTAAGGTAGCTGGAAAATGTCCTATTCTCATGTTGCAGTATTCTTAACCTTTGGGTTATCCTCTACCTAGTGACCCAAACTTCTGGCCAGTATGCAAAACCTTTAGTCACTGCAAGGTACATGGGATGTCTGATAGTGGCCGTAGAGAATGTGGGACATAAAAGTGACATTTACATTTACCTACCTCAGAACTTCTCTGCTGCCAACTGAACATGAGCTCATCCTGTCATTTCTGCCATTGGATCCTGCGATTAAAGTTAAGTACTGTTGGGGCTTTTTTCTTGTTATTTTTTTGGTCACTGCATGCCTGCCCAGGTTCATGTCATCCAGAAAAGGAAAGTGTAGGTGTGGATGTCAGATCCTTCATAGGGATGCCCATGACCTGTGTCTATTTTGCCTAGGGCCCAACCACAACCATAAGGCCTGAGCCATTTACAAGCCCTCATCCAGAAGACCTGTCACAGCCATCTGCATACCCTTAACATATACCTGGAAAACCAAAGGCTTAAATGTCTGGCTCTTGGGATGGAGGGCCATCCTCACTTATTTTCAATGATAACCTTCCTTTCTTGACTACCATTTCTCCTTCTTTCTTCCAGTTTGCCCAGGGATTTGCCTCAGAGTGGGGTTAGATAAATATGAAATAAGTGAGGGACATCATATTAATGATGAAAGGCAACGCAAGCTCTACTTGAAGAGGATGCAAATTGGTGTGATTCCTAGGCTTCAAAGGACATTACAGGTGATCCAGGCTAGCTACTGAAATGTGGCTAATAACTCCAGATTGCAATCCCCTATGAGCTACCAATGATCACTTTAAACTGCTCTGTCTCAAACATGGTTAGTAGTTTGCAACGTGAATGAACCTGTGAGTGGGACCAATCCAGCTTCTTCATCTGGATTCTTCGTTCTTTTGGTTTGGTTTGTGTTCCATTTATCCTTTGCTATTTTCATAAATACTATAATATATTATAAAGCACACAACCTCACATTATATATTTTGTTAAACTTTTATAAACAAATTGTCATAACTTAGAAACTATACTACCTAGACATATACTTTGAAGAACATTTTTGTTAACCAGACATAAGGTTTCACATGACAACAAGAAATTCCTCTATGAGTGCATATTTCCCCAAGATATTTACACAAATATGATAACATATGATTATATTTATAATTAGCAATATAAATAACAGTGTTATTTAAATTGCTAATTATAAAGATAATCATATCTGTAAAGATGTACAATTTACAGTGCAAATATTAAAGAGTTTTTTCAAGAACATGTAAGATTTCACACAATGTCTTAAAACAGTTTGTTAAGTCACTTGGGTTTTGGAATATTAAGTACATATGGAAATATTGTTGGAAATGTTGTTTATTTTCAAAATTACTAAGAAACAACTAGCAATACCTCATGTATAAAGTTATATAAATAAACATGGACAATGAATTTTCCTGTTTCATACCATGGCATTTCACACCATAGCCCTCAATAACATGTAGGGCTGTCAGCTATGAAAACATGGACATAAATATGAGAATATGAATAAATGACAAATTAATTTCTGTACTCTAGGGCATCACTGATTAACAGTCTTAGAGCAATTTTGCTAATAACTCTTTGCACATTCTAATACTGCCTATTATGAGCTGATAAGTCACTTGGTTAAAGAAGTCAGGCTCAAAAATGTCTGGACATCATAAGGGGCTATGGATGTGAACTGGAAGTATAAAAAAATGACATTATAGGCTTGAGTGAGTTAATAAACATGATTTGTTTCTGTTTTTGCTAACATTAAATAAATACAGTTGTTTACAGACAGCACAGAAATAATTTAGCATTATGTTTCATAATGTAGTAACCTTATAACCCGCTGTTATCTGTACAGTTTGATGATTTGCAAGCTGTCTTTAAGTGATCATGATTGATTGACTACTTGTAAACTGTCAGTCAGTTACCATGGAAAGTGTATGAGAAAATGGCCGTCTAATGAAACCTGACTTAAACTACATTAACTAGCGTGCACTGTATATTAATAATATGCTGATCAGCACCCTTTAAAAGTTGGCACTTCGTGCATGTACCCCATTTAGACAGTATCACTGTATACTTCAACTGAAGTTTTCTCATTAAAGGCATGCCATGGATCATGGATTCTTTGTATAAGTGTTTTTACACAAAATAGGTTTTCTTTGACAGGCCTTGAGTGGTTTACCTCTTGGTTGTCAAGGAATTTTCACCATGCAAACTCTGATGAATCTACCTGCTGATGTACTTTGCCAAATGGCTCTATGTTAGCTCATTTTTATTCATAGTATATACACTACTACTTAAGTACTGCGGTGGTGATGCTGCGTTAGCGTTGTCGCCTCACAGTTAGACGTTGCCCATTCAATCCTCAGTTAGAGCGTCTTCTGCATGGCGACATGCATGAATGGGCGTTCCTTCATTGAAGGTTGTGCATTAGGCCTGGCAAGCCATTACGTAAAACTCTACTGCCAATCATTAGCGGACCGGAGTTCCGCTGTGGCGACCCCTTACCGGGAAAAAGCTGAAAGACACAAATATACACTACTACTTAAGAAGGGAATTTACAGTGTAGATATTCAGTATTTATATCTGTTTATGTTCAACAATACCACCTCCTTACTGGGAAGTCAGAGACTAAGTTTACCATCTATGAAAGCTGTTGGATTCTGTCCTCGTCTGATAGAGTAACAGTTGACATAAGGTGAATGCTATAATGACTGAGATAATGGTTATGATTTATCTATAAAATGCTTTTTGTGTGTGTGTTTACCCTAGTTTGTACAGGGAAAAGTAGCTGGAATGCATGAAGAGGGTATGAAATTGGGCAGGGACTTTAAACAATATGTTGCACTTAAAGATCATGTGACAGTGGTTGTTTGGTGCTCATATTTCCATGTCAGAAACCTCTTTTAGAGCGAGTACTAATATAGCCTTTGGACCTGGCTACTCTAATACATTCACTTGGTTGGCGATATCATCCACCTCTGTAAGGTGCAAATCACTCCAAATAGGATTTTGACCAATAACCCTCAGTCCTATCAAATTACTTCTGTGTACTGGGATTTGCACTAGTTGCTGGTGGAAGAAAGGTTTAATTTTAAATATTAGTGTTAACTTTCCAAATCCTATATAATCTGCATGCCATCTAAAGAAGATTATGTTGTTCTTTACACTGTCTTGACCACAAAGGTCATTAGGTGAGGGGTTGATAGTGTGCTCTGAGTGTGTTGAGACATATGTTGGTGTACTTTGCTCATCTTACAGTACTCCCATGGAATTGTCTCTCTCTCTCTCTACAAGCATGCCATTTCAAGGTCTTTAAATATACATCAATACAAAAGATTTTAACATATTATTGGAAGCTATCTAATTTAAAGAGTCTTAGAAGCCACAATGCTTTAACAATTATTATAGTTTGTGAGTTATTCATATATTGATTTTCACTGCCATTTTTATTTGGCATATTTTACCAAGGTTTCATTTAAAAGAGTCACCTAAATATCTTTTCACAGATAGTTATAATTTGGTCCCCTTAAACTTTATAGAATAATATTATAAGATGTCTAATTTGCAGGGTTTTAGATGCTGCAATTTTCAGCAATTTTGATTGTAATATTTATGCATTCATTTTTGCAGCTATTTTATTCTTCATTTTATTTGCATTGCTAGGTTGATAAACAATTTCATTAAATGATTCCAAAGTAAAGGTTTGACTAGTCAGGGCAACTGTCAGTTTGAATCATACCACACAACTTTAAAACCATCAGGTCATAAGACTGATCTTTATATGAGTCAGTTTTCTCTAACAACCTTCATGCTTCCTTAATATATGCATTTAGATAAACACTTGCCTGCTTGTACTCTGGCTTGCCATTCACTTTCTTGTTATCATTTTCTGTTGGTATCTTACAGGCTAGTAACCCTCAAGAAGTGCCACTGCAGTTGTCCAGGAGAGAAATGTAGGCATACCCATGCATTTGACTAGTTCTTTCTTAAATACTGATAGTGAATGACACTTTTTTACAAGGAAATGTCACTACAATTGAGGGTAACTGTCCTACTTCTACTATATTTAATAGAGATTTGAAGTTTAATTGTACTTGTAAATTTGTTGGCCTTCTCCATTACATGTTCTAGACAAAGTGTTTTGAAGAGAAAAATGTATAACATAGCCTAGAACATAAGGCACATATCGTCTTTCAGTAAGTGATATGGGAATGAGATCAAAAAGGGTTTCTTAAGCCTCTCAAGATAAGTTATGTATCCAACCCCATCAGTTCTTCTGAGCATAGTTCTTTGTTTTGTTACCACTATACAGGTGGGGCATTCTACTTAAGGACTGACCAAAACATCGAAAAAGCAGCATTTCTCCTTCAGAATAAACTGAGAGTTTTCTTTTCAGCTGGGATGACCTGCTGATCAAAGGACACACACTTTAACTTGTTTTTCTTGATATCATAGATTGGCTGACTTATGTGTTTCTGTATGTGATTATGCTATAATTGTTGGTATTGTGTGTGTTAGATAAACCATTGCTTATATACTAGGACAATGTCACAACCAACCCATGTTAAAGTAATGATGCATCTGTGGATGAGAGAACAATTGTGTCCAGTTTGTAGTCATAAGCAAATGCATTATCTTAGGAGTGTTGTGGTCAGCCAATATATCCATTAAAGAGATGCTGAAATGAAGATAACTTATAACCAACATCATGGATCTATCTGTGCACACATTACCCATTTGTACTTATTACTTAAGTTCTTCAGTATAGTCATTTGACTAATCCAGCAGCTCACGTAAGCATTAATTCCCAGCTCTTTTAATTTACTTATGATCCCTGTCTGTACAATGTTGTTGAAAGTAAATGTGATTGTTTCTATGTATGGCCACACTATTTCTCTGCTACATAGGTAGGTACTAGACTATTGACCTTAGGGCCTATATAAGCCTAGCCAAAAAGGTACCCTGGCTTTCTCCACCAAAGAAAATTATTTCCCTGTGCCCCTGTCAAGCAGAGACACAGAAGTGATCCCCGGGGTGAATTTCCTATTTCCCATCCAATCATCAAGATTTTTCTTGAAGAGTGCTAATGAGGAGCTCCGTTTGACATAAATAGGTAGTCTGTTGCAGAGTATGGCAAGTCTCTAGGACAGGAATCTATCCCTCCAGCATGTTCTGTTTATTGTGGTGACAAGGTTTAGGTCCCTACAGCATGTAGTTCAGAGGGATTGGGATTTCTTTAAGTGGAGCATGTCCAACGGCTCTGGGTTTGACATAGCTTTGTATGCTAGGCAGAGATTGCCTCTGAGTAGGTGATATGCGACGGAGTAAAGCTGGAGTTTTTTGAGACGGTCTGCATAGGGTATTTGTTTGAGGCCAGTAATCCTCTTTGTGAGGTATTTCTGTGGCCTCTCCAGTTGTTGCAGATGTCTTGTGAGTTACATACCAAAAGGGGCGCTGTACTCTATAATGGGTCTAATGAATGATGAGTACAGGGGAACAATGACCTCTTTTTTTCTGGATGAGAAACCTTTTGTGATGAGGTGTACCATGTAGAAGGATTTTCTGACCACTGTGGCAATGTGATTATCAAAGGAGAGACTACTGTCCACCTGTGTTCCAAGGTCTCTTATCACACTTTTGGTGTTAAGCAGACTACCACCTATGTGGTAGTTCATGGGTACAGAGTTTTTACCAAAGGGGATGACAATACACTTTTTGGCATTGAGCTTCAGGCCATGGCTTTGACATCAGGCATCTGTCTCAGATATCCACATCGTTATGAGTTTTGATTATGACTCCCAGTTTGCAGTCATCTGCAAACTTCATTAGCCAAAGACCTTCTGTGTTAGCCTGTACTTCAGAGAAGTATATACCAAACAGGAGAGGACCCAGGACTGAACCCTGTGGTACTCCACTTGTCACTGGTCTGAAGTTGGATTTGGAGTCTGCTACTTTCACTGTGTGGGTTCTGTCCATGAGCCAGTTGGCAACCCATCTTGTGACATAGGGATTTATACCTAGTTTAGTGAGTTTATCTATAATTCTAGAGTGAGGAATGGTATCGAAAGCCTTGGCGAGATCTAGATAGGCTGTGTGAACCACCTTACCCTCATCTATGTCTTTGGTGACTGCTTCAAAGAAGTCTATCACGTTTAGGAGACATGATCTCCCTTTTACAAACCTGAACTGGGTGGGGTCCAGAGTTTGGAGATCTTTGTTTATGAGTTTCATGATGATACATTCCATGGCCTACAGAACCAACTAATATTGCCAACATCTTGGCAGATAGGTAACTGTGTAGTTACATAATAATCATTCTATATCCTTGATGTAGCTATAGAAATTTTTCTTATCAACCTATGTATTAACAGATAGTTTTCTTTCATATCTAGGCCTACCAGTATAGATTGGCATACAGAATATGCGAGATTCAGCTGCTCATTACATGTTTCTGAAGGGAAAGAAACAGTCTCAAATGATGATGCCTTTTATTGTATTATTTAACTACATTCAACTTATTGCTTGGGAGGGTAGCATAAGAAAAATTGTGATATATTCTACTTTGGGACATAGTTATTAAATAGCTGGTCAGAGCATAACCCTTCACTTTATGCCACAAGTAAGTTCCTTGTCTGTATATCCCTAGTAGTTCCTTGTTCCAACATTGAAATACATGTGCCATGTTACAATAACACCAGCTCTACAGCCTTTCTTTGTCCCCTTAAACTTATAAGATATTCTACTAAATAGCAAAATAGGATAGTTAATAGATAAATTACCAGAATTCTTAACAAGAAGTGACACATAAATGACTGATATATGTAAATTGGGGAGGTTTAATAATGCATCTAAAATATTAGCAAGTATAGCAGGGAACCTAACTTACTGGCAACAGCAGAAGTTGGAAACCATATCAACAAATTGCCTATCCTTCTTTTTAGTTGACAAGTTTAATCATCTATTAGTCAAAGGGAAATTTAGATCAGTCGTTATAATATCAAAACTTTTATTAAGGGCATTAGTTAAAATGTCGGTGAAAGCATCCTCCATATCTGGGGATAAATTAGGTCTGTTATAAACTCTCATAAAACTCATGCTGTTACATCCATATTTGTTCAGCTTAACAACTACAATAATTTCAGATGTGCAATTTTTGAATGCTATTGTCACTGTCCAGAATGCCAGGTGGCTGCCAGCTCAACAAATGGCAGACTTGAAAATCTAATTTACTCATATTTAAATTAACATACCTATATATTATCTGCCCTTGAAGGTCCCACCCCCTCCCAAAAAAAAAAAAAAAAAAAAATGAAAACAGTTATCATTTCATATCAAGACTAAATATAGCATGGAAATGTAACTATACTGGAAAACATCTCAAATGCAGTGGCACAACATTCTTTTCTATGAACCATCCACATGTGATGTTTTTCCTTTGGAATTTTGCAGAGCAACTAGTATGTAAATATACAGAACCGATTTACTGCCGTTTTGTTTTAAAAAGTTCTGTGTAAATGTATTAGCAGAATACTACTCTGCTAATGAGATTTCAATACTTACCTTTCTAAAAGTGCCGATTATTATTTATCATTTAGAATTTGTTTGCCAGGAAAGTCCATCTGAGATTATATCCCATTTTAAACAGAGGCCTGGGGAAAAAAATCTCTACATTAGTATAATATGGTTAGAGTTAAGTAATGAGATCATTACAAAACCTAATACATAAGAACACCATATTAATTAAGTAAAAGAAAATTACAACTTCACTTCATAAAATATGAAGTGAAAAAAATGAACTGGCACCTCACCTAAGTGTCATGTTTAATCATAGCCTCACCTCAGGCTTCATGCCCACTGAGTGGCACACAGCTACAGTTATCCCACTCTGCAAGGGGGGATCCACCTTGGATCCTGGGAACTACTGCCCCATCAGTCTGATGAGCCTGATCTGCAAGGCCATGGAACGTATTATCATGGAAGTTATAAACAAAGACATTGGCAACCCTTAAACACTGGACTCCACCCAGTTCAGGTTTGTGAAGGGCTGATCTTGTCTCCTGAACCTGATTGACTTCTTTGAATCAGTTTCCAGAGCTGTGGACGAGGGTAAGCTGGTCCACATAGCCTATATGGACCTCACCAAGGCCTTCCACACCATCCCCCACTCTGGAATCATAGATAAACTTACTAAGCTGGGCATTAATCCCTACGTCACTCAATGTGTTGCCAACTGGCTTATTGACAGAACCCACACTGTAAACATAGCCAACTCCAAATCCATCTCCAGTGATGTGACAAGTGGAGTACCTCAGGGTTCAGTCCTGGGACCATTCTTGTTTGGCATCTACTTCTCTGAAGTACAGGCAACACTAAGGGACTCCGGCTAACAAAGATCGCAGATGACTCAAACTTGGAGCCATTATTGAATCCCCAAATGATGTGGATATTCTACAAAAGGGCCTTACAGAAAAGGATGCTTGGTGCCAGAGCCATGGGCTCAAGCTCAATGCCAAGAAATGTATAGTTATCCCCTTTGGGAAAAAAAACATGTACCTGTGTATTACCACATAGGTGGCAGTACACTAAACACCGAAAGTGTGATAAGAGACTTAGGGACACAGGTGGACAGTGATCTCACCTTCGATAACCACATAGCCACAAAAGCAGGAAATCCTTCTATGTGGCACACCTCATCACTAAGGGCTTTTCATCCAGAAAAAAGGAGGTCATTGTCCCACTGTACTCATCCCTCATTAGACTCATTATAGAATGCAATGTCCCGCTTGGTATGTACCTCTCAAGACATCTGCAACAACTGGAAAGGCCACAGAAATACCTCATTAAAAGAATCACAGGCCTACAGCAGATGTCCTATGCTGACCATCTAAAAAAACTCCAGCTATACTCTGTTGCATATCATCTACTCAGAGGTGATCTCTGCTTAACATACAAGGCCATATCAAACCCAGAGCTGTTGGACATGTTGCACTTATAGAAATCCCAGTCCTTCAGAGCCACAGTCTCCAAGGATCTAAACCTTGAGATTACAATGAACAAAACATGCTGGAGGGATAGGTTCCTGACCCAGAGACTCCCCAGACTCTGGAATAGACTGCCCATACATGTCAAGCAGAGTGCCTCTTTAGCCCTTTTCAAAAGGAACCTTGACAATTGGATGGGAGATAGGAAATTCACCCTGGGGATCACATCAGTTGCCCTGCTAGACAGGGGTCCAGGGAAGTAAATATTGTGGGAAGAAAGAGCCAGGGAATTGTTATGGCTAGGCTTGTATAGGCCCTAGGGCCAATAGCCTGGTACCAACCTATGAATCTACATACAGAGTAAAAATATTTAGATGGTGTAAACTGAAAAAAGAACACTGTCAATAGTTAAAGAAATTCACAAGTTACAATTAATACTGATGACATTATACACACTGAGTACAGCATTTGGAAAAGAGATGACTAGGCAAGACAGCCCAGGCAAAATTATAGTTGTTGTTTACCTAAGAATTACATTGACTATGTTATATATTATGGATACTGAGTACACACTTTGGAAAAAAGGTGACTAGACAACACAGCCTAGGCAAAGTTATAGTTGTTGTTTACCCAAGAATTAGATTGAATATGTTATATATTTTGCACAGTGAGTACACACTTTGGAAAATAGATGTCTAGAAATAACACAGTTTACACAAAAGAAGATTGCCGATGTTCAGAAAGAATGAATAGTAAGACTTATGCTGAGGAGGGGGGACTTGTTCAGTCTACGGTAGTGCAGAAGCAGAGCCAGGTCACACTGGTATCATAACATCTGTTATACGTGCCATGCTTATCATGATATGCCCATTTTTCCACAGCAGTAAATAGTTATTCACAGGTTCCTGAGAATGTGGACCACCTGATGAACAAACTGTCTGTGTTAATAAAAGGTAGCAGGCAGATAAAACAGGAAATCCAATTATGGGAAAGCAGACAACTGACTCCACGGCAATAATCCACATGTATTTTATTGAATAACAACAATACAAGAAAGCAGGAATAGGATTAAACGCTTTCGTCTCCACCCTGGAGACCACTTCAGAATCACTTCAAACAAAAAGATGCCATCTTTTATACACACATTAATCCATTGTAATTGGTCATAATTCAATTAACCACATAATTTAGCCTCAATCAATGGAAATAAACTGTTGTGTTTCTAAAACCTATTTCTGATTTTAACAAAATCTTTTAAATCAGACTGTCATAGTTTGAATGAATACATCAGTACCTTTTAAATTCTTAACCAACATGTATAATTATATGTACACATGTAAATACACTTACATAAAAATTCTTTGCATATTAAAAGTTCTTCACATATTAAAAATTCCTTACGTATAAAATTACATACATATAACAATTTTTATTACATATTAAAATACCTTACATGTTAAAATTCTTTCTTATTGATAGAAATGTGCAATACTATACAAATATATATGTTTTGTTATATATTTTAAATAATATATAATATAAATATAAATAGTAAATCTATAAAAATGTGTATGTAAAAATTTTTTTTAAAATAGTTTTAAAATAGATACCTACTGAACATTATCAAATGAATACAGTTTTGTACAAAATATATACCCTTTAAAATTAACTGGGAAAGAATATATCAATATAAATATATGTATATACTCATATATATGTTCATGTTTGTACATTCAAATTTTCATAGTATATAATAGTACTATAGAGAATGTGTGTGTTTTTTGGGGTCAGAAGCCATTAATTTTAATGCTGGTGCAATAGATATATAATTGTTCATCCCTTTTCCATTACAAGCGTCTAATTTCAATTGCCATATCATTTCTCTGTATAGCAATTTAGTCTCCCAGTCACCCCCTCTGTCAGGGGTTTCAACTATTTCCAAGGCCCAGAATTTAAAATTAGCATTAGGGCAAACCATAGAATGTCTATATAGTGCATTGTTGTCGTTCTTATGGTTAATGTCTCTAATATGTTCATATATCCTTCTGCGTAGATGTCTTTCTGTTTTCCCTACGTAGAAACACCAACAGGATGTACAATATGCCAAGTACACCAGGCCTTTGGTATAGCAACTACTATATTTATTTGCTTTCAGGGTAGTTCGTATACTAGGCAAATAAATAGATTTCTCCCCTGCAATAAAGGGGCATTGGGGGCATCTATTGCATCTAAACGTCCCCCTCTTTTTACTAATGGCAAAAGAACTGTCAACACCCGATCCATCCTTACCATGTTCTAAGATGTTTTTTAGATTATTGTTCCTCCTATAACTATAGGTAAGTTTATTCTTAAATACATTCACTCTGGTAGGCATGTTTTTAAACATTTCCCATACACTATTAATGCTTTTCCTTAACCATTCTATATTGTTGTGATATGTCAAGGTCAAATATGGGGTATTTTTTAGACTTACTTCACTACAATTGTTGTTAGAGGTATCACTTTTATTTCTGATCTGTGTATTACCAACTGATAATCCATCACGCAATAATGGAATATATCTGGTATTCCTATATGTTATTACCCACTTCTTAATATCCGCAATCAAGTCACATGGGTACCCTCTCTCTAAGAACATATTTTTCAATGTATTAAGTTCCTTTGAGAACTCTTCTTCTTCACTTGTCATTCTAGAGGCCCTAATCATCTGTCCTTTGACCACATTCTTTTTCAATACAAGGGGGTGGTCACTATCAAAATGTAAATAAGAGTTTGAATAATTCTCTTTTCTGTATATGGCAGATGTGTATCTCTTTAAGGTTACATCTTTCATTAATCTGACATCCAAATAATGGATTTCCTCTTTTTGAACCTCGTATGTGAAACTGAGGAATGATGTACTCTTGTTTATAAATTCAATAAAATTATAAATGTCTTTTTCAGGGCCTTTCCATAATATTAAAATGTCATCCAAAAATCGGTAGTAGCAAACCATGTGATGATAATACTCAGATGTAAAAACATAATTCTTTTCCCAATACAGCATAACTATATTGGCATAAGTAGGGGCGCATGCCGCTCCCATTGCCACTCCTTGGATTTGATGATAGTATTCTCCCTGGAAATAGACGTAATTGTTCTTTAGTACTATTTCCATATTTTCAAGTATAATACGAAATTCATCTGGTTCAAGGGAGTCCATATCCATAAGTGTCTCCTCAAACCATGCTAGGCCTATATCATGGGGTATCACCGTGAAAAGGTCTCTTACATCAATAGTTATAAACATAATTTCATCATTATAACCTTCATTACTTATTTTTCTTAATAAGTCCCAAGAATCAATCAATAAATGATTGTGTTTCAAGTGATAACCTTTTAACTTCATATCTATTTAAATATCTAATGGTTGTGTTTTAGAGCCTTGTGCTGACACTATAGGTCTCATAGGGGGGTCATGGACATTTTTGTGGATTTTTGGGATACCAAAAATTGCTGGAATAACTGGTTTGTTGACTTTGAAAAATTCAAATAGATCCTTGTCATATAGACCTTGTAATAAATTGTCTTCAATGGTATAATCTATCTTTGAATAGGAAATATTGACTTCATTTTTCAAAACTGTACTGTAGCTCTTACTGTTGTTGAGTATATTTAACATTCTTCTATTGTAATCCCATTGATCCATGATGACCATACCACCCCCTTTGTCAGGTTTCATAATTCTGACTTTCTTGTTTCTTTTAAGTGATTGGAAGAGCTCTTTTTCTTCCTTTGTTAAGTTTGTGAATTCCATGTTATGATTGTGAGGGTAATTCTTTCTAATGACACTACAAAGAACATTCTCAAAACTTTGAATGTCGTGATGGAGTGGAGGATTGTATGTACTTCGTCTTCTTATATTTCTAGATTCATTTTCATCTATATGGCCCTTAAAAATTACTGATAGATTCAATCTTCTTGTGAAAAGTTTTATATCCAGTAATATATTACTAATATTAGGTATTACATGTGGTACAAAGGTGAAACCTTTAGTAAAAAGTTTGAAAAAAGTATCCTTGATCTCCATTCCAGTAAAATTAAAAATGTTAAAATCGTTAGATGAACAAATAATAGAGTCAAAATTATCTAACTCACTTACACTTACATTGTCCATCTGGGGGCTATGTGAGGAAATGTCAAAACTCATGACATCTAACCCTGCACCCTTATTAAATTCCTGTTCCGTCTGTAGTCCCCCGCTACCTGGGCATACGATTGTTGCTGTAAGGTTCTGTTTTTCAACCTCTGTGACCTCCTTGGGCCAAATTCCTCTAAAGGGAAGTTATTAGTATAATAATCTTCCTGGTAGTTAGTATTGGGGATCCCCTTATCACCAATAAACTGTTGGTTGTGATATACATCATGATTTTCTACTGGTTGTCCATCCCCTGTATGATCAATATATCGTACATTGTTATAATGATGGTTAACACCTCGGGTATGATATGTTCTATGGTAAGAGGTGTTCTCATTATACGCAGTGTTCAACTCATATTCTTTCATATCTCTCCTTAACTTAGAAATTTTCCTGTTGTAGTTTCGTGATGTACTAACATCCACATCCTGTATAGTTCTGTAATATATTATTTTATATTCATCTACTGAAAACAATATATATACATGTACATGAACATATTAAAGACATTAACCATAAGAACGTCAACAATGCACTATATAGGCATTCTATGGTTTGGCCTAATGCTAATTTTAAATTCTGGGCCTTGGAAATAGTTGAAACCCCTGACAGAGGGGGTGACTGGGAGACTAAATTGCTATACAGAGAAATGATATGGCAATTGAAATTAGATGCTTGTAATGGAAAAGGGATGAACGATTATATATCTATTGCACCAGCATTAAAATTAATGGCTTCTGACCCAAAAAAACACACACATTCTCTATAGTACTATTATATACTATGAAAATTTGAATGTACAAACATGAACATATATATGAGTATATACATATATTTATATTTATACATTCTTTCCCAGTTAATTTTAAAAGGTATATATTTTGTACAAAACTGTATTCATTTGATATTGTTCAGTAGGTATCTATTTTAAAACTATTTTAAAAAAAATTTTTACATACACATTTTTATACATTTACTATTTATATTTATATTACATATTATTTAAAAATATAACATAACAGATATTTGTATAGTATTGCACATTTCTATCAATAAGAAAGAATTTTAACATGTAAGGTATTTTAATATGTAATAAAAATTGTTATATGTATGTAATTTTATACGTAAGGAATTTTTAATATGTGAAGAACTTTTAATATGCAAAGATTTTTTATGTGAGTGTATTTAAATGTATACATATAATTATACACATTGATTAAGAATTTAAACGGTACTGATGGATTCATTCAAACTATGACAGTCTGATTTAAAAGATTTTGTTAAAATCAGAAATAGGTTTTTAGAAACACAACAGTTTGGGGGGGGGCGTGGCCAAGGATGAACACAGGATAGCAGCAGATTTCTTCAGCTCCACCAACTTAACTGCACTGACAGGAAATAATTACTTTAAAAATCAACTAATGAAATAATTTTCTTTCTAAATACGTTTGGAATATCAGTTTCTTGAATAATATCTAAAAAAGAAAGAAAATTTCAATAATTTTCCTGTCAGAAATCATCTTGGAAATTTCTCTTTCATCACCTCTGTTCAAAATGAGTTCCAGTAAGGCAAACAGTCAGGATTCCAGCATCAAGAAAGAGCTTCAGTCTCTGATATCTACTATTCAGCAACTAACAACCAAAATGGACAAACTGGATACTAAAATTGATAACTTCATAGAAAAAACTACAAAACAAATGGATTTGTTACATCAAGACTTGCAACAACAGGAAGCTCAGATTACAGGCATAGAAGAGACTGTTAATGATATGGAGAACAGAATCCAGGAAGAAGAAATTAACATTGAGTTTTTGCTGAAGCAGAACACACACCTACAATCCAAACTTGATGACCTGGAAAACAGATCTAGATGCAATAATATTAGGATTTTTGGACTGCCAGAAAATATAGAAGGTAACAACATTACTTCCTTTTTAAATGCTTGGCTTCCCAAAACTTTAGACTTTTCAGAAGCATTTTCTTTTGGTATTGAAAGAGCCCATAGGTCCTTATCTAATTTTAACTCTAACAAAAAGTATCCTAGATCAGTTATAGTAAGATTTTTATCATCTTATAACAAGGAGATGGTATTAAAATCTCCATGGGCTAAAGCACCTATTACAATTAATGAGGCAACTGTGCGTTTTGACAATGACTATTCTTCCTTGGTAATAACTAAAAGAAAAGTTTTTTTGCCATTAATAAGAGAGCTTAAGAAAGCACAATTCAAAACTTACCTTTTATTTCCTGCCAAACTAAAAATCTTTTTACCTGATGGCCCTAGAATTTTTGAAGGCTTGGACTTTGCTTTGCTGTATATTAAAAAAAATAAGATATTAGATAAAATAGACGATATGGAATGGGCAAGTCCTTCGTTAAAGAGGATGGCAACAGGAACTTCATGGAAGACTTCAGAGAAGCAAAAAAGACTAAAAAACAAATGACATGTTCTATATTTTTTTCCTTCTCTCTTAATCTCTTCAAATACAGTTACTGCATCTCCAGAAAGCCACAAATATTTTAAAGATTTATTCAAAGTTATTTTCTGTGTGCAAAGAACTGTTTTTGTTTCATAAATAGTCAAACTCTCTGAGGAAAAAATAACATGCTATCAATCAACTTGTTTCTGTTTGTGATAAAGAGACCTAAGGTTAGTAATTTGATATATTTTCTTTCTCTTCTTGTTTTAAATAATGGCATTCTGTTTAAACTATGCATTTAGTGAGGGGTGGGGGAGGGCAAGGAGAGAAGTATGATGAAAAATATGGAAAAAGTGAAATAATAACTTATTAGTTCTTTAAAACTATATATGCTGTTTAAACACTGTTGCTAAATATTATACCATGACTTTATTGCTTATACATGATTACAAATAATATGTCATGATATAATTGCAAATAATTAGAACTAAAATAGTTGTAAGTAATATGTTTCATGTTTAACTTTATTAATACAAACAGCAAGTAATATTTCTTTGTAGATATTCTTTGTAGCTTCCTTTTTTCTTTCTTCTCTCTCTCTTTCTTTTTTTTTTCTCTACTCTCTTCCTCTTCCTTTTTTTCTCTCTCTCTCTTTCTCTCTTATAAGTACAGTTATATGCTTCTGATAATTCTGATATATGTATATAATAAGATTTGTATGAGAAAATGAAATGGGGTATATAAAAATAAGTTGTATAATATGTTAAATAACTGTAGGCTTGGTTTCACTGTCATAGAGACTGTAATGACTTGTAAAATACTTGAAGGTTTTGCACTGTTTAGTTTCATTTGTATTACTAAATGAATGTCAGTCACTTGCATTTACTAAAATTCCGCCAGAATGTTAAGGGAGACAATTTGGGATGTGGGTTACCTCGTGAATAGTGTCCTCGAGTTGTTTTAAAAGCTTCAACACTCAGAATACATGCAGAGAAGCTGAATGCAGTCATTTTGAACTTTGACCCCTGATTTCACACTGACACATCGCAGATTGAAGAAGAACACTGTTCCAGGAAGTAGAACTGCTGTAAATGCGACTTTGTGATGAAAAACGAACTTTATGACATCTAAATGTGAGTTATTCTTTATAACAACTTACTTATTTAAGATGTAATTTATAAAATATGAAAGTTATAATGATTTTAAATGATTCAATATGCCATAGTAAGCAAGTGAGATATTTTAGAAGGCATAGAAGGTAAAACATATATACACATGTTTTTGAAAGCTTACATGACTGCAACATATTAATGTATATAAATACTTATGATTTAAACAGATATAATGTTATAAATCATTTGACTTATCTAATTGACAAGCTCAAGTATCATTATGATTATATCTTAGAAGAAACTGTCATGTGACATTTTAAAGCAGCAGTTCAGATATATAAAATACAGATGGCTTTCTTCACAATGATTTATGTATAACTAGGAATTTACATTGCTGTGCAGTATGATTTGTAAACATATGTATGAGTATAAATATTTTATTTAACTGGCAATAATAAGTATGAGAAGAAAGCTTTGGTGCAAGTAATTTAAAGTTTTAAAACTGTTAACTGCATTTCTATGGCAGAAAGTAGGAATACCCTAATATATGTAATGTCTGAACCATAATAGCCTAAGTTATTGAATCCAAATGAACATAAGAACTTATTTTTACAAACTTTTAATAAACTAATATATAGATATGCCCCCTTTTTTTTTTTTTTCTCTCTCTCTCTCTTCCTTTCTCTCTCTCTTCTCGGTTCTCATTATCAGGTTTATTAGAATGCTATTTTGATTATGAGTGTATTATACAAAATAGATGTACATAGTAATATGAGCTGTTTCTAAATGTTCTTATTTGTTTATATGAAGCTGATTTATAAATTGTTTAGCTTTGTCTTACTAGATAATCTAATTAAATGAGGTTAACTTTAGTTAATAATAGTTAGTATTGAATTGATATGGTGGCAGCTGAGGTACTGCTGCTTAGGATAGGGGGATAACTTGAGTGGTATGTGCTACTCAAAGTTGGAGTTCTTAACTCCAGGCTGGGTGCAGTGTTTAATCCTAATATTATTTTCACCTGTTTATTGTTGTTTGTATATAGTTCTGACATCCACAACACATTTTATAAACTCATTGTCACCACAAATAAAAGTGAAGCTTATACAAAATCCCATAAGATTTTCAATAAATACAGCTATAATTAATGGTACACCTAAAGGAGGAGGTATAATATCACTTATTTTGTTAATTGTTATTCTGATTATATGTTTTATATGTTTATAAAAGCTAAATGATTTCTCTAAAAGGAATTTCTTTAAACATTAATGGACTGAATAACCCATGTAAAAGGGCAAGTTTAATGAGATACATTAATTTGCATAGGGCCAACTTAGTATTCCTTCAAGAAACACATCTCCTGAAAAAGGATATTGATAAATTAGCCACTAATAAATATACAGTCTTTGTTAGTTCAGAACACACTCAGAAAAAATAGGAGTGGCTATTTTATGGAATAAAAGTATGCCCATACCTAAAACTATTAAGTCTTATAAAGATGATAAAGGAATGTTTTGTATGGTTACAATACAGATTAATGGAAAGACATATACATTAATCAATGTATATTGGATACCAGGAATTGGCATTAATACAGTGAAACACCATCTCAATAAGATCATATCATTTTCTATAGGAGATATTATTTTAGCAGGTGACTTTAATTGTATCCTACATGAAAAAGATACTACTACTATAGGAAAAAGGAAAATTACATCTAATGCAAAACATTTAAAGGATTTTGTTAATTTATATCATTTGAATGATATTAATAACCAGATAGATTCAAAATCATTACCATACACTTTTTTTCTAACAGATATAAAACTTATTCAAAAATAGATAGAGTCTTTATTTCTAACCAGATGGTAACAGACTTAATTAATTCTAAAATCATTTTGTGTCCTATATCAGATCATAATTCAATTGTCTTTGAGTTTATGATAAAAAGTACTTACAATGTTCAGATCAAAAGGATACCAGCATACTTAACTCAACTAAAAGACTATAAAGATTATATACTTTCAGAAGTGCAACATTTTTTAGACTTAAGCAATACACCTGAAGTCTCCATTGTTTATGTTTGGGATGCTTTAAAGTCATATTTATATGGACAAAGTATTAGATGGTATAATAATAAAAGGAAATCTTGGGACAAGGAATTACTAGATATTCAAAGCAAATTAGACTCATACAAACATAATAATAAAGAAAATATTATGGACAAAAAAGTCATTGAAGAAATAAATAAATTAAATGAGAAATACAAAGAAATTTTAACTCATAAAGTTAAAATAACATTAGAGAAATATAAATTTTTCTCTTACTCAATGAGTCCCAAATACTTAAATAGACTTAAAAATAAAACAAAAAGGTTGAATAAACAAAATCATATCAAAGAAATTTTCTCTCCAAGGAAAAAGAAGAATGTTTCTAGTTTACCAGAAATATTAGATGAATTTAGAAATCACTTTCACAAAATTAATCATAATAACATTAACATGGAGCCTAAAGATAAAATAAAGAAATTTATAACTACAAACATGAACAAAAAACTTAATAAACAACAGACTAAACTAATGGATAAAAATATTTCATATACAGAGGTTATTACACAAATAAACAAGCTTAAATCAAACAAAGCACCAGGTAATGATGGTATTATACCAGAGATCTATAAAATTCTTCCCAAAAGTACTTACTCATTAATACATAAGGTTTTTATTTTGGCCCAAAATGAGTTAACAACTCCCCCATCTTGGCAATACACATTTATTTCACCAATTTTAAAACCCAATAAAGACCCAACCAGATGCACTTCATATAGACCTATTTCATTACTTAATGTTGACTATAAAATGTTTATGAGTATTTTTGCTGATAGATTAAAGACAATCATCCCAGGCATTACAGATATAGACCAGGCAGGCTTTATTGTAAATAGAAATACTTTTGATAATATAAGGAGAACTTTAACGTTAATTGATTTTGCAAATAGGAAAAAGAAAGATTTAACACTTATTAGTCTCGATATAAGTTCAGCATTTGATTCAGTAAGTTGGGACTACTTGTTTATCTTACTGAAGTGCACAAACTTCTCAGATGCATTTGTAAATCTAATTGAACATCTATATAAAGGAGCATTGGCTTACATTAAGATAGGAACATATGTCTCACAAAAAATACCCATTTTAAAAGGTACAAAACAAGGGTGTCCACTCTCTCCACTATTATTTACTTTAATAATGGAGCCTTGGGCTAATTTGATCAGAAACAGTACTGATATAGAAGGATTTGATATAGATGAAAATACAATATCTAAAATTCAACTTTTTGCAGATGATGTTCTAATTACATCAGCAGGATCTAACTCGTCTATGCAGTCCTTATTTGATAAAATGATGGATTTTAAAAATATCTCTGGTTTAATATTCAATGAAGAAAAAACTAAAATATTACCAATATACACATGAAAAAATGTCCTCATTAATGATTTTAACAAATATATACCCAACTCAGGTCAGATAACTTACTTAGGTATAATATTAACTAAAGATATCAAATCTGTTATACATAATAATTATAGTACCTGTCTTCTTAATATACAAAATCTTTTCAATAGCTGGAAAAATATGTTTTTTTACCATGGAAGAGAGACTCACAATTATTAAAATGATAGTATTCCATAAGATATTATACTTAATACAATCAATAATACTCCCACCTACAAAAATAATTATTAAGAAATTGAAATCATTAATGTTAAATTTCTTATGGGCACCTAATAGACCTAGGATTGCATTAAAGAAACATACTAATAGCTGGTCTCAAGGGGGCATTTCATTTAAAGACTTTAATTTATATACTATCTCTTCTATTATAAAAGTTATTACTTTGTTAATATATCAGTCATATGTTGCAAGATGGAAAGATTACTGGGAACTAATTAGCATTCACTTCATGAAAATCTCTTTAATACATAAAAATATTATTGTAAATAACCCCATGTTATGGTTACTAAAAGAATTTTGTACTTCATCCATTACACCAAAATATATAGTTAGTTACCCATTAAACATTATTATCAGTTATCGTAATTTTATATTCATGCATCCTAAGTATAAGGAATGGAATTTTATTCTATTCCTATAATGTATACACAAGGTATGCTTTTGTCAACCACCTCTGAAAGAACTCTTTTAGTCACAGAGAATGATCTAAAGTATTGGTATCAGTTGCTGTCTGATAATAAAGTAAAAAATTTAGACTTCTTAAAGCAAGAATTTGATTTGAGAGAAACATGTTGGTTAGAAATTCAGACTTTCAGACAACATCTTATTAATAAAATTGATTTAATGTCTTTAACAGTTAAAGAATCTGTTCCAATACTGATTGATTACTTGATATTAAATTTACAACATAGAGTTTCTGATAAAGGTAAGTTCTCATGCATACATAAAATTATCAGAGAAGAAACTCATTACAGTTCAGATACCTATTGGAATTATTTCATTTCCATTAATGGTGAATCACCAAAACAACAAGATAAACAATATATATTGGAATCTGCTTACTAAAATAAATAATAAAGACAACTTATGTAAAAGATGTAATGTAGAAATAAATGCTGATTGGGCACATATGTTTTATGACTGTATAAAATTGAAGGAATATTGGAAGTTAATCAATGATTTTTTGCAGGCCCTTTTCACAGATAATTTCATTGTTTCTAAATCACTTATATTATTTAACACACCTGTTCCTAAAAGTGTTAAAAAAGTTAAACTTGCCTTATTATGGACTATTCTAGCAGTGGCTATAAAAATAATAACCAGAAATTGGATTTCAGATACCCCTCCTTCATTTAATGAATTTAAAAATGTTATGACTGAAGTGTGTCATATGGAATTGATGACAATAAAATCAAGAACTACTAGAAAAACATCTTATTATATTATATGGGATACTTTACAAAACTTGTTAAAAAATCTTAGTTTTAATAGCATGACATTATAGTTTAATTAATTGATTTGATTTGTAGTGGATGTCTTTGTAAATACTTTGGTTATTTTTTGAATGTTATAACTATTTCTATTTTAATTGCTTGTATAAAATTGTTATGATATTTATTTTGTATGTTAAAAACAATAAACTTGTTTTAAAAAAAAAAAGAAACACAACAGTTTATTTCCATTGATTGAGGCTAAATTATGTGGTTAATTGAATTATGACCAATTACAATGGATTAATGTGTGTATAAAAGATGGCATCTTTTTGTTTGAAGTGATTCTGAAGAGGTCTCCAGGGTGGAGACGAAAGTGCTTAATACTATTCCTGCTTTCTTGTATTGTTGTTATGCAATAAAATACGTGTGGATTATTGCCGTGGAGTCGATTGCTTTCCCACAATTGGATTTCCTGTTTTATAAACTGTCTGTTTTTACTTATCACTTCCTTCAGGTTGCAGTCTAAGTGGCTTATTTGTGATATGTTTTCCTTTCCTCCTATACACCCCAATCTTCCAGTAGTTTCTTAGAATAATGGACTATCTGGTTGTGCACTGTTTCCTTCTGTCTGGAAAGGTAACTCTTCTTTTACCAGTACAGTAGGTGCCCACATCCGATATCACTTCTCTATTACAAGCCTTTACATTTTTTTAATATAATGCACGTTTGCTTATTCCATGGTATTTAGAAAGCTGACATCCTCCATAAATTGTATGAGTACTTGCTGATATGGTATGTTAAAAAGATATCCTGTATAGCTTATGTGTCATGATGTTTAAACCGCTTTAAATCATCAGAAATTGTATATGCATAATTTTTTGCAAAAACATTATTGCATTTATCCCATATTCAAAGGCTCAATGTATAGTCTATGAAGCTCCAATCTAAATAGGTTAGTCTGACTGCATGGTACCAAAATGTCTCTTAATACATTCTGCAGAGATCCAGATGCAAAGAACATACATGATTTTTCCCCTAATTAGGGATCATTATGCACAATGGCTGTGTTTTGACCCACTAACCAGTCTCTGTTATGATAGCATCACAGATGAAGACATATTAAAAATAAATTTCATAACTGGAGAAAAATTATTATCAAAACAATGTCTTTAAAATGGTAATTAACCCTAAAGTGTTGGCTATCATCCCAAATGCTAAATGGCAACATTAATATATTTGGAGGTGGGGGGTGGAAGGAGAGTTCAGGGGCAACTGGTGAAAGGCCCTTACAAAGCCTGATCAAGACATAGAGAAGGAATCAAGTTTATAGTGCTTTGTAAAAGTATGTACAAGAGTCCACACTGCCTCTTCTAGAATACTTCTAGAATCCATCTCTTTCCAAAAAGACATAGATGAAGCCAAGGCCTTGGTACAGTGGGCTGTGTCCCTGTCTGGAATTGTTCTGCAGTGGAGATTATAACAAAAGGTAATAGTCTTAGACAACCATTTTGAAATAGTCTGTTTTGACACATATTGTCCTTTCTTCTTACCTTTAGAAGAAAAGAACAATTCATCAGAATATCTGAAAGATTTATTTTTGTCTAGACAGTACCTGAGTCGTCTGTGGACATCCAAGGTATGGAGTGTCCTTTCTCTATCATTTTTGGATTCAGAAAAAAAAATGAGGAGATGGATAGTTTGGCTTAATCTACACTTGGATAACACTTTAGGCATAAAATAAAGATTAGTTCTCAAATAAACCTTGTCCCTGTGGGAAATGATGTAGGGCTGACTCACCATAAGAGATTTTAACTCAGATACTCTTATTTCATATATATCAGGGAAATCGGTAAAGCTGTTTTCCATGTAAAGAACCTTAAGTCAGCCAAGTTAACTGGTTCAAATAGAGCAAGTGTTAGCTTCTCTAACACAAAATTAAGATCCAATGTAGGGAGTTTTCTTGGAGGCCTCTTATGCAAAACACCTTTGAAAAACATTTGGACATGAGACTGCATTGACCGAGGTGGATCCATGGGCAGACATGCTGAAATGGCTGATAAATAAACCTTAATAGAGGAGTAAAAAAAGGTAATAGGATAGTAACTTACTCAAATACTGTAAAACCAGGGAACAACTAGCCTTGAATGGGTGCTGGTTATGTTGTTGGCTCCAGCTAGAAAATCTTTTCTATTTTATAATATCTGATCTTCTATCAGCAGGTTTTCTTGCCTCCATTAGTACCTGCTTCACATTCTCAGTAAAGAGCTGACTAAAAGGAATTAGACCCTGTCATCTAGACAGTCAATAGAAGTTGATTGGTGTCAGGGTGTATTAAAAACACCCCTGTTCTTGTGTGAGTAGAGGTTTATGAGGAAGCTTATGCTAATTGTCCATGGCTGTTTCCAAAAGAAGGGATAACCATAGTTGCCTGGGCCAGAAGGAAGTCACTACAATGATCTCATGAATCTTCAGTGGTATCCTAGATATTAGTGGAAAGGATGGAAAGACCTACAGAAATAATTCCAGTCCAACGAAAAGAAAGGCTTCAGTCTTCCAGGCCTTCTTGCATGGAATCCTGGAGCAGAATATGCCAGCTGAATGTTCAGAGATGAGGCAAGGAGGCCCACATGAGGAACTCCCTGAAGATGAATCAAATCTTGGAAGACCCCTTGATCTAGTTTCCATATGTGAGGGTCTGCTCTTGTCCTGCAGTTTTCCTCTGATGGAATGTTGAATGCTTGTAGACTGAGTTTATACTGTGAAGCTACAGTCCAAGCTACCATGGCTAGCCCACAGAGAGGGTATGACCTGCTTCCCCCTTGCTTGTTGATGTACCAGATGACTGTAGTATTGTCTGTGACAGCTTGTCCTGGGTATCACCGATGATTCAAAGAGTTGAATTCCTCGATCAGGGTAAGCATCTCTTTTATATGTGTACGCTTGCAGCTGTCTTTGGTGTCCCACATACCTTGTACTTTTATTTCTCCTGAAATTGCTCGCCAAGCAATTCTCTAGGTGTCTGTGGAGACTGACCACTTTGGAAAAGGGAGGGAGAAGGGGGTACCTGGATTTAGGAATATCTGTTATCTCTACCAAGTAGTTTCACTTCCGACACACCCCAGCACTTGGATTTGAAAAGATGAAGGGTCTTGGTACTTGGATGAAAGAGGCTTCAGATACCACTGTATCTTTCTCAAGTAGTGTTTTGCCAAGGATATCATAAGAATTAAAGTGACTGAATTCTAAGTGGAAAATCCTAGAAATTGCTTTGGATGTACATCATTTTTTTCCTATGTAAAAAACAAAAAAACTCTGTGAGCTGTGATGTTTCGTTGACATCCAGGAAATACAATACTATGAGAAGGAGTCAAGAAAGATTATTGAATGTTCTCTTGGAATTCCAGCTTGTGTAAGCCATCTCTCACCCTAGAGACAGATACTGACACTTTGAAAAAGACTCTGCCAAACTAAGGAAGTCATCTAAATATGGAAAAATGTGGATGCCGTATAGCCTGCAATAAGCTATAACTGGAGCTAGCCACTTTGCCAACAGTCTTGGTGCAGTGAATAGTTCAAAGGATAAGGCAGTGAACTGATAATATGATCTAGACACACAAAACCTAAAGAAATGCCTAAAATCTGGATGAATACACATGTAATAAGCATCTTTTAAATCTGGTGATATCAGGAAACTTGAATGAGGAAGCAGAGGTAACAAGTTGTGAAGTGACATCATTTTGAATTTGGGCCCTATTACAAAGAAATTTATGAAAAAGAAAAAGATGCAGAACTGGCCCTCAAGCATTTTCTTTCACTGTCACTAAAAACAGTATTGAATAAAACCCCTTTCCTACCTGGGAAGGAGGAACTAGTTGTATCACTCTTTGGAACAGCATGTGGTAAATGACAGGTAGAGGTAAGAGTCTGGTCTGGTCTGGAGGCTCAGGATTTATTCCCTAGAAAGAAGGAATTTCCTCCATTAGCATCTGTAATCTTGCTGAATAATCTTTAGAACCCCTTTATCTGAAACTATCTGCTGCCAAAGACAAAAGTGGAGATTCAGACTTTCTGGAAGACAAAAGGGGATGCCAGGTTCAGAGGAGGGAACAGTATCTTAATTAATCATTCTGACTTATTGGACTGTTCTTCATTTTAGGAGTTTCCAGAATTCTTCTTGGAACATACTTGCAATTTCTTCTTAAATGTTGGCTTACCTATATTTTATTGTGACTGTTTATTTTGTTTCTTACCAAAAATAGAAGAGGAGTTTGAGAATCCCTTGGAAAATTTGGAAAAGGAAGGCTGAATAATCTTACAGATTCCCTGAAACAGCTTATGCATTTCATCACACTTTTTTGATCACCTCTGCAGCAGATGGGGTAAAAACTAAATCTGTATCCAAATGAGAATTTAAAGTCTTGTTTTCAATATCATTAGGGAGGTTCTGATAATGCAGCCATGAAAACCTCTTCAAAACTGTCCCAGTGGCAATGGCCCTTAAAGTATAAACAGAATCATACATACAGTGTACAGAATGAGTAGTGAGGTGAACGACGGAAGAAATTAGATTATTTAAAGCAGAGTTTTCCTCACAAAAAAGACAACAAAACATTACTTATACTTTCAGAATTAGGACAGACATTAACACGTGAGCCTGACAATTCAAGATTCTGAAAATCAAGGTTGCAGCAGCATACGCTTTTTTCCCATACATATCAATAATCTTTCCATCTTTATCAGAAATAATAGAATAGGAATTAACTAAATGTTAAACAGCAGAAGGATTATGTAAAGCTACAGCTACTGGATCAAGTTTGGCAATTGTGTATACAAATTTGAAAGATTAAAGAATGTTATGCATTCTATCTGCCTTTTTAAAAGCAACTGGGTGACTTTCAGGAAAACTGCAGACAGTAGCACACATCTCATACTATTTTCTGAAGAACTGAGAAACCTCAGTGTTCTTCCACAGAAAACACTGGCACATTCTCAAAATAGTCTCACAGAAAGTCAACCCCCTGCAGGAAGAATTAAAAACTGAGCTCTCCCCAGAGTCCGAATCAGAAATCTGTGGAAGAAACCCTGTAACTGTATCTTCATCCTCTTGTCCAGCTAAAGAAAAGAAACTTGAATCTTTTCAGGAAAGGAAGTATCCCTCTTTCTTTATCAGAAACGACCTTACACGAAAGAACAATAGCATGAATTAATCCCTGAGTGAGACCCAATAAACTACTCCTGTCTAAGGAAATTTGAGGAGGAGTGGATGCATGCTTAGTTTTCTTCTTCCTTTTTGACAGGAAAATGAGGCCAGCAGTGTAATTAGTGGCATCAACAGAAGCTTCCTCAAGGAGGCGGACATCATTCTGAAAAAACCGAGATGCCTTCTCTGTTCGCACCCCCAGGACCAATGATAGTAGCTCTCCCTTGCCTACTGAAGGGACTCCAACAGCCACAGAGGACAAAGTTAACCCCTGGTCCATAGTGGCTGTAGGTGCTACACCAGAGGGGTATGGGTAAAAGATGAGTGGTCTGAGGTAAAACAAATGGCCACAGCAGAGTCACCCACCTGCTTTTGAGGCAAATTTGCTTAACTTTTTCTTTTTGTTGCTGGAAGAAGGACAGACAGTCTGTGTCATGGTCATCCCAAAAGTGGTGCCTCTTTCCAATGGAAAACAAGCAGCAAATGCTGATAAAAATAAAATGTCTTTAAAAGCCAATTTTTCCTTGAGTCAAACACAGTAAAAAGCACTTTACTTCATGGGGCTAGCATAATGTTTTAAAGTAAACATTTCTGCACATTCAAAAATGGTTTTCTGCTATTTTGATCAACTTTTAAACTGACAGGAAAGAAGGACTCTTTTGTTTAAAAGTATAGTACAGTCTTGTCACAGTTCATTAAAACATAATCTCCTAGCTTTAAAATAACTTTCCTTAAAAGGAGAATAAAAGGAATAAGCAAAATCATTAAAAGGATTTTTTTTTCCAAACAGGATCTTAGCCCAACAAAGGAACAGAACAAACCAAGCGTTGATCCTGAAAAGCCTCGGAGGAGCTTTCTTTTCAGCAGCAGTAAAGGTCTCTCTAATGGCAGGAAAACTATCAAGGACTTGGCACCCAAAGTTGTGTTTTGGTCAGCTCAGCTCAAGCTGCCTGTCAGTTTGAACATGTAGAAGGTGCCCTGAAGCTTTGAAAGCAGGCTGTAATATCCTTGGGAGGATATAAGCCCCATACAGTTAAGGCTACTGCAGCAGTGATCAATATGATGAGCATTGTTCTGTGTTATGTATGAAATTCTGAGAATGCTCCTATCACCAGTATTAGAGTTTCTGTTATTGTCAGAAAGAATAATGTTCATATTTGACAATCATACTCGGAAGGACTTCTGAATAGAATCGTTATTCTTATTTAAATTTTAAAATAAAATACTTATGTGACTTTATTCACAGACAATGAAGTACTAAACCTGCTGTTCCTAATAATTTTTTTTTTATTTTGTCACTACATGATATTTGCAATTTGTCATGAAAAAAAAAAAAAAAGAAATAAAAATAACTTCAGATGATTGTCTCTATAAATTTGATCCAGGGCAATATTACTCAGGTTTTTTCAGATGACTTTAATGCAGTTATAGCTTTATCATGAATGCCATCAAATTCCCTAATGTCCTTATTAAACCAACAAAAGCAATGAGAGAACGTTAACAGCTATTCTGCTCCATTTCTGAGTTGAAAGGATCTGTTATTGCATTGCTTAATACAGACTTTTCCATGCTTTCTAGACATTCTTAATGAGTAACACTTAATCTTCAGCAGAGCAGGAGGAACGCTAGCTAAGGTATGAAATGGCAAGCTGCAAACTTCAAATTACCGCCAGGAAGACCTGCATGATTATCTTTCAGAAAAATGAATAACATAAAGGATTTAACTTCTTAGCTAAGCAGTCTACTTTCTTTTTTAGTTTCATAGTATAGTCTAGCTCTTGCAGGACTGGAAGATAATTCCTTCTGATAAAATCATTTAGTGTGGCATTTTTTTTTTAATTTTGTCTTTTATTGATATGTGTGGATTCATTTTTTTTAATAAAACTTTTTTATTGCATAGAGTAGAAAGAAGAGAGATGTCTGATTTTTGAAATAGTTTGAGGAAGATAATACGGTTTGAGTCACTTCTTTTTCCCAGAAATGATATATTTCACACATTCCATTTATATACTGAAAAAAAAAATAAGATTCTGCAGTCGAATTTGCAATTATCTGTACCACTTTATGGATGAAGTAGACCAAATCACATCTGAATTTGTTGGGGAAATTAATTCCCAGACTTGTATTAAGGTGATATGTTCAATGCATCATTTATTAGGTTCTGCATTAACTGTAATTTTACAGCTTTTTGTCCTCATGGCTTGCTACCCCAAGACACATGCACAGAGCCAATGTGATGATTTATATTATTTAAACTATACATCTGTAAACTTTGCACTAAAAAAAAAAAAAAAAAAGGAATACACTGTAATTCCATGAAGTGGACCACTATGGCCAGGTGGTGTGTCAACTGCCTTCCCCCTTGGGCTGGACCACCCAATTGACTATCTATCATAACTGAAAAATGTGGGGTATGACCCCTACCTGCCATCTTAATAAAGTCTATGGGTCTATCTTCTCTGGCTAGGTCAGATGTCCTACTTATGCAGACTGAGTTAGTTGAATAGCCTATTGTTGGAAGCCCCTGGACAAGTAGTGGTCTGCTTAGAAGGTTCTAAAGGTGGTTGTGTGGAATATATCACCATAGGAATTTGAAAAATGAAGTCCCTTACACTCAACTTGCCAGGAAACATTTGCATGGAAAGTGCCTAATGTGCTGGGCAAAGCAATTAACAAACAGATTTGTCTGAAATAACTTGCTGACCTCACCCTAACTGGTTGACCTTGGATCTGCTTAGGCAAATAACAACCAAATCCTGGGCAGAGCTACATCCCCCATGTCAAAGATCCCAGAAATTCTCTGACACTAAAAATGGCCCAATACATCAATACCTATAATAGTGGCCCAGACTTTGTTAGAGGGGTAGTCCCACAGTATTGATTGAGTACCCTTGATTACACTACCAGGAAGTTCCTGCCAATAACTTTCCTATGGTTTATGGAGTTGTTTCTTTATTCCTCTCAACCCAAGAGCAATTTGTATATAATCCAGGATTTGGGTACATCTGGAAGCCCCATTGCCTTAGACAATAAATGAACCTACAATGTCTTGGCTGCCTCTTTCATTACATAATGAAAAGTCAAATATCAATTAATAAGGAACAGAGAATAGGCCCTGTTGTGCAAAGTTCAGTTGTGGAAAAACTGAACAAAAGAAAGGATGGCTGCCCCATAAGCTTTCTTTTTGCTGTCTACCCATGAGTTAGAAAGTAGGTGGAGGAGTACTTTTTGTCCATCATCTAGACATGGGATAGGATGACGATGGGGTCTTCTTGGCATCTGGGAAAATCTGTGATATCTATCAATCTAGAGGTGAGAGACCCTGTCAGCTATATCATTGTATGCTTCTACAATATACCTACATGAGAAAGAAAAATTGATCTGCTATCTATGTATAATTAAGCATGTAAGAAGTGAATGGAACAAACAAATTACAATGTGTTCCTAACAGATTATGATGTCTACCTACATAAATCTTGCACAACATCGTGGTGGCCTGAATGAAAAACAATCCTTTTTTTATAGAATTCCTCTTGTCAAACCACCATGACAACAAATAAGGCCTTGAGCTCAAGGAAGGTTATGCCCTTCCTCTGCTCTGAAGACTATGAGGGAGGCCAAGGGCCAAAACACCACTGGCCTTGAAAAATAAGCTTCCTTCCCTGAACCGACAACACAGCCATGAACACATGAAGGTCCAAAGCAGAAATCTAGTCATCTTGCTATAAGGATATTCCATTGTACTGGGAGGGAAATGCACCAAATGCACTAATTGTTCCTGACTCTGCCAGAGACCCGAACCCAGTGGTGCTTAAGCAGACTGCCCTTTAGCAGAATGGACAAGGATCTGGTGAAGGTTCTGCCCAGATACACCACTCTACAAGCACAGTTAAGAAGTCCTAAAAGCTGCATGACCTTACCTATCCCGAATTTCTTGGTCAACAGAAATCTGACAATGCCCTCACCAAGGTGGGAATGTTTATCTATGAGGAGCTTAACAGTTGATGACACACATCAATCTCCAGATCCAAGAAAAACAGTGTCTTGTCTGGGTCCTCAGTCTTATTCTTACCAGTGAACCCCCTCCCATCTCAATGCAGAAGTGAATGAATTGTAGAATGCCTTCTCTGGTATCCTCCTCCACTTTGCCCACCTATTAAAAATCATCAAGATAGTTCACAGCAGCTTGGCCTTTCTTTTCTGGCAGCACCAGGGAAGGACCAAGATAAATTTCTCAAATCTTAAACATGACAGTATACAACCCATGGGCATGGTTGTATCAAAATAAAATTGTCCCTGAAAATGCAGGTCAAGAAGTGACTAATCTACCTGATGCACTGGCAGCAAGTGAAAAGCAAACTCACTACCAAGCATTATCAGGCATAGGTCTGGAAACTTCCTGATAACCCAGATAGCATCATCCAGCAAGACACAGTGAATCTGAATATCAGCTTGACAAAGACCAACATTAAATGAGGCTTCTGACAGAAACAAAAGGTGATAGATAAGCCTGTACTGACCCTCCCTTTACTTGGGAACCAGCCACAAGGGCAAGATCCTGAAAGATGAGAAATATGGGACTACAAAATGACCAGTAATCCTGCCAGAAAACAATTCATTGTCAGTCAAGTTCTGCACCACCTATTCTCTGCTTTCAGATGAACACAGGTTGTGACAAAAGGAAAAGATCGGGTCATTGTCTGCCTTTATGAAAAATTCCTTCATGAAACCTAACAAAATGTCATCCTTGGCTTCTGTTTCAAGGTAATTAGGCAGCAAATCATCCTCCACCCCGAAATGTATGGGAAATGCAAAGGGCTACTTGTAAAAAAAGTCCTCAGAAGCAGTGATTTCCTCTAAAGACCAAAGAAGGAGCCACTACCCCTACCAATAGGCTCTAACAACTGCCATTGCTGCCACTAATCTATTCAGACGTCAGGCCTAACTGTACTTATCTCTTCCTTAAATGTATATTTAGGCAGGAGATGTCCCAGCCTTAATTGTGAACAGATGTACACTAAATAGCATGAGGGCGAAGCAAAGTACCCACTATTACAGGCCCAATATGCCTTTTTCCTATTGTAAACCTGGACCTATTTACTGTCTCTTCAACCCATGTGTCAATGTGCCATTCTTCCCACTTAAGAAGCTGGTTCAACACCTGAAGGCTCCTGAATTTCTCATCATACCAGAGCCATGATAGTCATTCCCTACATCAATCCACTTCCTGGATTATGAGGAAATAAGTCAACAAGGGAATAACCTGTTAGAGGTTGTTTTCCAAAATAAATGCCATGAAATATATAATTCCACCACAACCCTGTTGTCCCATTTGTGGACCTTAACTTTTTTAGTTGTTTCTTTGCTATAAGAGTAGAGCCCATATCCTTAGATCCTGTATTTCTGACTTGATCAAATGCTGAATTTCTTCTTTATCTTTTAATTCAATGCCAGCAACATATGCATCTCTGGTGATCCAGTCCTTGATTCATACCTCTGAACTGTCCTGATTTTTGGCTCATATTTTTGATCTGTTTCTCACAAAATCTGTGGTTTTCTAGCAAATCACTGGGATGATCTGAGAAGTGAAGTCAGTAAATAATGACATACATTCGAGTTTCAGATTTCAAATCCTTCAGAAAATGTATGTTAAACCCTGTTAATCTAGCAACTTACTTGATTTATAACAGCAATATTTAAAATATGTCCCTATTTTTGGGCCTTTGTCCCCCCATTTTGTAAGGCTTTGTCCAGATTTTTTGCACAAAGATGTTGAGAGGTATGCCTTGATTAATGTGAGTATGTGCGCTGTTATGGCCAGCCCAGGGAGTAACAGTCCTACTTGATATGGCAAAGTCTGAAAGGAGCTTGGGAAAACTGTTGACAATGACCCATGATATTCAAATTACTTTGCAGGTAGGGAATGGACAACTGTAAGAAGGCTACTCCCTGTGAGTCTCTGACCTGGCCTGTTGTAGAGGCTGTAGTGAGCCCAGTATCAGCTCAGTGGCACTCAAACCTGTTTCCACAAGGATTTCAAATAGCTCAGATCTATTATTCAAAGACAGTGCATTCAAAACCCCATCCACATATTGTTCCACTGACTGCCCCTGTACTATGTTGTCACTTGTATCCCCAAATGCCACATCATTACCTGAATGTGCGTCTGAAGGTTGTACAACAATGACCTGTGAAGAAGGTTCAACCATCACCTTGCATCCCTTATGTGCTGACATGTTAGCCAGTCATGAAGAACTTTAAACTTCTTTTACATCTTCAGGGGACCTCACTGTCCTGCTCCAGGTAGATGCGGGATCTGTCTAGGACCATTCACCTAGACATTTATTAAAAAATGCCCTGGCTTGTGAAGCCATTGACTTCCATCTACTTTTCATGTCTTTGATGTCACAGTGTCTGCTGACAGAAAGAGAAATAAAAAAAAAAATAATAATAAAAAAAAGAATTTCCCCACAAACTCTTCTGCAAGATTGATAAAAAAAACCTTTAGTATAACAGCTAACAGTAACACAAAATATGGCATAATATTTATTAATCTGATCCTGCTATGGTAAAGCCTCTTAAATTTAGAACTATAAGTACTGTGCTGACATCCCCTACCGCCTGACAATACATAGGTTCATAAATTAGTATTAGGCTAGCTACCCTTGTGGGCCATTTTAAGCCTAGCCAGTTACTGTATATGAGAATCAAACTTGGCACATTTTGTTTATAAGGTAAGTACTTTAACCATTATACCAACCTCCCACCCTACAAGAAAAGAAATCTAATAGCTTCATACCCTATCATCCTGTTGAGATAAAATGCAGATGATGCCTTAGAACTGCTCACTGAGCTCTGCAAATACTTTGTTCAATGTTTTTTTAAATACAAGTGTTCTTTCTAGTATAATTATTGATACTCCCAACCTTACATGATGGCTGGAACCAAATCCTGTACACTATAAACAAAGGGCAGTCTTAACCCAGCTTTCTAACTGCTTCTTGCAGTTGCTGAGAAGGAAATGACTTATGACTAGAGACAGATATGTGGGAACATGGTGAAATAAACCCCTCCCGTGCACACATGTAATATCACCAAGCCCCAGCCCAAGAATGACAAGATAATTTACCTCAGCCATGCTAAGCAAAAACTGAAGAGAGAAGTGACAGAAAACTGGCCCAGACTTCGACGCTCAAAATAACATCTGATATAAACTTATATAGCAATGGCCTGAGCACAATATAATGTCAAGACCAAAAGAAAATGAAAGTGGAACAAGTTGGAAAACCGATAAAGATTAACAGCAAACACATTAACATGAATACTGAAAGAAAACTATAAAGCTTTTTGTGAGTAAAACTGCCTTTTGGCCATCCTAGATACATTTTTTAAGTATTTTCCTTTTTTTTAAAAACAATAAATTGTATGAAATCTCAACAATCTCTATATTACTATATAAAATGGCAAGGGAGTAGCAGTATTTAGCAGGATAAGTATGTCCAAAAGATCCAGAGAACCCAATGATCCCTTTTTTCTACTTAATCAGTAACATTTACTGAGCAATAATGTGGCAGAAACTATAAACCAGGATGGAAGCAGAGAAAACAGCCTCACTTAATGCCTAAACAAAATAGTAGAAATAACCCTGATGAATGCTTGTGTATTAACATACCAAGATGTTTGGTAAAGATGTAAGGCTGCCTAAATATGGGTGAGTAAACACACAAGATCAGTGCCGCTCTGCCAAAATGACAGCTGCTGCCTGATGTACCCATATAAATACTGATAGGCAACAAGTGCCGTGTTCTTTATCTACAAGGCTGCAAAGATGAAATGCTCAGTTTAGCAAGGCATGTCTATGCTTTTTCTCCATAGCCCTCATCAGTGATCACACTTTCCATGGCCCATATGTCCTCCATTTCTGTTCTTGAAGGAAGAGATACTCATCACAGGCCATCATCCAAGCAACTATTAAGGTTTTCTGGTTAGGCCTGTTTCCTGATCCCCACAGCAGGTTGACAGTTATGAGTCACAATACTACTCATCTGTCACATTCATGTTCCTATGCATGTACAGATCCCACCTTCATGAAATAAACTTGTGTGCTGGGACATGCTAATATCTAGTACTTAAGTGCATTGGTCATGTTTTAAAGCAATGTAAGTAACACATCTTTGAAGATGGATATAACTTCCTTAGAGAAAATCCTTGCAATGACATCATAAAAGACTGAATCCACACAACCTAATGTAATGAATAGATTACTGTATTTCCATGTTAAATGCATTAGAAGTAGTCTATTGCTTCCTAGAAAGACAAGTTGTCAACTAGTTCTTGAAGGTGGAGTACCAATATAGAGGAAAGTTATTCTTGATTAACCACAATCCTTTGCAGTTGTGCTTAAATCTTTGCTTTATACCTATCATACCTCTCAACCTCTTAGAGCAAGAAATCTGGAAATCTGGACAAAGCCATAAATAATGGGGGGGGGGGGGGACAAAGCCCCCAAAATAGGGACTTTTTTTTAAATATTGCTCTTATAAAGTTAGAAAGTTGATATTACAGGGTTTGCATTAGTGAGCATTTTCAGTGGTTATGCTTTCCAAAACTCAAATGTCTGTCATTATTTTTTCACTTCAGTCTTCAATGATTTGCCAGAAAGCCAACATTTTTATGAGGAACAAACCAAATAATATGAGGCAAAAATCTGGACAGTTGGGAGGCATGATACATACCATGGTATAATTTTGTGGGTGTGCTTATCGAACAAAAATGAGGAAAACAGTTAAACTAAAGCAAACAACAAACGATATGCACTAGCACAGTATTTCTTTTTATGGGTAGTTTGGGTAGAACAGGAAATTAATTTAATTGTGAAGCAAGTGCACTGCAGACATAACCAATTCACTTAAATGCTGCCTGATTTATCTCCAAGCATCCAGTAGTGTCAGCAATGCAGCAAACAGGGCTGCCCTTTATCCTCATAAGATGAATGAGCTGCATCAGCCCCTGAAGTTCACTGTCCCCCAGTCATCTCCTCACACTTAGTCAATAACTGATCCTGAGTCTTTGGATCACAGTCAAGGCTTTAGCTACCTGTGTCATTGAACTGATCTTGAATAATACACATTTAACAACATTTAATCGGAAACTTATGAGACAGCAATAAAATTAAAGTAGCTCAGTATTTACTTAATCAGAGAGGAGGTACTTGATGAGAGATAGCTACTCAATATCAATAAATGTAAAACATATAACCAATCAACTCTTTGGTTTTATCACAAAGGGCCCTCACGATGAAAAGAAAGAGAAGACAAAGAAAAGCAAAACAGTATTATAAAAGATAAACATTCAAGTTCCTCAACAGAAATAAAATGCAGAGGAAAAAAAAGAAATGTGTGAATTCTTGCTGTTTAGCTTAGATAAACAGATGCTGTTGCTATGAACTAAGATAAGTAGCAAAGAGCAACATTTCAATTCTTTACTCAAGTACAAATATACCATCTAGTCTAGAGATATGTCAACCATTCCTACTTTTGCCTAGAATTTCTTGCCCCTTATTCCACAGATTTAGGAGCTGATCAGTAGCAACTGCTGTCCTTCTTTTCATATAGTGCAGCTGAGAGACTCGTTCAATTGCCAAACTCAGTGAGAGGTTTATTGGAGAATGATTTAAACACATTTACGCATGAAATAAAAATCAGATGAGTCTTCAATGTGGAGCAAGTTCTACTAAAGAATAGATGAAACTTGTGCAAAATGACCACTGGGACACAAAGGATATTTGTTTCTTGATTGATTTATTTATCCTTTGTTGACAGTGTTAGTTCCACTAGGCTAGTAGCCTCTTTTCAGGGGAGACATAAGGTGGTATTTCTACTACTAGGGGACATTAATTCCTCTACTCTTTTAGATAGGTGCTGTGGGATCTTTTACATCCACCTGAGCTACCATCACAAGCAGATGGGGCCTTGGTTTAGTGACTCATCCTAAGGATGGTCCAAAGGAAGGACAATATGTGAAAATTTGTGTAGGCTGACACAGCATGAGACAGATTATTTCTGCTGAGTGTCACTCTCCATCAGTGTTATAGCAAGGGTGGAGAAAAGTGCATTTCTTTCACTTTATTTTTAGTATGTAATTTATTTCTTTTTTGCTCTCATCTAAAGAGCTGAGGAGGAGTGGATACATGTGTCTGGAGTAGGAAGCAGAGTTATTACCTGGGAAGACCCAGAACTAATTCTATTCATCTGAATTACAGATTTATGTCACATGGAAACACTGCTGACTAATCTGTACAATGTTGTCTGCTGCTTTAAACAATGTAACTAGTTCCAAAACAAGTATTTGTCAATGCCAAATGTTTGGTTCTGATTTTAATGAATGAAAGCTCTTTACCACTATTAAATTGTAATCCAGTTTCATGATGTGTCTGTTGGCATATTTTTGGATTTAAAAACACATGTTTGTTTGCATAATAATAATAATAATAATAATAATAATAATAATAATAATAATAATAATAATTTAGGATTCCGAAGTAATGCTAAAGGAAATTGTGGGGGTTATATAGAAGACCAGATTCCATAAACCCAGCAAAATGTCAGTAATCAGCATTTTCCATCCTCCTCCCACTATACAGGCAACTGAATGAATTCCAACTCCTTGTATGTAACTCTGTGGTGAAGTGTTCAATTGAATTGGGGACTTCTAATCTCAGACAAGATAATCAGATTCAGTAACATTTTATGTTACAGAACCTCACAGCTATTTTGAATATAGTGCCAGAAGTGCCTGTGGACCTGGCAGGGCTCCATGTCCCACAGAAGTTCTCAGGCACAGTTGCTCCATCTGTAGGATGGAACTGGTATTGGAGGCAGGTAATCTGCTTGCACTACCAGGTTCAACATATAGATGAAGCTGTATAACTGATATGCAATCCAGAGCAACAGTTCTACCTGAAGCATGACATGGAAAATGTCAGCCTAGCAGCTATCATGACAGTCATGCTTGCATTCAAATTGTTATTGCAAAGGGATGGACATGCAGGGCCATAGCCCACTGGGGAGAGCAATCTAATGAACTATAAATCAATGCAAGCCATCCTGAAAACTGTAAAAGGCAAAGCTCACAGTGAGCATGAGTGCATATGTGCATGGATCCAGTCAGTGTCCCCATCTTCCACCTGTATGTGGAGCTAGGTAGTTGGGCTTCCCAACAGGTACTGTACTAGTATCTGATTACATATACAAGCAGAGCTGCTGTTTCACCCACACATCCCATTCACTTGAATCTGATACTCCTATTAGTTCACCTTGTACATTTGCCAATATTCAATGTTGACTTCAGTCGGCATAGTGAGCATGATTCCCCTTTTTGAAATAAGTTTAGAAGTGCGCCAGTGTCCTTTAGCTTAGACTAAATGGGGATTGATGGAGCACTAACTTTGGACTCCATCATGGCATACATTGCTCAACATAACATGTTACTCCATGCTCAAGTTGTCTTGGAATCTTCCCCAAACGTTCTTTCCATGAGGCACACTGCAGACATAGTGCTGAATCCCAGACTTTTTATTGAAACTACGCTTCTTGGTAAAGCTATAACAACACTGGGATGCTGCAGGATTTAAATGACATGTTTGGCAGAGTGGTATTGTCACATTGACCTTTGCATGTAACATAACTGGAAAGCAGCATGAACCACTTAAGGTAAAGATGTGTGTGGAAATCAGTATTTGGCAGAGATCACAACTAAATTAAAAGAGTATGGAGCAAAAACACTGTAACCAACTTCTTGCTATGTTTGTGGCAATAAATTACACTGAAATTTAACCATTGCAGGGGATTCAGTAGAGGTATGTTCATGGTGATAAAGAGTGAGCCGTGTGCTGCACAATTAAAACAAATGGCAGGCAATCATTGAGAACAACAATTTGGAACTAGTTTAAGGTGCTGTTCCCTTTTGGACCATTAAAAAATAAAAGGATGGTACACAAATATTTGGCAACAAAACATGACTGCATTGTAGCAAACAATAAAATACAATGTAGAAGCTGTGCAATGTTTTAAACTTACTGTGCTAATATAAAGTTCTGCCATAATGGTTATCACCTTGTTTTGTTTGTATGGTACACCCTGACAATAGACCTGCTTTTCACAGCAGTGATGTATGGAATGCAGCGGTCTTGCATGATACCATTTTGCTCAATGCCTGTTCTGAGATTAACAGTTGAGGAGAATTTCCTGAATGGAGCATTAAAAACAGGTAATGCAAACACCCTAGAACAGCTAGTCTGTACACCTATTAGGTGTGCAAATATCTTGGATCTAATTCTCACAAATATTAGGGAATGTAGCAACCCCCCCCCCCCCCCCACCAGTGTAATGTCCTCACTGGTCATACCAAATCACAAAGTGGTTACTCTTGAAATAAATATAGAGCTTGAGCTCACAACAAACATCAGAACCTTTAATAACTTTTTCAAGGCTAGCTTCCTCCTAATAAGTGATGGCATAGCAAAATTCCAAGCCCCCCCCCCCCCCCCCAAACTCAGAGACCAATGTGGCTTATGCAGGAGTGATTAAAGAAAACCTGTACAATCAAGTACATAACTGCATACAAACAGCAGTACAAAATCAAAATAAACTTAGGACAAACCGAAAATGAGCCCCTTTGATGAACTTAATAGGCTGTACAAAAGAAAAAAGAAAGAAAGAAAAATAAAATCCTCCCCAAAAATAGGAAAGGCTGTGCCCAACAAGCAAAAAAAGTCCCTCATCAGTCTCAACATGCACCTTAAGGAATTAATCATGTCCAGCAAAGCCACCTTTGAGGCAAGGCTAAGTGTAACCATAAGGCATTTCTCAGTCATGCACATGACCTTAAGGGGAACATCCACCAGTGTGCTAACTAATAAATGGTATGAAGGTACTCCCTATACTGAACTGGAGAATATAGCAAATTTGATGGCCAATAAATTTAGCTCCTCTTCCATCCGCCACATCATCCCCCAGTGTCAGCTTGTCTTTTACAGAGAGCAATCTCCTGTTTTAAGTCTTTCATATGATGGTTATAAAGTTTTGACTCAACATATAAAAAGTCAGAATTACTTAATATATAATATAAACATAATTGCTAATTACCCTTGTGTGCATTTCCTTTCAGTAATGATATAACTGCTTTATTCTGAGCTATTTTTTTCTGCTTGCATGCATGAATCTTTGATATTAGAGCCGCATTAATACTTTTTGCTTAACTTTGTCACGTTTAACTGGTAGAATCCCCAAAAAGTAATATTACAGGTTATCTTTAAAACATTCTCTCTCAAACACACACATACACACACTCATGTATAGACATACAGGCAGACAAACACACACATGTGCACAGACGCGCGCGCGCGCACACACACACACACACGCACACACACACATGCACACACATGCACATTTACACACATACTCATACGCACATACACAATGTACTGAAAGCTGAAGAAATACTGATGGGAACAGGAGCCACCGTCAAAAAAAAGAAAAAAAATGTTGCGTGGGCGTACAGAGGCATATTGTTTTTAATCGCACTGTTAATGAGTATGTGCATGCATTGCGCGCATGATGTCAGCGAAGTCCAAAAATCACTTTTAAAGCAGCAGGACACATTTACCAGATTATTTCTGCTAATGCATATTTTATTAAACTAATTACTTTGATTGGCCCAGTATGGGCTTGCTTTGGGGATGCATCCGGCCCACAGGCAGGCAAACTGGCACCCCTACCCTAGACAAACCCTATATCTGTGTGTGTGTGTGGGGGGGGGGGGGGGTTCTGATTTCTCTGCTGGTATTCTTTAATGTAGTTTCATTGCTTTAAAATAAGGGTGAAAAGAAGTACTTTTCTGACCAAAGCTAAGATGATCTGCTTATCATATATCCAGAAGGAATAGTGTAACAACGTAATCTTTACTGTGGTTATAAACAGTATTTTGAAATAATTGACCAGCATTGTTTTGTTTCAAAATATCATTAAAAAACAGGATTTGTCACTGTTTTGCTGAAAAAAAAAAGAAATACAAGAAAAAAATCCAGAAAGCGATATTTGGCAATATGATACTTTTGTGATTGGTGATATGACATTCTAGTTTGCATTTTGTCAGAGAACACACATTGTTAAACTCTAATAGTTTTCTGAAGCAGTAGAAGCTATTCTGAAATGCCCACATAATGGCAATTTCCTTTAAATTGTATTTTAATAATAAGCAAGATACAACATTTTAAAATATCTGTGGAAGCCAACATTTGACACTGCACTGTTGAATAAAAAAAACTCATTTGGTTACTATATATTAAAGTAAACCATTGAGGAGTCATATTTATTTTTCAGAAGATAAGCTGTATTTTGTTTTCCATGTTACCAGGATAAAAAGTAAGATATACTATATACCATTTTACAGTCTCTAGTAGAATTAGCATTTCATACCACAGAGTTGAATGAAAAACAAAACATGCATTTTAAAAACCTAGTGTTGCAACTCTAGGATAATAAGCTTTATTTTGAGATATCTATTTGGGTAGAGGGATCAGTAAGACTTAAGACATTCAAACATGCATTCTGTAGCAACAAAAATGTAAGATATTTAATTATAAATAACTCCAGAAAGCAAATTTGCAACTAATACACTTTTTATTTCTTTTTTACTGACATAGTTGCATATCTAAGTTTCTTAATACCAAAAGACAACAAATATACAGTGGAGTCATGACATATGTAGTTGTACATCTTAGTTTGTTACTACCATGCAACAATAAACACACCAGTGGAGTTATTGCAAATTTCATTAGCATTCTTTGACTCTCAATCAAATTTATTTTTAAACATTATTTTGCTATTAATGTATTGCCTTAAGTATGTGTGCTCCAAAAATGTATTTACTCAATATAAACCATGAAATCCACAAATAATCATTTGATGTAGCACCATTATATATTTCCAAAATCTGTGTTATTTTTGAGCAAAATCTGATTTCGTTTTCTTTTTATTTTTTAGTAATTATTCCAATTTCATTAGAATGGACTTCCTAAAGGAGCCATAAAGTTTATGTTAATGTAGGTTCTGTTTCTTTTAAGCAGTTTATTGCTATTATTTTTATTGGTTTAGCCATTGTTTTGGAAACGTAATAATTGCTTGCATATATACCTGATGGTATTGGAATACTGTTTGAAATCATGTGTCAGAGTCCATAAAGTTTGCAGCACTCAATGAATTGCATTGAATTCTACACAAGACTTGTGGCTAACCAAGTAATATTAAAATATACCCCAGTCTATGGGAAATATCTCAGTGCAAGGCAAACATAATCAATAATGTTAGAGCAACCATAATTAATAATGTCAAATCTGTATTCCAGGAAAATTCACTCATAAAATAATACATGTATATGCACCTCTGTGAAAGGTATACCAGCCCAATGGAACTTTCAGTAATATATGGAAAGTACTAAATGAAGGCAAACACGTATCAGCCATTATGTCAGAAAAGTGACAAATATCCACACGCAATTACAGATATCATTCTAGTACATAGATGAATATATATAAGTACACCCATCACAATTTGCTGATTCTGACATAATCCGTAAAATTTGCATTAAAAGGTTAATTAAGTATGATGAAGGTTAATCACTGCCACATTGCCTGAAGCAGCTAACAGGAGGTGCCGGACATTTGTGGGGAATTCGGGTAATGTGCACATTGAAGAAAATAGGGTGATATAATATCAAATGTGGGGTGCAGCTGAAAAAGATGCACAATGACAGGAATAATGGAATAGGAAGGTCAGAGGGAGAGGAAGATGGGTATGGACATTTATTTTTTTTTGAGAATAAAAAGAATGGAAAAAAACAAGGAAAGATGAGGTGGGCAAAAGAGCATGTATAATCATATGAAAATATCACAAGACAAGACAGACAACGGTAGGAAATACACATAAAGAAGGGGTGAAGTACACAGCACATATATAGACAATGCAACATGGGTGAAGGAAAAATGACAAACAGGGTAAGGGTGCATACGACATTGTGTAATGCAAAACTATATGTACTAAAGTACAATTAATTGCTAAGATGTTGGAAACTGTGTGACAGTCATATCAGAATGAGTATGACTGATGGTAGGTGTGTGTGTGTGTGTGTGTGTGTGTGTGTGTGTGTGTGTGTGTGTGTGTGTGTGTGTGTGTGTGTGTGTGTGTGTGTGTGTGTGTGTGTGTGTGTGTGTGTGTGTGTGTGTGTGTGTGTATGTGTGTGTTTGTGTGTGTGTGTTGGAGAGCACTTAATGGGGAGTGCTATTGTTGCAGTACGTAATGGATATTGAATCCTATCATCTACTAGGCTATCAGCAGTGAAAGTGCAATCCAAGCAACAACAAGGATGAACAAATGCAGGTGCAGACAAGTGGAGGACAGCTAGATCCTCTAAACCTGCATGTGAAAGGGAAAGAACTAAATATAATACCAAACAACAGTAGAGCAGCAAAAGATGAATGTGGCTGTGTTATAAATAAATAAGTGCACAGACCACAAACACAGGAGAAATGAAACCCTTATGTCAAGGAGACATGCCATGCCATGTCATGCCAGAGGCAACACATATGGGTGATCAGGTATCCAACATAGATGTGTGACGTGCAATGGCATTATATAAGCCATACTGGAAGAAGGCATATCTGACATACCCACACCAATGACATGGAACATTAAGTAGATGGCAATACATATATAATTAAAAAAGTAAGGAATGCAAGCCTTTGCATAGGCTGGAAGCATATAAATCTCCAGGTAATGCACATCACAAAAGTATAACATAAACTCCGATATAATCTAGTCAATTTCCAACACCTTGTTTGCATATGTCTTCATTTGCATGATACCCAACATGGTGGCACAAGGTCATATTGTACCAGTACTCCTACATTAAAATGACGATACAGTACAAGAAGGTAAACATACATATAATATATGCCATGTACATGTGAAACATGTAGGCTTATGCTATGAGGGGGAGGGAGATGGGCAGCATACGCCCACATCGGTGAAGAAATGCCAACAAAAGAAAACAGGCACAGAGAAAAAAAAAAGCAGGACAACCATAGCTAAGGACACACTGGGCACATCCATGTGTCCACAAGATGGCTTGCCAGTCCTCACAAGGTACATTGAAGCAAATGGCCGACATCTGACACATATGCATAATGCACTGGGGATGGCTATAGATGTCTGTGTACTAATGACACAAACAACACAGTAATGTGCAAGAGTTAAACAGCAAATGACATAGGTACACAACAAAAGTAGGTCTGAATATCACATATCCATATATACTGCCATGCAAACACAATACAATAGGTGGTACAATCACAGTTATTGATGAAAATATCACAGTGCCTTTGTACAAAAGTACAGCACAACTTAATGAAATACTTACATTTTACTAGTTAGATATTACAAGTGTGGTTGTGTTTCGATCATATTATGGCCATACACAGCCACATCCATGTAAATCAGTGCATATATACTACACATGTATATACACGTGTATATGCACCAACATGTATGCTACCCCATGTGCACATGTTCCAGTATAAGCTATATTCAAAAAGACTGGCTAGTGCCATAAGCAAGATACAGGCAAAAAAAAGGAGTCATGAATAATGCTAAATAAAGCAGTACCAGCTTATATTCATTATGGGACCAGTGAATATCAATGCAGGATGTGAAGGATACATGTTCATTTGTACCCGTCACAGTGCCGTACAACAAAATTGAATAATAATTGCCAAGACATGGCACATGCATGGTCATTGTGCCAGTGGGACAGCATAACTAAACAATGTTAGATAAGTTATAAAGTCAAGGGCAAGTCATGCTGTTGAATAAATGTAAGACAGCAACAATCACAATGCAAATGGGCCCAATACATACACATGAATAACATGTGCAAATAAGCACACTTTACAGATATCACTGTGTTATGTAATAAGAATTAGACTAATGTAGCATGTGAGTTACTGTCATCCCTCATAAATATATGCAGGAACAACACAAGCAGAACAATTGTGCCACACTTGTATTATGACAACTGCAACAGTCATATCTGTCACAGTCTATTGGAACTAACAATATTATGCTGCAATACATGCATAGGAGGACACACAAACACACAAACATGCACACACACACACACATATAGATTGAAGGACTAGCATCCCTGCCCTTATGCAGTAATGTATGCATGAATGACAGCATGCGATCTGCTGTGTTCTGCCTAAGTCTATCTTCTCTCATCTCTCACTTCTCCCCTACCAGACTTCTCCGAAGCTCAACCCAAGACCTACTAAAAATCCATAAACCAAAATCCAACACAGGGTGCAACATATATAGCTACCATTCCTCTATTGCATGGAACAAACTCCCACTAGAAATAAGGTCCCTGACTCACCCCAAACAATTTAAGCTAGAAACGAAAGACCACTTTAAAAAACACTGGTCCTGCCATGGTTCTCACCCTCCCTGATTATTACCTGCCTTTTATAGTACAGTCAAACTAACTTACTAAAACTTACCATTAACTACTTCATCCTATGCAACCTCCAAAGCTTCTTGTATTCTCTGCTCCCTGAAATTCTTATGTAACCTTATACGTTTCTGCTACTCTGCATACAAAACCTTATATTTGCTCAGCTCTCTTTTTAAACCAAAACATACAACTTATTCTACTTTTTTAACATTCTCCTTTTTGTTTATAGTACTGTTTTATCTGTTAACAATATAATGTATGTAGCTTACGTACTTTAACTGCCAGAATTCTCTATTGCTATTTTTATTGAAATGTATCTGTATTGCTATTTTTATTGCATTGTATATCTTTGGAGCTTTTCTCCCCAGGCCTCTGCTGAAAAAGGGAAATAGCTCAGCCGGACACTCCTGGTCCGCAAATGTAAAATAAAGTAAAATAAATGTATACCACTATTGATCATTTCCATGGATTTACATATAAGACTAGTGAGACTTATGGGTCTAGTTTTCATGGTCTGTAGATGGCCCATGTTTGTGCAGAGGGATGACTGTTGCTGTTTTCCATTCATGACACACAAAGCCTGTTTGGATGTTATAGTTAAATAGCAATTCCATAGGCCCTGATAGATCATGTTTCCTGCTATTTAGAAGGCATACAGGGATATTGTCTGGGCTTTATTGGAAACGTTCACCAAGATTCTGACATAACTTGCTATGAGGGAAAGGTTGGTTTGCTTTTGATTTCTTGTATTTTATATGACTTTATTTCCTTCTTCTATTTTGCATACTGTGGTTTGTTTTCTTTACACTGTGTTTTACTTGTATTCTGCTTTTAATTGCATATTAAAACTTGTAAAGAGACCACAGCTATGTCTCTTCTGATTCATAAAGAATTTTTTCCCTTTCTTGCACCCTGTTGCTTTGTGTTCTTAAACACGACTGTCTCTCTAGTTGCCTGCCCCTTATGTTAATTTGACCACATATTTCCTTCCCTCTTCACTTTCACTAGCTGTTGTGAGTAAGCAAAAAAATTATCAAATTATCAAAGTATTAGATTTGGGCATATTTGCATATTACTTGATTTTCCCCAAGTCTTGTAAGGAACTTGGCAGATTGTGCCCAGTTCCATGAAATTTATGGAATACAGCATTATATATTAGCCATGACATTAAAATTTTACCTGCAACATCAGCGTTTCTAGTCTGTACAAGTTAACCTTTTTTGGGTGGTGCAGTGGTGGAGCAGTTAGCATTGTCACATCACAACAAGAGACTCTCCGGTTTGATTCTTGGCTGGGGTGCCTTCTATGCGGAGTCTGCATGTTCTCCCTGTGTTTGCATGGGTTTCCTCCCACATTCCAAAGACATGCTCTGTAGTGGTTCTTCCCAGGCATCTGCTAAAAATAAGCTCTGTCCTAGTTGGCCTTTCTCAGTCAACAAATGTTAAATAAATAAAATAACCTATAATAATTATAAGTACCTCAGGTCACTATTCTGTTATGTATATGTTTTATATCATATTTATACTTTCTTTGCAGATTTCTGTTCATAATCCCTCTGTAGAACTCCTTCTGCATAAATTGTGCTTCAATTGTATACTTATTTTGCAGACATTACCTCTGCGCATATTAGTTTTATTTCTATGGCATACTGCATGTTATGATATTGTCTTTCCCCCGGATTCACTAATCCTCCGTGCAGGACTAATCTAGTCCTGCACAGAAGTGGCAGTTTAAGAGGAGGATGGCAGCGCACCATGCATATTAAGGAAGGAGTGCTGCCGGAACATCTAATGCTACACGGATCGTGGATGAGTGCAGGGAGCGTGTCTGAGAGCAGAGCTCACAGAATAAACACACCCCTGCAAAGTAGAACAGAAGAATGTGTACATAAGAGAGTGAGACTGCCCATAAGTGTCCGCATATCCCCACCAACAGTCCCCATCTGTTCAACAGCAACAGTACACTGAAAAAAAACATGAAGAATCCCTTGTAGTAATTTATTTAAAACTCTGAGTACAGCTAACTGTAGGTGCGCGGGTATGCCCATCACTTAGCTACGGGTAAAGCAGCATAAAAGGCTGAAGAGGATAACAAGGAAGATATAGCAAATGAATCAGCACAGCAATAGTGTAGTGGTCAGAGCATCTGCCTAATGAGGAGGCATTCCCGGCTTGAGTCCCACTGCAGCACATACAATTTTCCATGTGTAATCTGTATACGAACATTTATGTACATTTTATTGCTGTATAACCTATCAAATAACATTTAAATGTGAACTGGAGTACTGCATGAAACGCACATGTGAAGAGTCAGTACCATAACGAATAAGTCAGCAGTACGCAGGCGTAAGCACAGATAAGTAGTAGTAAGCATATGTAAGCAATAGTAAGCATGTGCAAGTGCGTTTGGGCAGGGTGAAGCACCGCTGACACAGATCAAGCAAAGGAGATGCTAACTGCATGTAACACACTGTGACTGGAAGTCAGCAGTGCTAACCTCTGCACAAACCCGCTCTCAACTGCTTGAAAGTGCCTTAAGCACACCGTATCTAACAACCGGTGTCACGTGTGAGTCTGTGTACACTAACAGAGTCATTCATAGGTATCACAAAGCATACGTGGCACACAAGGTTGGCAGGTATGCACACAAAACACAGTATCCAGCAATACCAGTCAACATTACTGGATATGTAGCTAAAGAATTAGAGGTATATGTGTTTGTATGAATACCCATAACTATATAGATATACACCTCCCCTCTCTGTAGTTCAAATGTATACATACATAGATAGACATATAAATAAACACCCACAAATACAGATATACATATGCAGATACCCATACATCCACATATATATATATATATATATATATATATATATATATATATATATATATATATATATATATATATATATATATATATATATATATATATATATATATATATATATATATATATATATATATATATATATATATATATATATATATATATGTGTGTGTGTGTGTGTGTGTGTGTGTGTGTGTGTGTGTGTGTAGATATACACAGATATATAACTATGATAAAATAAAGCACCTAGGAATGACATATTGTTCACAGGCCATGCCAATGGAGGTGAGGGGCCCAAGCAAGAAACGTGTAACACGTAGCATGAACCCCCTCCCCCCAGCCGGACAAGGGAAACATACAAAGAAACCCACAAACAATGTAAACAATCCACTGCTCCCCAGACCACAGGCAGGTTACAACCATGGGGGGACACAGTGGACCCTTGAAGTCTAATCTTGGAACAGAGATAAGAGCGTCCCTTGCGGGATACCCCAAAAATTGTCTTGTTATAGGAGGAATCCTGTGCGACAGCCTGTCAAGGCAGGGTATGTGCTTACCCGGACTACAAGGGTGGGGAAGACTGATGACCCATCGGTCAAGACAACGTACAAGATGGGTCCCCATGAAGTGGAGAGTGGGCAGTGTGTAGCGATGTGTTTAAACCCGACCTGCACCCAGAGTAAAGATTAGTGCTGTAGAGGAGGTGCAGGTGGGGGAACTTTGGGTAGGTAATTATGGGTCTAGGCATGCAGGTGTTTGCTGGAGTGGGTCTATACGGACAACCCTGGGGATGTAAGCAATAGTGTTCATTGGGCAGAGGCACCACCCAATGAGCAGCCACACCCGCTACGAGTCCCACTGCAGCACAGTCTATTTTATATGGAAAAGAACGGAATAACCAGATGTAGATGTAAATATGTAGAGGTATGTGTGTTTATATCTACCCATAGCTACATGGTGATATGCCTCTCCCTCTCCGTAGTACAAATGTATACATACATAGACAGAATAGATATATAAATACCCACATATAGATATATACATATGCAGACACCCATACATCCATATGTCGTTAGATATACATATATGCAAATGCATACAATATACAAATATATATATATATATATATATATATATAGTTATGTATATATATATATATATATATATATATATATATATATATATATAGTTATGTAGATATATATATATATATATATATATATATATATATATATATATATACATATATATATATATATATATATATATATGTAGAAATATACACGTATCTATAGCTAGGATATGATACAGCAGTTAAGAATTACGTATGTTCACAGGCCGTGCAAATGGGGGTGAGGGGTCCAATCAACAAACGTGTAACACGTAGAATAAACCCTCCCCCCAGCTAGACCAGTGAAACATACAAACACATAATAAAAGTAAACACACCACTGCTTCCCGGACTACAGGCAGGATACTACTAGTGGGAGAGACCCACCAAGTCTAATCTTGAAACAAAGACATGAATGTCCCTTGAGGGACACCCCAAAAAATCTATGATTTTCGGGTTTCCAACCATTATAACAATGTCCAATGGCAGGCAATGCATGTTCTCGGTCTACAAGGTAGGGAAGTCTGATGATCCATGTGGCGAGGCAACATACATGATGGGTCCCTAGAAGTGGGGAGTGGGTAGTGTGTACTGGCATGGCCAGACCTGACCTGCACCCGGAGTAAGGAAAAGTGCCGAAGACAATGTGCAGTTTGGGAACTATGGGTATGAAATTATGGGCCTAGCTATGCAAGTGTTGGCTGGAGTGGTTCTATGTGGACTGCCCCAGGGATGTAATTGCATTTGGCAGAGCTGATGCCTAACGAGCAGCCACACCTGGTACGAGTCCCACTGCAGCAAAGTCAAGTTTACATGGAAAAGGACGGTATAACCAGATGTGTTGTTGCAAGCCCACTAAATTACACCAAAGAACACTTGGTCGCAACACCTCACTGTAAGCATATAAGCCGGACTGATTGGCATCACAAGGTATTATTGCTGTCCAGACCTCTCAACTGTCCCTGATATAGACTCAGATATTAGGTCTGTCCCTCTTAATCCCCCTGGTGAGTGCTGAAGAAAAGGTGGTGAATTGCCCTTAATAAATAATGATAGTAATTCAGAGTTATAGACGTTTCATGTCAGGAATCCTATATTAATCCACATTCTCTTATTCTGCAAATATTTCAGGTTAATACTACAAATATTCAGAAAATGCCCCTGATTGTCCCTGATTATTTGAGGAGTTGTCCCTGATTCTGTTGAGGTTTTCCTCCAATCAGTTGAGAGCTATGTTGCTGTCCTCAATCCCACCCAGGGGTGTGATTGCCCACACCTACCCCCAAATGCAGGGTATATATACACAGCTGTTGCTGTAGAAGAAATGGCCAGCTGTGGACCTTTCTGTCAGCCATCCTGCACATCCCTGGACATGTCCCCTACTATCAGCCCCTCTGTGTGGCCCAATAACACCACTTACCTATCAACCCCTGTTGTATATTTGTAGTAATGTCCACAGTAACAAGTAGGTGACACTCTCCACACAACTATATTGGCAGAATCTGGAACCCCCAACCCAGGTGTATTACCGCAGCTGTCCTGGACTACACATGTAAAAACACATGAAGGGAAAACCCAAGCACACTTGGATCACCACCTGTCAAAGTCTGCCACCCCCCAATACACCAGACCCCTACACCAACTACTGACACTGACACCTCCTGTCCTGCCTTGCATACATATCCCAACACCCTGCAAACCTGCACTACCGCACCCCCACCAATCAGTCAAATGGCCAACTATACAGTTAAAATGTCACCCCGTCCACCTACCCGCCTACACCTCCACTATTCACATCTAGTCTATAACACAGGTATGGCATATGTACACCTAACCCAAATACCTGAGTGTAGCCTAAACAGAAATGCTAAACCAGAATTCCACATAACCTTACACTGACCTTCATGAACAGTCATACCTGACATGTACACCTGACTTAAGCATGTATAAAACATACATGTACATGAAGTAGCATGGGGGTATGTGGCAGCAAGTGAGAGTATGCCTGTGTGGGTGGCAGTACACAGATTAAGCAAAGTAGAAGCTAACTGGTTTAAGAAACTGTAACAGGAGGCTAGCAGTGCTTACCATCGCACAAACCCACGCAAACCCACGTGCCTTGGACAGCAACAAAATAAACTGCCTCTGCAAGTCTTGAACTCAAGAACCTATATACTATAGTCACAGTAGTCTACCACTAAACCATCATAGCAATACAGATGAATGAGGTATCAGCAAACTAATCCTCACCACAGGTAAATCAAAACAAAGATGTGAACTGAATCTATGTACAGTGTGAAGTAGTCTAACTTGCTACAGAACATAAATATGTGAACTGGAGTACTGCAGTAAGCATAGATGTGAGGTGTTATTGTAATAAAGTGTAGAAGTCCCCAGGTACCTATTCAGTGTATGTACACATGAATCACAGATACCAGACGCATATAAAACCTGTAATGAAGAATAAATTACTGCCAGAAGGCAAATATAGTGCAAATTAACTATTAAGCAATGCTAACCACAGCACAGCTTAACTAAGCAAGAGTAAGCAATGTGTATGGGGAGCCAATCCAATCTGCCTACCAGTATACCCCTATAAGCACTTCCAACCTTAGGGAAGCAGGCATGCCCATAGCTTAGCCTCTTCAAACCCAGCCAGTCATGGAAAAGTGCGGGTAATTGGCAGTATATAAACCACACAGGTGGGAACACATTCCATAAATGGTTGTAGCTTCCTACTGCAGGCAGAAGGACTGGTGTGGGTGAAGGCACTCACTTTAGAGTGCAGCACTGGGGCATCCAGGAGTCAAAATGCATGGTATGGCTCCTGGTACAACACTATGAGGAGAGTCCACTGCAGGGCTAGTGCCAGGGCTTGCAGTATAAAATGGAGGCCTGGGACAGTCTCGCCCGTGACCTCACCAGTGCCACAGGTATCCCCCGGGATGGTGAGCAGGTCAGGCACCACCATGCTGAGCTGAAGCAGCAGAGGAGGGACGTACTGGAACAGTGGATCCAGCAGTCTCGGCAGATGGCTAATGCCCCAGTACTGAGTAAGTACTCATTGCACTAAGTAGTTAAGAATTTCCTAGCTTGTGTATACTATGGATAGGTATGGCTAAATATCACTGTATACCTCTGACATCTGCAGATGAGCGGGCTGTGAACCAGAAAGCCCATGATGCTAGGTTGCAAAGGTTGCGTCAAGAGGCAGGTTAGTATTTCTTTGCATGTACTGTCATACCAAATAAATATAAAAGCCTTAGGAAGTGACGTACCAGTAAAGATTCTGTGAATAAAGGTATAACCCCTGGAGTGCTTCTGTGTACTTTTCTGTCATATGTAGTTAAACTGTTGCATACTATAAATAGTACTGTTGTATTAAACAGTGTTACCAACTCTGTGGCATGCAGATATAATATGTATGAAGGTCTGTATAACAGTGTTGGAAGTGCCAAGAAGTCAGTCATATTGTACAAGTGAGGGAGACTTAGATAAAAGACAGTAGAAAGCTTCACATCACTTTCCTGATGGCACAGTGTACTGTGATGTTAACTATAATTTTGCTGTCACACACAGCAGGGGTTTGAATCCCAGGAGTGCTAGTGACCTGTATGCATAATCATACCACACAATTGTAGGGATTTTGTTAGAATGTTCTGATAGAAAGCTGTATGTATAATTACACCCAACAACTGTACAGAATTTGCTAGAGTGTTCAGATAGACAGTTGTATGCATAGTCATACCCCACAACTGATACAGTCTGCCCAGCATGTCCAGATAAATGGCCCATATCACCAGCCTGGTACCCTGTCCCCCTGAAAAAGCAGTGTGAGGAACCCAGAAATGTAGACAGATGTTAATGACATATAACTGAATGTCAAACATGTACATAGTCATAGAATGTATATGAAAACAAACCTGTCATTGTAGCACCTCACCCAAAGTGTATGACAGCAATACACAACATATGTTGCATTAACACCTGCATCTTGTCACGCCTGTATGCAAGACACAGGTCACGTATATAATAATCTATAAACATACCAGTGTACAATATAAGGCCATTGGGTAGTGTAATAATACTTATAAGGGAAAGATCACTGCAGTGACTAGGAATGTTGTGAAAACTACAAGGATATGTCAGTTGCTAAATGAACTCTCTCACCCCTACCCTATGTGAAATACCCCAATGACAACCCTTAACTGGTATGTGTACACTCCAAACATTTGTTGGGACATATGTTCTAATGGTTTATACATATTCACATTTGTTTCTATGCATGTGCCATGTTAAAATACACCCATATTAGTGGCCTGTTGCCATCAATGACACCTGCATGCTGTTGTAATGGCTGCTGTTGTTCCATATATGCATGTGTTCTGCTTGCTCTGCAACTGTGTTAAATCTGGTGTGTCAGCTTAATGGGAATACCTATGCATGCTGTTATAACTAATCCTGACTGCTGTTGACTATTACTAACCAATATCTGCCATAAACCTGTGACAACACAGCTCATATGGGAAGGCCGGTCCCAATGGACCCACCTGTCCCACCTCAGCTGGCTATGTCACCGGGCACCAGTACATCTGGGGCCCAGCCTGGGACCTCCTCCTCTGTGGGCCCTGTGCCACCTTTGGGAGGAACAGCTGCAGGGGATGGGGCTTTCTCCCCCTTGGAGTGGGCGCGGAGGGTAACCTGTCACCTGTCAATATGTTCGGGCTGTGGTGCACAGGGAGCTCGATCTGGAGTACCGAGAGCAGCTATGCCAGCTTGAGGACCGAGTGGTGCTATTAGAGGGTAAGCCTGCCCTCCTACAAAGCCCCCAGCACAGCCACCTTCAGGGCTGTGAAGGTGCAGTCGTGAATGCCCTTGGGTGGGGACCTCAGTCCCACTGTTTCCAGTTGGGCACTCATGGGCTTGCGACTTCCAAACACCCCTCCCCGAACAAGATGTTTATCCCCCATGTGTCATATACTGGCCCTGTATGTGTCTTGTGTGTCTTGTTTGTTAACCTACCCAACCTCCCTCCTCAAATATACCTACTACCCCTCCCCAACATCCCACTCTCACCTGAAAAATAAAAGAAGGGCAATCTGTTCCCACAACAAAATCTCACCCCATACATAGCTGTCCATTTTGCACATGTGTCCACTGGACACATGTAATCTGGTCTATTTGGCATCACAATGAATATATGTTGTCCTCACCCCTCCACCAGGGGTTTGTGGGTCCAAATGTACCTGCAAATATAGTGTATATGCACAGCTGTTGCTGTAGAAGAAATGGGCAGCTATGGACCTTTCCTATACCCTTCCTGCACATGCCTAGCTATTTTCCCTACTGTCTTTCCCTCTTTGTGCCCCGTTTTACACCACTGTCCTATCAACCCCTTTTTCTTTTATTTTAAAGAAATTAGCACTGGGGTAAGTGTCAGTCAGCACTTTTAAGCAGCAGTAAGCAGGTTTGCATGGGCTTGCGTGGGGGTAAGTTATGCCTACACAGGTTAAGGAATCAGAAGCTAACTGACTATACAAAACCATAAGCTGAGGTTAGCAGTGCTTACTGCTGTGCAAACCTCCTCAAACCCACTGACAACTGCATAAAAGTGCCTTAATCCCTCTGTAGCCAATGTCCCTTGTTCTGCCCAGCAACAAAATGAGCTGCTTCTCCAAGGGTCGAACCTAGCACCCTGCACTCCATACACAAAGTGATCTACCACTAAACCATGGCAGATATAGAAAACCTCATGTTTTCACAAACATATCATACAGCACAAGCAGTCAACAATACAGGAAATGTAATAATATCATACCACACAACCACTTAATTCTGGACAAAGTGTGCCAAAATGTGGGTACAAGTAGGGATATATGTCAAATACTGCCTAAGACACCTAAAATGTTGCTAGTCACACAGTGATATGTATTAGAACACATATCTTGAAGGAGATGAAGTCTGAAACACAAAACTGTTGGCACTAGTTACTGACTATAGTCCTGTGATCATCCATGGCAGTTGCCAACAGAATGAGGTACAGGCCAAAAATATGATCCGAACATGCATGGACATATGGACAGATATATATCTGGAAATGTAGACAGATAGACAGCTATATGTAAATATATATATATATATATATATATATATATATATATATATATATATATATACACACACAGATAGAACTGTGTATAGCATTAATACATGGGAACAAAATCCTGAACTACTCACTACAAAATAACAGAACACATGCACTGTTAATGGGGGTGGGGGCTCAAATGAGGGATGCCTGGTAATTAGTGCTATGCTACCCCCCCCACACAGCTCTAATGCATATGCTGTGCAATTCAATACCCAGCGCATGCAGATTTTGGCTACAGGACCCTCCATGACACAGCCACAATGCTTTCACAGTAAGCCAATTCACCTGTAAATGTCAGGGCGAGATCTGTAACATATCTTGCAGAAAAGTCATTCTAACGTAGGGAATGTACAACGTGGAAGTGGTATACATCACAATGGTTCAGATATGTACACACATCCATACATTGACAAATATGTTCAGGTATATACAAATATCTATCTATCTATCTATCTATATATATATACATATAACATATATATATATATATATATATATATATATATATATATATATATATATAGATAGATAGATAGATAGATATATGTATATATATGCATATATATTGGAAGTACTCGGTGCAAAGTATATCCCTCAGCCACAAGCCCTGTAACTGGCACCTGTGAAATGTGTAGTGTGGCAACCATTCCCACAAATGAGAATACTTACATTAAAAATATACCCACTCACAATTCAAAGGACATGACATCACACACAGGTATGCGTACACAGATAACCTTTGTTTGTGTACTATACAATAATGTATGCCATTACTTACAGCACATAAAGTCTGACATATGTAATCAGTGATGAATGCAAGGCCCACACAAAACAGTAGATGCAAGTAATGTGGATATATAACATACTATGCTGTCCAGGCCAAGACCTTCAATTAGTACAACAGTAGACAAAGGATTTCCCTTCAAGATAGGTAACAATCAACAATTACTGATGTATTTCAGCAGCCTCTAATTACACTCTGTTGTCAAGCCCTAGGGGGGAATGTATTAGTTGTGGTAATGTCGATGTATCAGTCACATGTATGGACCCTGACCGACATTATATTGTGGGAGCCCATGATATGACTGGGATGGTAGCAGGAATGCTAGCAGTAAATAATGATAAGCCATTACCCAACAACCCCTAACTGTATCACAGCAGGACAAAGCCTGTCATATATGTGGAGGCCAGAGGCAGGCACACAGAGCCATACTTGCAATATTGCTGTTACACATCCTGGAAATTGCTGGTGTTACAGGATTTGTTGCAACATATCCTTATGCAGGAATATGACATCAGAAACAGAAATTGATGTAGCCATGTACTGATAGCATGCAACAGACAGACTGCCAGTGAAATATGTAGGGCAAGACCTGTGTAGTGCACAGACCAAACCTACCAGACAATCCACTGGCCATCATGTGGATAGGCCCACAGTTGAGAGCTATGCAGACAGACTGCATTCCATCCTAAACAACTATGTGCACACAAACTTTGTAAGACCAGCAATATACGATGCACATAAGAACACTACTCACTCTGTCTGTAGGTCTGGAACCTCATACGAAGGTGTAATTGACATCTGTCTGCAATTCCTGCTTTAAGAGGTATTGCAACCTGCTGTCTGTAACACTGCTGCCCACATACAGGAAGGATGTCCTCCATACTGGAAAGGTTAAGGGACAACGCCCACATGAGTCAGTATTTTATAATACTGGTTTGCCATGACAGTGGTTATCTGAAGTACTACACAGCAGGCTGCATGCAATTAGCAACTGTTGCTCACTGATTGGTGCAGACCCCATCACCTGATCATGTGCATCACTTACAAAAGTCACGCTGCAATCCATTCAAACCAGCTCAATCACTCTATGTGGTACAGAATAATAGGAAATATGATGTGGAATGTTTATATGTGCCATGTGTAGTTGTCCCTGTAATGAAGGTCTGCTGAAGAACTGCTCTGGACAAAACTGTCGGTCCCTGTAGGCAGTGGGACATACCTGCCAACTGTTTCAGATCAGCAAGGAATGACAAAGATTTAAGCCATAATATGTGTGTTTGTTATGTTAGTGTGGGCAATAGCTGGTGGTGGAAGTACTGCCGTCATGATAGACACATGGGTGTCAGAGCACACCACACACAGGATAATCATGTTAATGTCTAATGCAGCATGCACAAATGCCATAGGTGTATAATAGGCTTACCAGCAATTTCTCACCATATATACCACCCCAGTGTTAGTCTGTGTTCATATGTGACCCCTGGCTGTGTTGCAGTAAGGCAGAACAGTGCAGCTGTGAATGAAAGACAGTTACAGAATGTCGACCAGATGTCTGTATGCACCCCACATATAGATAAATATCTGTGTGATATATAATTAGACAGGTATGTCTACAGATATACAGACAGTCATATAGATGTAGGTATATAAACACCCACAAGATATATCTACACGTATACGTATATATATAGTGGCACTAACAATGGCATGCAGGTGAAATAGTCTGTAACAGGCCAGCAGAGATAGTGTCCCCACAATGAGCATGGCTACAAACACATAGCACAACGCATGACACAAACACATAGCACAAAGCTTGGTACAATGCAACCTATGTCCCAATGGTAGGTAAGCAGCAGACATACCAGTTGCATTCTGTGAATGGTTTGTTGTAGTTAATATGGTGGGAGGAGACAAAGATGTGTATTATGAACTATGGTAACTCTGCTGTATGTGTTGCACTGACCTGTTTCCATCTTTATGTTTTCCAGGGAGGATGCTCCACATCCGTCTGCCAGCCTACAGTGCTGCCGAGACAGAGGTCATCATATCACATTTGGTACAGCACTATGAATAACTGTTCGGATGGACAGCCCATGATCAGCAGGAGAGGACTGCCCTGTGGAACAAACTAGTCCACAGGGTCAGTGATGTCAGACTGCATAACAGTAGTTATAAGCAGGTCTGGCATCATTGAAGCGACATGCTTCACCATGTACATCGGCGTGCAGCTGCTGTACAGGGAGACCTCCTCACAACAGGGGGGGCAAGCCATCCATCCACCACTCACCCATGTGGAGGAGCTACTCAGGAGACTTGTGGCACCTGCCCACATGCAGCACCAACAATTGGCAGGGCGCATTGTGGAGGTGGGTGCCACCGAAACACTGGCCGAGGAGTGTGCAGGTAAGGCCCCAGGGCACATAAGTACACCACTTGTGTGTATGCATCTGCATCTGTACAGGTACAACATGCAAATCTGAGATGTCATATACATAATCTGTTGCTGTGCAGTAGTAATAAACAGATGGTGCATAAGCTGTAGTATTGTGGACCCCTACTGTAGATGTAATGTAATGATGCACTCACCCTATTACAAATGCCACAGCTGTGGCCACTGGCAACAGCACTCTCACTCTCTTATGTAGGTCCCTCCAGGATACCACCACAGCAGCAGCCTGTAGCTGGTGAGTATGGTTCATGTTCATGCATGACAAGACACTGTGCATGTAATGGCTATGGGATATTCCATGCACACATCTAACACACCTACCCATACTACATGCTGTACACATTCACGTTTAGTTGTTGTGAAATGCACTGCATCACAGTAGTGAACATGCTGAGGTATTGGAAGGGTGCAAGGGACGCATGCAAGATAATGAACATCCTGTCATTGTGCAATGTGTCCACAGGGATGGGAAGTATGGCAGGACACACGTTCTACAGTAGGGACATGTGTGAAACAACACCCTTATGGCTGTAACTGCACACAATCAGGTTATGTAACTGTGGCAAATGTAACACTGACCCCACAGCAATAGTGACAGCAGTGTGTGCACTCCAAAGGATGTGCACATGAATTGACCTTGCAACCATGCAGAGTTCTGGGGCATGTGTAGGGCACCCTCCACAGCCATGGTGAAGTCTGGTGGGTGTCAGTGTAATAGTCCTGTACTGGTCATACATGCACTGCTGATGTTGTGATCTGTAAAGCGGACATCAGGCATTCACAATTTATATCCATTCACATATCATCCCAGATATGAGGTGCTGTAACACATAGAGGCTGTGAGCATTGGAGCTGACATAACATGCACAGTATTACATAAGCAGCAATGATTTATACACCTGTGTAGTATGGTGCACAGTGCAAGGCAGGGTGCAGAACAGGTCGACAGTAACACTTCGTACATGAGTGCAGTGTTAACAAGGGGAAGGGCCATCACCTACCAACACAGCCCATGCATCACACACATGTATACTGCCACTGTCATGAGGTCACAATAGTTGCAATGCATGCTGTTGAGCACCAGATGTAATGCATGCTGACAGAAGGGTAATGGGAGGACTGTGTGTACAAAAGATGTGCAACCCCACATGTAGGTGTGTGTGTGTGTGTGTGTGTGTGTGTGTGTGTGGGGGTGGGTGTTGAATGTGTGTGTAAGTGCAATCTGGTGGAGTGTGGTCGATGTATGTCTGATGTGTGTGTACATGTGTGTCTGTGTGGGTGTCCATGTATGCACAGGCGATAGTGGGATTGATCACATGGCAGTACTTCTTGTTGGAATTGTGCTGTAGATGTAGTGACACATGAGACACCAGGACAGCCTGTCTGATATGTGAACACAGGACAGTTGATAGCATAACAAGGTCTATAGCACAGAACATGCATTGGGAGGGAAAGTACATACCAGGTATACATATATAATGCCAGCAGTGGATAGATAACTGACTACCCACGTATGCAGCACTGTTAATGCAGTGGGGAATTACCAGACCACATCAGTGAGTGTATCCAGGTATTGCTGTTGTCCACTTGACAGGTTGATTATGCAGCTGATGTGGCATGGACTGATCAAGACTGTAGTATGAGGCTCTGGTGTGTAACATATGTAGTGAATGTAGCAGCCCCAACCATATAGGGGCCATGTACACCATGACAGGACATGCACAGGGTATTACTGGATGACAGCAGTGAGGCCATGTACAACCTACTCCACCAAAGTCAGGGAGGTGATGGAGTAACAGGTCATGTGTTGTAATCACATGTTTAGGCATGGAGAGGTATGATATGTTAATGGGTAGTATTAATGAGTGTATGTTAGCAAGTGCCATGCAGGATGGGGAACATCTGTAACTGAATGTGGGACTGCCTGTAAACCCAGGGCAAGGGAGGTAGTAAGGTGGACTGTCAGTGTTTGTGGGTGTGTGTGTGTGTGTGTGTGTGTGTGTGTGTGTGTGTGTGTGTGTGTGTGTGTGTGTCTGTCTGTCTGTGTGACTGTGTGCATGACTGTGTGTGTGTGACTGTGTGTGTGACTGTTTGTGTGTGACTGTGACTGTGTGTGTGACTGTGAGTGTGTATGTGTAAATGTGTGTACAGTTATGCAATGTTGTACAGGTCTTAAAGTGTGTGTTTGTTTCCCCCACAGGTGGCAAGGTGGGTCAGGGTCCCTCCTGCATGCAAACTGAGGTAGGTGTCCGTACAGACACTGATGATGATGATGGTACTGTTGAGGCACAGATGGGGGTTCTCAGAGGCCAACACTGTGCCTACATGTGTCATCACCCTCCTAGCCACCCCAAGTCCGCATACAGTTACAGTGCCCCTACAAACCCCATCACACATGGTCATAGCAGAGGGACAGTTGGTGCCAGTGACCAGGAAAGTGTGGTGTCCAAGCCAACTGTGTCAGGTCACAGTTGGCATAGCCAGATGTCCAGCAGGCCACCACATCAGCAGATGTACCATGGTGCTCATGGGAGGGCTGCTGGTCATCATGCCCCTGGCAGAGGTGGCACAACTGGTACCACCAGGAGCATGTTTTAGGCCATAATGAAGGCACAGGCATGTATGGACATGCACACCAGACAGGGTCTGAGGCTGTAGAGGGCTGCTTTCTCATCTGTAAGTGGCACTCTCCATGACATTGCTGCTGCCCTCCATGAACATACCAAGGTCATGGATAGACAGTGGGGTGAAATGGTGGGCCTCCTCGACTGTGGAATGTTCGTGCTTGAACGTGTGGTGAGAGTCATGCGACATCCATGTGGACGTAGGCCAGAAAAACCAGCAGCTGGTGGTCAATGTGGACATGACAGAACACCAAGCCACTCCTGTAATGGCAGTACCAGCCCCAGCACACCACTGGGAGTGCTGTCCATACCACACCACAGCAGGCCTTGTGCACGTGGCCCTGGCCAGTCCCAGGCAGGACATGGTTCCAGTGGACACCTGTCATCATCAGGGGAGAGTAGCACCTCAAGGTCTGTACCCAAATGTGCACATGGAACCCCTGGCAGGCACAGTCAGCGTGTCCATGGCTGGAGGCACTGAACTGCACATCCTGCCAGGTATGGTCTGCAGCTGTCCAGCAACACCTGTATAGGGCAGCCACATGGCAGGACTGTGTGCATGCATGCCCACACACTATGCAACCACACCTTGGGTGACCCCATACCGACACACACCACATCACCATGCCCCAATCATTGAACCAAACCCGTCACCCACACTAATGATAACATATGTATGGACCATCCTTGGCCTCTGACAAACCAGCAACACACCCTGTGCATATGATGATACCTGTGCCACATCCCTGTCATCCATAACATCGATGCAGGGACAGGCTAATATGGTTCTGATGCACACAGTGACTGTTATAGAGTGCTGTAATGTACTGCAATGTAATATGTTGCCAGGGATAATGTGTAATGCATACATGTCAGGTAGTGTAGACATGCAGCTATGATGAATTTCAGCTTTCAGTAACACTGATTGTTATCTCCATAATGTTATCCATTTGTGTTTCAGGTGTACATGTGTCAGCAGGAGGATGGTCTGCAGTCATATTTCACAAGAGTATGGCACTGTGGTGACACCATGGTGACTGCCCACAGGTGGGGACCTCAGTCTCACTGTTACCAGTAGGGGGCTTGTGGGATTCCAATATCCAAACACCCCTCCCCATCAAGGTGTTCACACCCCACATGTGTCATATACTGCCTCTGTATCCGTCTTGTGTGTCATGTCTGTTACCTACCCAGCCACCCTCCCCAAATATACCTACAACCCCTCCCTAACATCCCACTCCCACCTGAAAAGATAATGGAAGGGTAATATGTTCCCACGAAACAATCTCGCCCCATACATGGCTGTTCATTTTGCACACGTGTCCACTAGCCACATGTAATCTGGTCTAATTGGCATCACAATGCATTTATGTTGTCCTCAACCCTCTCCCAGGGATTTGAAGGTCCACATCTACCTCCAAATTCTATGCTGTAGCAGAAATGGGCAGCTATAGACCTTTCCTACACCATTCCTGCACATGCCTAGCTATTTCCCCTTCTGTCTTACCTTCTTTGTGCCCCTTTATCACCACTTTCCATTTTTCCTTTCCTTTTAAAGAGGTTAACATGGGGGTAAGCGGGAGTGTTATGGCCAGCAACAAAATAAACAGCCTCTGCAAGACTCATACCCAGGACCCTGTACATTATGCACAAAGTGATTTACCACTAAACCATGGCAGATATACATAACCCTGATTTTTCGACAAACATATCATCCAGCCCAGTCATTCAACAGTACAGAGAATGTATTGCAACATATAGATGTATGTGTGTGAGTAACTATATTAATGTCTAAACAGGTACAACATATTGATATATGTAGATATATGTATATGTGTATATACATATATATATATATATATATATATATATATATATATATAGGAATATATACATATATAAATATATATGAACATATATACATGCAAATGCCTATATCTATGGATAAATATGTCTACATCTACATGTGTAAATATATACAGCAGGTCATTTATATGTCAGCAGATATATACATGTACATATATAGGTGTATACGGACAGACATCTGGTGATAACAAATGAGATATAACACAAACATATATGTCCTCATGCAACGTTAATGTTGTTGAGAAGCCCCACGCAATATATGTCTGGTACGAATAGGTATATTCCCTGCAGCCAAGCACATCCCCCCTGTAATACAGTAACAAGTGTTGCAGATCCCATAACCAGGACCACATGTGACATGGCCATCTCTATTATACATACACACAGACAGATATATGCAGATACAGGTATATATATATATATATATATATATATATATATATATATATAGATAGAGAGATATGTAAGTACACATACACACAGAGATATGTACAGTAAGATACATATGTAATACGTGCACACAAATTGAGCAGCCAGTATTTCTACAGTCACCACCTTATCAACTGGAGATTGTATGAACCACCCATACGGATGACATTCATAGCCTGCAACACATACCCACAGATATATCAAAGGGTATAACACCACACACAGGTGCCCATAAATGAATGTGAAAGCTATATTTGTGTACTATGACAGTTGTATATGCCATGTCATACAGCCGTTTAGACACTGACACCCATATGAACAGTGTAATGCAACTGTGAAACAGTTATACTGAGACAGTAGTCTTGAAAGGTTGACACATGTGACTGTCCAGGCCGAGGCCTCCTAGTAGTACAATAGTAATGACAGACTGGCCCACATCATACCAGACAATCAACTGTATGTAATGCAGATGTATAATTCAGCAGCCTCTATCTACACTCTGTACACAATCCCTAGGGGATACAGACCCCAGTTGACAGAATAAGATGTATCTGTTACATAACAAGGCATAACTGACACCATCACAATAACACTGACAAACACAACATTCCGTATGGCAGGAGGCAGTAGGCCTGCATTTACCCATGGTGGACTGTACGGTAATGTACATTCAGATACCTTAAGGCAGCTTACCCCGAATACCCACACATGTTGTAACAGCCTAAGCTAGTCATGGTGCATCCCCCCTACACTCACTACTACTGGGCCATATACCACGGTTACGTACATTGCCCTCTGCAATGCATTATAACACACATGTATTGTGTAGGTGGCTCCCACACATATATGGCCCCAACCCCCCAATATGTGGGGGAGACAACAGCAGTGGAGGAATGGCAGGAATGACAGCATGATGTACACACAGCCCACATAAAACCCTGAGCACATGTCATGTGTAAAGCCAGGTATGTAGGCGGAGGACAGAGTCTGGAACGCAGGCACATATGTGTACAACTGTTGTCATACAGTAAGCAAGATATGTAAATGTGTACATATGTATATGGATATATGTATAATGATATATACATATATGTTTGCCATATGTTCTGCACATGGAGTGGAGCCCTACCTCAGCCCCAATAGCCCCAACCACTCAGTGCAAGGGGATGTCACGTATGTATTGCAGGTATATTTGTAGACTATTGCTACTGTAATAGGGATTATCTTCACAGACATGGTGTGTCTGGGAGGCCACATCTGCTGTGAACATGTGCGCCATTGGCTACTAACAGACATCCTAAGGTCATAATAGTACAGTACCACTGCTAGTACAGTAATACCCCTGTGGACTACAGCTGTGATTCACCCAATATATGTGGACAGTCTGACACATGCTGGTCAGTCCAGGGGTATTCACAGAACCCCTTCATGCAAGAATGTGGACCAGGCCTGTCAATGTGGATGTTAACAGCCATGTAGATGGGTATAACATGTAAATACTGGTATACATTTGCCCCCATAGGTTATGTATTCATGCACCCCTGTCTGTCTTGCCGCTGGTACAGAGGTGCCATGGCCACATACTACCCACTAGTTAGTGACATACATCTGAGCAGCATTCCCACTGCTTTGTCTGACATACATGACTGTCATGGTGGCCCGTCAGAAGTACATTTGGCAAGTATCTGGACATGTCATCTCACTGGATAAGTACAGTAATATGCTAGGCATGTAACAAAGGACAGTGCAAGCTACAGGCAGACTGACTCAACACTGGGCTACATCTCCCATGTGGGGATACACATGCACCTGCATAGATAGCAGGCTCTACAGGCATGTCACATCACAGTGTAACAGACACCTGTGTGAAAGTGCATAACCACAACCAATGTGAACACAGCCACATATGGTAAGCTAGTGTACTATTACAGTATACGGACTATCTGACCTATACCATCCTCATATGAGCCACTCACACAACACCCCTGCATTTACTGGGCCACTAGACACTGTGGTCCAATGCCTGTCTGTGGTATGGGACATGTGTGTGTTCACCCCTCCAAACATGTAATCTATTAGAGGACATACAGTGGAGCAGCATGTAACATCGGATAGAACAGGACCAGGAACAATGACATCTATGACAGTCTCTACACAGGCCAAGGCACAGATTCACTATACACAGACTGTCAACAGTTACCAGACTTACCCATACCTCAGTACTGTACATACAACCACATAATGCCCAGGTTATGTCCTCAATGATAACCCCTACTATACATATGTGTAGTAGTCTGATATCTCACTGGCTTGTTATCAGATATGTTGTCAGTGGCTATGGAGTACAGAACATATGCACCCCCTACTGCATGACATATGTACAAAGGTTGACAGAGTTGTAGCTGGATGCACAAATACAGGGCCAATATTGACATGTCGCTGTAGTACCCTCATACCTATACTGTCGTAATAGGGTTTGTTGCACCATATGTCCTATGAGGGATGTGACGTCAGTAACTATCCCGGCTGTCACCATCTACTGACTGCTATCCTCACACTACCTTCTGCATTCCACAGATAGGTGCACCATAGCTGACACATAAAACCAAAGGCACAACACTGCCCAGTCTGCAGATGACCCTGCGGATGGGGATCCCTCATATACATGAAACCAACATGGCAGGTATTGCGACATGTGCGACAGGCATATCCAGACAAACACTGTTAAACCAACATTACTCCACATGCAGTATAGCAGCACTTACAGTCTGTAGTCAGGTCAGGCAAATCCCCCTCCTGTTTGTTGCCCTTTTTCCACAGTGTATGTTGTTAGAGGTAAATCTCCAATCCATCTGAGATGCTGTTTGCCAAACAACAGATTGAGTTCCTGCTCACAGTGACTGTAAAGGGCCAACACCACCATGTTGTTCCTAGGTATTGGATTCCATACAATTGGCTATGGGACTGTTACCACAGCCATTCCACATGCAATCAGCTAGGGGAGGGCTGCAATTCGTGCAGAGACCATCAGCTGATCATGAGCATCACTTAAATTACACATGCTGCTGCCTTAGCATAGCAGGTGTGGGTCTTTAAATCCACCATAGATGGAGTGGGGAGGCAGACAGAGGCAAATACATATCAGGGAGGGGTGGTAGAGTAAAACAGAAGCATGTTTGTGTCACACACCTACCAGCACAGGGTATCAAACTACCGACAACTATGTAATGCTATCACAGTTCGATGCAGTTATTGGATGCACCAAATGGGTTACCTGCTGTGGAGCACTCAGAGCATATTTGTGATGATGAGTGACATCTGCAACAGGGATACAGCAGATATACAGTAGGTGACACACACATTCCTGTCTGCATGAACAGCTGCCAGCATCAACACAGGCACACTCACACAGAGAAGCACACACACTGACACACTTGGCAGGGCCAGGAGTGCAACTCATCACTAGTGGGATTGCCACAACACATTGATGTGCAGGTACCACATGCACCACACGGGTCATACGGAGGTCGTATGGGCATAGAGTATGATGAGGTGTCAGACATCAAACAGCATGCTTCAGTATGCCCGAGGGTTGTGGTGAGTGTGGATGTGGTCAGATGAACCATATAACACACACACAGACACAGGGTGCCAGACTTGATATGCATGGGTGCATGTCGGCACAGGTGTGTGGTGGTCATTTGTGCCAGCAGGATGTACAAGGGTAGGGGATGGGTATACCTTGGCATCAAGCCACATAAAAAATGGTCTGCATTGTGCCTTAGGCCTGTAGTTTCAGCATTTGCCCACACAGGTGGGTATTGCATCCCTCATCCAGTCACCTGCATGACTATTGTGTGTGGCCAATGCTGTGCATTACTTGCCATGTATATGTTCCTTACTCCATGACATGGATGGTGTCTGTGATGTGTACACCTTCCACATGGATGTACAGTGATATGTGGAACTGTACCTGAGCTGTCGTCCCATGATGTGAACACAGATTACTATCGGATGTGCCAGTCTTGCCTACCTGTGGCAAGAACTGGTAATGGGCAGCAAGTTTACCCTGCACCTACATTGACAGCATGCTAACAGCATTACCTGATGTCAGTGTCATCTGTCCATACAGGGCATGTTATCAGACATGGTATGTCCGTTGGGAGTCACATTGAAGGCACCACAGGTGGTGCAGGTGTCCATTTGGGAACATGGTGCAGGTGCACTGTCTGCATGTATGTGCATATTGGACAGATGGGTAGGGTGACATGCCCTCTGTAGCCCACTGCTATCACTGCAGAGTTACTATCAGTGGCCAATATGCAGTATACTACCCACATATTGGCTGTTGCCTAGGCATGTGTGTGTGCTGTGGGTAATAGTGGGGTTGCTAACTGTGATTGGCTGGCCTTGATGTCACATGTCTGGGTATGGCTTTGCACCCCAGCCTCTCAGCAAATTTACATCTGTTATCCCTTTATGGTTGACATGGTGATATATAGTAGGGCCACCATAAAAGAACTGAGCAAAACCCCCTCCACATTGGCCACAGGTGTCATACACTCTCAGCCACCTCTACACAGGATACGAGTTACACACACACATCATGTCTGGGAGTAGAACCCCTACCTAACTAGTTTATTACACTATGCAGTTATAGTACATGCCACAGACATTACTGGCATATTTTTTCCCCAAAGGTGTATTTCACAATGTATGACATCAGCAGGGTTACCAAAGTAGGGCATTTCAACTGTATTGCGAGTGACTAGGCTAAAACGCATTGCTCCCTATACAGACAGCGAGACACACACAAAACATCCACAACTGACATGTGTGGGTATGGAATCCCTGACTGAGGTCTATATTACACTACAGTATGGAGCTGTTAGGGGATGCACCACAGAGATCATTGGTGAACTGTTTTCCCAAAGTTGTATTTCACAATGGATGACATCAGCAGAATTGCCACAGTAGGGCATTTGAAATATACTGCGAGTGAGTAGCCTATAATGCATTGCTCCATGCACACACATTGAAACACACACAAAACTTTCAGAACAGGGGATGGAACCCTACCACAGTTCTAAATCACACTACAGCAGTACGCAATTACAGGATGAGCTACAGAGATTACTGGCCTACAGTCTTCCCAGTGGTGTATGTCTAGGTGAGTGACATCAGCAGCCTTGCCAAGGCTGAGTATATGAATTGTACGGAGTGCGAGTAGGCTAAAAACATTGCTCTTTACTCAGATACACAGATTCACGCACGAACACACACACAGTTGTGAGGTCTGGGGTTAGAACACCTACCTAACTACGTTATCATAGTACAGCAGTATGCAGTTGCAGGATGCGCTACTGAGATTATTAGGTGTGATTTTCCCAGAGGTATATTTTTAGGTGAGTGACATCAGCAGGCTTGCCAAAGTTGAGTATATGAATTGTACAGAGTGTGAGTAGCCTAAAAAGCATTGCTCTTTATTCAGTCAGACACACACAGATCCACACACAAACACAGAGTTTCCAGGTCTGGGGTTAGAACATCTACCTAACTACACTACAGCAGTATACAGTTACAGGATGCGTCACGGAGATTATTGGGCTGTGATTTTCCCAGAGGTGTATTTCTAGATGAGTGACATCAGCATGCATGCCAAAGTTGAGTATATGAATTTTACAGAGTGTGAGTAGCCTAAAAAGCATTGCTCTCGACTCAGTCAGACGCATGCACAAACACACAGCTGCCAGTCTGGGGTTAGAACACCTACCTAACTGCGTTATCACTCTACAGCAGTATGCAGTTACAGGACATGCCATGGAGATTAGTGGGCTATGATTTTCCCAGAGATGTATTTCTAGGTGAGTGACATAAGCAGCCCTGCCAAAGTTGAGTATATGAATTGTACAGAGTGTGAGTAGACTAAAAAGCATTGTTTTCCACTCAGTCAGACACACAAACACACAGTTGTTAGGTCTGGTGTTAGAACACCTACCTAACTACGTTATCACACTACAGCAATATGCAGTTACAGGACGCGCCAAGGAGATTACTAGGCTATGATTTTCCTAGAGGTGTATTTCTAGGTGAGTGACATCAGCAGCCCTGCCAAAGCTGAGTATATGAATTGTATGGAGTGTTAGTAGCCTAAAAAGCATTGTTCTCTACTCAGTCAAACACACACAGATTCACACAGTTGCCAGATCTGGGGTTAGAACACCTACCTACCTATGTTATCACACTACAGCAGTATGCAATTACAGGACGCACCAAGAAGATTACTGGGCTAGTATTTTCCCAGAGGTATATTTCTAGGTGAGTGACATCAGCAGCCCTGCCAAAGTTGAGTATATGAATTGTACGGAGTATGAGTAGCCTGAAAAGCATTGCTCTCTACTCAATCAGACACACACAGAATCACATGTCAGGTCTGGGGTAAGAACACCTATCTACCTACTTTACCACTCTACAGCAGTATGCAGTTACAGGCTGCGCTACGGAGATTACTGGGGTGTGACTTTCCCAGAGGTGTATTTCTAGGTGATTGACATGAGCAGGCTTGCCAAAGGTGAGTATATGAATTGTACAGAGTGTGAGTAGCCTAAAAAGCATTGTTTCCTACTCAGTCAGACACACACACACACACAGTTGCCAGGTCTAGGATTAGAACAACTACTTTACCATACTACAGCAGTACGCAGTTACAGGACGTGCTATGGAGATTACTGAGTTATACTTTTCCCAGAGGTGTATTCCTAGGTGAGTGACATCAGCAGCCTTGCCAAAGCTGAGTATATGAATTGTTCAGAGTTGAGTATCCTAAAGGGCATTGCTCTCTACACAGTCAGACACACACACAAACACACACTCACACAGTTGCCAAGTCTGTGGTTTGAACTACTACCTAACTGGTTTATCACTACAGCAGTACGCAGTTATGGGATGCGCCATGGAGATTCCTGAGCTATGGCTCTCACAAAGGTGTATTTCATATTGGATGACCTCAGCAGGCTTGTCATAATACCTCTATGGGGTGGGCGGTGTGTGCATGGGCCATAACCCATTCATATAGGGATTGGCATGCCACATACGGGAACACACAGGGTCGTATGTCCCAGGTGCGTGTATACAGCTACTAGATGACTACTTCCATGTACAGTTATGTTGCACAGCTGGCACGAGCACCACATAGTCTGTCATGCTGACAGATGCTGGTGGCTAGTATCTACAGTGAGTGACATCTGCACCTCATGTGTTTGTGGGTCTTTGGCTGTGTGCTGGGTGGGGCAGTCTTGGATGGGTCCTTGTCACAGTGACCCTCTTCCACACATCTATGTCTGTCTACCTTTGGCTTATTATAGTGTGTTGTCCTTACATATATGTATGTATTCATATCCACTGTGTGTACAAGGCAGAAGTGATGCATACTGACATGTGTCTGCACTAAGAACTGTGACTGCCAGATATGTCTGCTCCACTGGTGTTTGCAGACATGGCCTTCATGTGTTTAAGTGTGTGTGCATGCCCAGTATGACCTTTCAGTATGTTGTTGAGTGACATTGCCTTCATTCCTGTAAGTGTGTGTGCATGCCCAGTATGGCAATCTGTATTTTATGTGTGGATCATGTCCAGGTTGTTTGTACTGCTGTGCTGGCCTTTGTGTTGTACACTGACAGGTAACATGCTGTGTCTGCAGGGTATCCGTCAGTCATTTGGCATGTACGGTTGCTACATTTCTGCAGAGTGGGGGGGCAGACACCTGACTGTTTCTACATTTCTACACAAGAGTGGGGGGGCACACCTGACTGTTACTATAAGTGTATGTAGGATGAGGGGACACACCTGACACTTCTACATACATTTGCTATGACTGTACTGGTATGTTGGGTACTCCATTTCAGTCTGTAGTCTTACCTATTGTGCTGGATAGAGGCATACCAGTGTACTACATATCCTAGTTTTCACTGCCTACATATTAGTTTATGACTGCCTAGCCTTCACATCTTACATCCAACTGCCTGGCCATCTGTAGTCTATCTGTGTAGGCCTGGGGGGAGGGGGTTACACATTGGGCTCATTCAGAGGCCATAGTGCAGTATTTGTTTGTGTTTGTCTACACCTATCCTGCTGGCTGTAACAGTTGTTGGGTATGTGACCCCCCCCAACTGGCATGTGTGAGTCACTTACCTTGTGGGTGTCCCAGTATTGACAGTGGTGCTGCAGGGCTGCCTATGTCAGATGCACAGAGTACACTCCCTATACATGGTTGAGCACAGGTAGTGTCATGTTTGGCATCCTTTTTACTGTATGTGCGAGTCGGAGAGAGATGACATTCCCTGGGTCCCTACTGTGTCAGTGCATGTGCTATGCGTTGCTTCTTTGCCAAGGTCAGGGCATACTGGGCATGCCTCCTTCTGCCTACTGGGGCAGGCTCAGGTTGTTCCTCCTCCGAGCCACTCTGTGCCTGTGCAGGTCTTGGCAATGGTGGGGGGGAGCTGAGTGGCCCTGCCCCATGCTGTTCCTGCTGCAGCTGTTTCCACAGGATCATATTGTGTAGCATGGCACATATAAGGATAATTTGGGAACATGTAGTTGGTGAGTACTGTAAGGCTCCACCAGATGTGTCCAGACACCGGAACTGTGACTTGAGCATCCCGAACATACGATCTATTATGATTCATGTTTGTACATGTGCCTCATTATGGAGTTCTTTTTCGTGTGTGTGTGCATTTCTGATGGGTGTCATCAGCCATGGCTCCAGTGCGTATCCAGCATCCCCTACTAGGTGACTGTGTGGGATGTCCCCACTGGCAAATCTGTGGTACAGCTGCATCAGATGCCAGATGTGGGAATCGTCGTAGCTTCCAGGGCTGCCAGCACACACATTCATTATTATGCCCTGGGCATTGCACATGACCTGGCAGTTGATGGAGAGGAAGCCATTGCGGTTGATGTAGACCCTACCCTGCTCACTGGGTGGTGATTTGATGCATATGTGCATGCAGTCCATTGCACCCACTACCTCAGGGTATTCTGCTATTTGATGGAAGAGATGCAAATTGCTGGCCAACGCCTCACAGGTGATGGGGAGATATACGTGCTCATTGACATGTGCTGACATGGCATCCAGGAACTGATGGCGTACCCTGGATGCTGATGCTGGTGATATCCCCATCATATCCCCAGTTGGCTTTTGGAGGGTACCTGTAGCTAGTATTTGTAGGCCTAAACATACCTTGGTATCCACTGGGATGGGTTCCCCTCTGTTAGTTGTGTGTGTGAGGCGTGCTGGCACAGCTCAACAATCTGCTGTAGGAGGTCCCTGTCCACCCTATAGTGCTCCACTATCTCCAGCTCATGTAGCCTTTGGTAGGTTACCCTGGGTCTGGACAGTCTTCTCCGTCTCCTCACTGTGGGTTGCTCAGCAGCATTCACATCCTCACTACCCTCAGCCTCTTGCACATGTTGGTTTATGATAGCAAATGCAGCCCCTAACATTTTTTCTCTTGGTTTCGTTTTGTAAAATTTCTCCATTTGTATACACCGGTGGTGCAGAGTTATTGGGAATAACAAGGGGGAAAGCTGTTTGCATAGTTTATAGTGGTGTGTTGGACTGGGCTACTGCCTGTGTGATTCACTGTTTCTGATACATTTCACCTGTCAGCTTAGCTAGTTCTCCTTGATTACCTTCCTACTGCTGTTTTCCCTTCCCATTGCCTCCCTGTTTAAGCCTGTGTGTATGCTGCACAAAAAGATTACTCAAATGTACACAGAGCTGCTATTTCCTGGTTTAACTTCCTTTTTCTTCCTGTGAAACCCAGTGTGTGGTGCGCACACCTGCTTACACTTTGTAAGGTGTGCTAGGCAGTTTGGAACTCACCTCTAGCGTAGCTGTGTTAAGTTAGGAGCAGTCCCGAGCCACAGGGCTCCAATCCACTTACAGTATGCCTGACACACACCCCCATGATGTCACCTATATCCTAGTCTTGCACCCAGCTATTTCTACTCTTACACTCTTGGGACCTATCTCCCACCCTGGCGAAATCTGGGATTCACTATCCTACCAATCATTTGCATAGGATTGCCTGCTAATGCATAGTTACATGTCCCACACTGAGCCTCCCCCCTTAGCAACCATTACTCATTGGCCAGGTTGTCTTATGCCTGCCATTGAATTGCATGGCAGAATACTGCTTTTAGTTTATTATTTTATATTCAGAGTCCAAAAATAGAGGCAGACACTCCAGGACATTCGAAGCCAACCAAGAACTCAATGCAGAAAATAAAGCAAAATATCCTTTATTACTAGTAGACAGTAAGCGCTTTCGCGTTGCTCAGAACGCTTCTTCAGACTTCAATAAAAACATACTAACTTCAACTATATATATATACAACCATAGCCAATCATATTCATGTAATTCAAAACATCCAATAGGACATACAAACATGGTCACATGAAGCACTCATTAATAAAATCCTGCATCTCATAGCAAGGGAAATAAATGTAAAGCACACATACTCCTTAGAAAACAAGTTAAATACACTTAAATATTAAAAACTACAAATATATATATATTCTCTAAAAATTCTTATACAATAATTCAAGATCAATCCATGTATTAATAATATAATTCATAATTTTAAAGTTTAAAAATTTTTTATAAAAAACATGTCAAAAAGAAAGAAATGCATAAGAAAAAGGTAAATACATGAAGAAAAAAGGGGAGAAAAAGGGGGGGGGGGGGAATGGAATAAGGAAAAGGAAAATAATACAAATATGTAAAAAGTAAAAATGCCTATTAATACTAACGTCTATAAGGTCTTTCTGCTAAAAAAGGTTTCAACGATAACTTATCATTTAAGCCGTGCCCTCTATCTGCTCTGAGCCTAATAATCCATTTGTTCTCGTCCTGCTCTGTTCTGTTATTAATGTTGCCTAATCTATTTGTGGCCTCCTGACGTCCTATAACCATAAAGCTAAAGGTGTGTAAGGAACCATTCTGCAGCACATGTTTTGCCAAAGCATTGGTCTCATTCTCTCTATTTATTGCATAAATGTGCTCCCTTATCCTCTCCCTCAGAGTTCTGTTGGTCTTACCAACATAGAAACTCTGGCATTTCTTACACACTGCTAGGTATATAACATTTCTAGACCTACAGTCCGCATACTCATTGAATTCATATCTGATGTTATTATCAGGGTGTACAAAAACTTTGGAGTTCATAATAAAGTTACACTGATTACAGCTCCTACAGGCATAAGTGCCTTTCCTCTTTGAACTGATTTTGGTACTCCTACTCTTCTCATAGCACAAATGACGTTTGAGAGATTTAGTATTCTTATAACTAATCGCAGGTCTATCACCCACTAATCCCTTAATCTTATCATCTAACAACAAAATGTTCCAGTTTTTGTTTATTATATTGACAACTGAACTATACCTACTCAGCACAGACTCCACGTGGGCCAGCAGAGTAATCCAGGCTGCAGAGAGCTGAATAAGCGACTTTTCTTGATACTAAGTATATTTTTTGTTGCTTTCCACATCTGAATACCTAGCGACTGTATTTCGCCTGCCTTTCTGTTACATTGAAGCTGTTTTTACTGCATTTAACTTAATATTGCACTTGGAATCCTTGTTTGTTACTATTTGACTGTATTTGTAGCAAATTCTTCTGTGTAAGCTGTAGTAGCTGATTCATAGCATTTATAAGTGTTTGCTGTACCTGTTTCTGCCTGTTTTGTGAAAAAAAAAAAGAAAAAAGAAAAAATATCTCTTGTTTTTCCTGCTTTACTAGTTTAGTCCAGTTTCAGAGTTGCTGATTCCTGGGCTTTGGTTGTAAGTTCCTGTGTACTGTTTCCTTGCCTTATTTGGGGAGAGGAAGTTACCTTGCTTACCAGTGGGAGTGGGAAGCATTGAGCTGCCTTTTGTCCAGTTTTGTGAGGTTTCAAACAGTAACTAGTAGTTTATTGGTCGTTTTGGGCCAGTTTCTAGCTTTTTCCAGCCCCCTGGTATAAAACACGGTAAACGCGCGTTTTTCAGCTTGTACCTACTCAGCACAGACTCCACGTGGGCCAGCAGAGTATTCCAGGCTGCAGAGAGCTGAATAAGCGACTTTTCTTGATACTAAGTATATTTTTTGTTGCTTTCCACATCTGAATACCTAGCGACTGTATTTCGCCTGCCTTTCTGTTACATTGAAGCTGTTTTACTGCATTTAACTTAATATTGCACTTGGAATCCTTGTTTGTTACTATTTGACTGTATTTGTAGCAAATTCTTCTGTGTAAGCTGTAGTAGCTGATTCATAGCATTTATAAGTGTTTGCTGTACCTGTTTCTGCCTGTTTTGTGAAAAAAAAAAAAAGAAAAAAGAAAAAAATATCTCTTGTTTTTCCTGCTTTACTAGTTTAGTCCAGTTTCAGAGTTGCTGATTCCTGGGCTTTGGTTGTAAGTTCCTGTGTACTGTTTCCTTGCCTTATTTGGGGGAGAGGAAGTTACCTTGCTTACCAGTGGGAGTGGGAAGCATTGAGCTGCCTTTTGTCCAGTTTTGTGAGGTTTCAGCCAGTAACTAGTAGTTTATTGGTCGTTTTGGGCCAGTTTCTAGCTTTTTCCAGCCCCCTGGTATAAAACGCGGTAAACGCACATTTTTCAGCTTGTACCTACTCAGCACAGACTCCACGTGGGCCAGCAGAGTAATCCAGGCTGCAGAGAGCTGAATAAGCGACTTTTCTTGATACTAAGTATATTTTTGTTGCTTTCCACATCTGAATACCTAGCGACTGTATTTCGCCTGCCTTTCTGTTACATTGAAGCTGTTTTTACTGCATTTAACTTAATATTGCACTTGGAATCCTTGTTTGTTACTATTTGACTGTATTTGTAGCAAATTCTTCTGTGTAAGCTGTAGTAGCTGATTCATAGCATTTATAAGTGTTTGCTGTACCTGTTTCTGCCTGTTTTGTGAAAAAAAAAAAAAAAAGAAAAAATATCTCTTGTTTTTCCTGCTTTACTAGTTTAGTCCAGTTTCAGAGTTGCTGATTCCTGGGCTTTGGTTGTAAGTTCCTGTGTACTGTTTCCTTGCCTTATTTGGGGAGAGGAAGTTACCTTGCTTACCAGTGGGAGTGGGAAGCATTGAGCTGCCTTTTGTCCAGTTTTGTGAGGTTTCAGCCAGTAACTAGTAGTTTATTGGTCGTTTGGGCCACTTTCTAGCTTTTTCCAGCCCCTGGTATAAACGTAAACGCCAAGTTAAGGCTGATTTAGCTGAGCTGCCACTGTTGCACACTAGGGCAGCGCCGGTTAGGCAGGTTTAAACTATTCGGCTACCTAAAGTCCACTCTTCAAATTTTCCCTTAAAACTACCTTCCTCGAACTATACTACTGATCTAATCAGCGTATCCTATAACTAAAAGATCATCTCCACTTGACTCCAAGTAGACTATTCTCTATCTGTTAAACTTAGCACTTGCTCCTACAGTACTTATTACCTTGATACGGCACTCTTGTCATAGATAGTACCCCAAAAGGTAACCCCCATTTCTCGGTCACCCACGTCCCCTGAATCTTTTTAAAGTTTTTATCTATCCTTCTAGCATGTCGAGGATTCAGTTGCTAGTGTCCTCTCCTGCTCAGCTGGTGAACCTGGGAATACTGAGGCAATGTTACAATTGCCTCATGTACACAGACAACCCTCTCCTCCTCCCACAAAACACAAATACTTGCGAGAGATGCAACTATACGGCCAAACTGGAGGCTGAGCTCTTCAACACAGGACTGGCAAGACCAGTCAGGAGGAGAAGGTTACCACACACACTATAGACCCAGTCTCACATAGCACCATTACAACCTCAAATCATACACATAAACACACAAAGACATACTCGGAGGCTCTGATCAAAAATCTACCAAAACAGCAGAGGCCACCAAAGCAGACACCCAAACAACCACCACCTCAGAACACAACACCTGCAACACATAGACCTCACAGTCAGAGTGTCAAACAGTCACAGCCCTTAAGGCCAAACACAATGCCAGACACACTAGTCATTGGTGACTCCATAGTCAGACACACTGATGTCCCACTCACCAGACTGAGTAAGGAGAAGGTCACAGTAAGCTGCCTGTCGGGCGCTAGAATTCACCACATAACGCAAGCACTCAGGTCTCTCAACAGCAAGTACAAATATGACTCAGTCATTTTCCACGCTGGTGTAAACGACCTGAGACATACCTCCTTGGACTACATGAAAAGAGACACTGAGGAGCTCTCTGATTATGTAGCCCAGGCAGGTATGACCCTGACCTTGAGCAGTATCCTACCTTCACCAAGAGTGATGCCACAATACAGAGATAAGATGATCAGCTTTAACAATTGGCTTAAACACTGGTGTCATTCAAAGGGGATCCAGTATCTGTCTGCCTGGGATGACATGCTGGACAAGCCACGCTGCTTCGCAAGGGACGGCTTGCACCTGTCACCCCTGGGATTCGGATATTGGCAAAGGCTCTTGCCACCCCATAGTGCCTTTTTAGGCAAGGCTCAAATTCTAAACCTACCACCCTAGAACACAAAAGGAAAAAACTAAGGGTAATGCTGCTCAATGCCAGAAGTCTCAATCTCAAAATGCACGACTCGAGGCCCTTCTCAGTATGGAGAACATCGATGTCTGTGCTGTGACAGAAACCTGGTTCAAGGCTCCTGAGAGCACCCCAGCACTATCAGGTTTTACCTCATATCATGCCCGCCCCAAAATCCGGACAATACCAAGAAAGGAGGGGGGGTATCCATATTCATCAAGGACACCCACACCTCAAGACTGGTGGCAACGCACGATGCATCTGAGACCATCCAGGTGCAATTAACCATAGGCAAGACTGCTCTGCAAATTGTAGCATGTTACAGGCCACCCTCACAAACTCAGGAACCTCACATGGCCTTCCTGAAAACACTAGAGGGGATAAATGTATCACCAAACTCCATCATACTAGGTGACTTCAATTACCCTAATATAGACTGGGAACACTACTCAAGCCCAAACACCCTAGCCCAAAAGTTCCTGGAATTCATAAACTCAAATGCCATGGAACAACTAGTCACCATCCCCACAAGAGGAGATAACATACTTGATCTCATCATCACGAACATGGGAGCACAATGTTCAACACCGAAGTATACCCCTCACTGGTGAGATCAGATCACAAACTAATCTCGCTGGAGGTCCTCATCCCACCCCCACCTGAAATAAAAGACCACAGTAAAGAACTTCTCAAAAGCCGACTTCACACTTCTAAAGACTAGTGTGGTCTCCTTTAAGGCCCTCGAGCGTGGAAAACAGTACTCAAGCCGCTGAATCACATACAAACACCTTCTACCAGCACCTGCAGGACTGCATGGATAAGGCAATCCCAAACAAAACAAAGACTCTTAGTACCAAAGGCAAGCGTCCAGTCTGGTGGACCCCAGCCATAAACAAACTCTACAATAAAAGGAGGAAGCTACTACAAGATAGAGCAAAATCCTTAAAAGGTAAGACACCCTTGATCACTATAAGTAAAAACTAAGAGCTCTCATAAAATCATCCAAAGCAAATTTCGAGAGAAAAATAGCTAAAGACTCAAAAGACAATCATAAGGCCTTCTTTAGCTATGTTAGAAACCTAGGAGGAAACTCCCAGATATGCTCAGAACTAGTTCAAAATGATGTGAAGATTACTGATCCTACAGACATTGCCAACATACTGGCTGACAGGTTCAGTGCAAACTTCTCCCCTCCCCAAAAGGAGAGATATCTATACCAAACGCTTGCAGCCCGGCAAGGACCGCGCAGCCCCAAGTGAGAACTGCTCTCTCCAAAGCAAAAAACACAGCATCCATGGGACCTGATGGTGTCCCCGGCTGTGTGCTCCACGAACTCAATGGGGAATTAAACCCACAGCTAGGACAGCTGTTTAATCTAAGTCTTACCTCGGGATACGTACCCAGGGAGTGGCGCACTGCAACTGTGGTCCCACTTCACAAAGGCGGTGCCTCCACCGACCCTGGAAATTACCAGCCCATTAGCTTGACAAGCCTTATCTGCAAAGCCATGGGGAGGATCATAATGGACCTCATAAATAAAGACATAGGGAATTTGCAGACTTTGGATCCAACCCAGTTTGGCTTTGTCAAAGGCAGATCATGCCTTTTAAACTTGGTTGACTTCTTCGAAACAGTCACCAAAGCCATTGACGAGGGAAAGGCAGTCCATACAGCCTATCTCGATCTGGCTAAGGCCTTCGATACAATACCCCACTCGGGTATCATTGAAAAACTCATCAGCTTAAATGTTAACCCATACATCACAAGATGGGTTGCAAACTGGCTGAGTGACAGAACCCACAGGGTCAGAGTTGCTGGCGCCATGTCAGACTCAAAACCTGTCACAAGTGGTGTCCCACAGGGCTCAGTCCTGGGCCCACTCTTGTTTGGCATCTACTTTTCCAAGTACAAGCAAACACAGGAGGGTTATGGCTGACAAAGTTTGCAGATGACTGCAAACTGGGCCATAGTAGAAAACACATCTGACACAGATATCCTTCAGAAGGGTCTCACAGAAACGGATAACTGGTGCCAGAGCCACGGCCTGAAGTTAAATGCCAAAAATGCATAGTCATACCCTTTGGGAAAAACAAGGTTACCCCTAGCTACCAAATAGGTGGCAATCCACTGAGCACAGAAGAAGTTATCAGGGACCTGGGGACCCAGGTTGATAGTAGTCTGTCATTCGACACCCATGTAGCTAAAGTAGTTAGGAAGACCTTCTACATTGCCCACCTTATCATGAAGGGATTCTCATCTAGATCAAGGGAGGTCATAGTCTCCCTTTACTCATCACTCATCAGACCAATGATTGAGTACAATGCCCCATTCGGGATGTATCTGACCCGACACTTGCAGCAGCTGGAGAGGCCACAAAAGTTCCTCACCAAAAGGATAAAGGGTCTCAAAATCTGTCCTATGCTGCCCGACTGAAAGAACTCCAGCTCTATTCAGTCGCCACCGCTTGCTCAGAGGTGACCTTTGCCTAACATACAAGGCCATGTCAAACCCAGATTTGATGAATATGCTTCACCTCAAAAAATCTAGATCCATCAGAGCCACAAGGGCTGGAGACTTAAACCTCGACACGGCTATTAATAGGACGTGCTGGAGGGATAGATTCATCACCCAAAGACTCCCTATGCTGTGGAACAAAATCCCGGTACATGTGAGGCAGAGCACCTCGCTGGCCTTGTTCAAGAGAAATCTTGACCAATGGATGGGAGATCGCAGATATACCCCAGGGATTACCTCAGTGTCACTGCTCGACAGAGGCACAGCAAAATAATGGGTATAGTTCCCCATACTAAAGGGGTGGCGTAAGCCACAAAACGATGGGCTAGGCTTGTAAATGCCCTCGGGCAGATAGCCTAGTATGAACCTATGAACCTATGAACCTAAGTATATGGAATCAATAACCTCTTCCTTCTATCCCTAAATCTTGGTGTATGTCTATATATTTTGTTACTATCCTTCATAATAGATGGTATTGTACGCTCATTCCTCATGTGTTCTATAGGTAGTAGATCCTTTTCTAGGTAGCCTCTCTCTATAAATTCATGGTGCATAGTATCTACTGCTTGTACCAAATCAGCATCCTCACTTATAATACGTGAAAAACGTGTCAGCTGATTCTTCACTATATTCTTATGAATATGTTGTGGATGCATGCTTGTCCTATGCAAGATGGCATTGCGTCTGCAAGGTTTCCTATATATATCAGATGTTAAAAAGCCTCCATCTAGCTTTAAAGTAACATCCAAAAAATCTATCCGAGTAGATGAAGTGCTACCACTAAAGCTCAGAAAAGTAGTGGTACCATTAATATATGTCATGAAGTCATTAAAGGCATCTACATCACCTTCCCAAATAAAAAGGATATCATCCACAAAACGCCTATAATATGTTATACATTTTGAGAAAACTATATGTTCCAATACATAGGTGGTTTTCCAATATGCCATCACAAGGTTGGCATATGAGTTGGCGCAAGATGTTCCCATCGCCACACCTTGAGTTTGTAGAAAATAAACATCTTTAAAAAGAAAGACATTATTGTTAAGGACAATATCCAGAAGCATAGTAACTCTTATTATTTCAGAATTACTCATTCCTTTTCTCATCAAAAACAACCTCAAGTAGTCTAACCCTATTTCATTAGGTATACAAGTGAATAGGGAGGCCACGTCTAAAGTTACTAATATGGCTGGTTGTGTAACACCAATGTTACCATTCTGGGCTGATAGAGTCTCTAAAAGTTGTTGAGTATCTCTCAAAACTGAGCTAGTTGAATCAACTTTAGGTCTAAGTGTTTTTTCCAAAAAAATAGAGATAGTTTCGGTTATCCACCCACATCCTGAAACTATAGGTCTAAGTGGGGGGTTGACCATGGTCTTATGTATCTTTGGCAGGCCTCTAATAACAGGTATAACAGGATCTTCAATCAAAAAATATCTATATAGACTCTCATCTATTATTCCACAAATAAGCATATCATATAAGTCAGCATGCACTGAATTAATTAATTTACTCAAAGCAGCCCTATCTAACTTTCTATATGTATATACATCAGACAACATTACATTCATAGCATCATCGTAAAAGACACTATCTAATAGCACTATAGCCCCTCCTTTATCTGCTGGTCTTATTGTGATACTATCATTATGCTGTAACTTATATAAAGCTTCTCTCTCTCCTTTGGATAAATTATAAAAATCAGGTTTCTTATCTTTGTTCTCAAAATATGCCAATAAATCACTAGCACAAGCCCTCTCAAAAGTTTCTAATAAAGGATGCATGTTAGGTACAAAAACAGAAGGTTTTCTAAACACATTAGGTGAAACATTTTCATTAGTTTCATTGTTATACAACATTCCTAAAGCCACATTCCTAGTGAAATACTTAATATCCAATATATAGTCACTAACATCTACATTCTGCGATGGAATAAAGGCCAAACCTTTATTCAAAAGCTTACTTTCAAATTCAGTTAGTACATATTTTGAAAGATTTACCACTAAGTCCGTGTTATGGGTTTCAGGGTCTTTCTCTGAAACTCGAGAGGTCCTCCTGAATTCTTTCTCTTTCTGGTCGACTGGTGTGGACTCCATGACTGTCTCTGCTCCAAACGAAAAGGGAGCGGAAAAACAAGGTTAGATTCACCACTGGAGCATGCATCCGCTTCTGTCCCCATCACCATGTTGGTTTTCCTTCGTACCACCGGTTCGTTAGTTAAAGTAGCTGTGCATGTACTTAGAGCGTTATCTAAACGCTCAGTAGAGGTTGAAGCAGTTAGCGCTGTTCCTGGGTGAGCAACAGGCTCTACATTAGAAGTAGCAACCCTAGAGACGTTAAAAGCCGACTTATCGGCTCTCGCAGTAACCATACATGTTCCTAGAGCATTATCTAAACGCTCAGTAGAGGTTGAAGCAGTTAACGCTGTTTCTGGATAAGCAAAAGGTTCTACGTTGAATGTAGCAACCCTGGAGACGTCAGTAGCCGATTTATCGGCTCTCGCAGGATGCACTAGCGCTGTACCGGAAGTGAGGGAGGCTCCTTAATCAGTATTCACTGATGTACAGTGATGTAATGTTGTCTGATGTATATACATATAGAAAGTTAGATAGGGCTGCTTTGAGTAAATTAATTAATTCAGTGCATGCTGACTTATATGATATGCTTATTTGTGGAATAATAGATGAGAGTCTATATAGATATTTTTTGATTGAAGATCCTGTTATACCTGTTATTAGAGGCCTGCCAAAGATACATAAGACCATGGTCAACCCCCCACTTAGACCTATAGTTTCAGGACGTGGGTGGATAACCGAAACTATCTCTATTTTTTTTGGAAAAAACACTTAGACCTAAAGTTGATTCAACTAGCTCAGTTTTGAGAGATACTCAACAACTTTTAGAGACTCTATCAGCCCAGAATGGTAACATTGGTGTTACACAACCAGCCATATTAGTAACTTTAGACGTGGCCTCCCTATTCACTTGTATACCTAATGAAATAGGGTTAGACTACTTGAGGTTGTTTTTGATGAGAAAAGGAATGAGTAATTCTGAAATAATAAGAGTTACTATGCTTCTGGATATTGTCCTTAACAATAATGTCTTTCTTTTTAAAGATGTTTATTTTCTACAAACTCAAGGTGTGGCGATGGGAACATCTTGCGCCAACTCATATGCCAACCTTGTGATGGCATATTGGGAAACCACCTATGTATTGGAACATATAGTTTTCTCAAAATGTATAACATATTATAGGCGTTTTGTGGATGATATCCTTTTTATTTGGGAAGGTGATGTAGATGCCTTTAATGACTTCATGACATATATTAATGGTACCACTACTTTTTTGAGCTTTAGTGGTAGCACTTCATCTACTCGGATAGATTTTTTGGATGTTACTTTAAAGCTAGATGGAGGCTTTTTAACATCTGATATATATTAGAAACCTTGCAGACGCAATGCCATCTTGCATAGGACAAGCATGCATCCACAACATATTCATAAGAATATAGTTAAGAATCAGCTGACACGTTTTTCACGTATTATAAGTGAGGATGCTGATTTGGTACAGCAGTAGATACTATGCACCATGAATTTATAGAGAGAGGCTACCTAGACAAGGATCTACTACCTATAGAACACATGAGGAATGAGCATACAATACCATCTATTATGAAGGATAGTAACAAAATATATAGACATACACCAAGATGTAGGGATAGAAGGAAGAGGTTATTGATTGCATATACTAACACCAATAGTTCAGTTGTCAATATAATAAACAAAAACTGGAACATTTTGTTGTTAGATGATAAGATTAAGGGATTAGTGGGTGATAGACCTGCGATTAGTTATAAGAATACTAAATCTCTCAAACGTCATTTGTGCTATGAGAAGAGTAGGAGTACCAAAATCAGTTCAAAGAGGAAAGGCACTTATGCCTGTAGGAGTTGTAATCAGTGTAACTTTATTATGAACTCCAACGTTTTCATACACCCTGATAATAACATCAGATATGAATTCAATGAGTATGTGGACTGTAGGTCTAGAAATGTTATATACCTAGCAGTGTGTAAGAAATGCCAGAGTTTCTATGTTGGTAAGACCAACAGAACTCTGAGGGAGAGGATAAGGGAGCACATTTATGCAATAAATAGAGAGAATGAGACCAATGCTTTGGCAAAACATGTGCTGCAGAATGGTTCCTTACACACCTTTAGCTTTATGGTTATAGGACGTCAGGAGGCCACAAATAGATTAGGCAACATTAATAACAGAACAGAGCAGGACGAGAACAAATGGATTATTAGGCTCAGATAGAGGGCACGGCTTAAATGATAAGTTGTCGTTGAAACCTTTTTTAGCAGAAAGACCTTATAGACGTTAGTATTAATAGGCATTTTTACTTTTTACATATTTGTATTATTTTCCTTTTCCTTATTCCATTTCCCCCCCCCTTCCCCCCCTTTTTCTCCCCTTTTTTCTTCATGTATTTACCTTTTTCTTATGCATTTCTTTCTTTTTGACATGTTTTTTATAAAAATTTTTTAAACTTTAATATTATGAATTATATTATTAATACATGGATTGATCTTGAATTATTGTATAAGAATTTTTAGAGGATATATATATATATATATATTTGTAGTTTTTAATATTTAAGTGTATTTAACTTGTTTTCTAAGGAGTATGTGTGCTTTACATTTATTTCCCTTGCTATGAGATGCAGGATTTTATTAATGAGTGCTTCATGTGACCATGTTTGTATGTCCTATTGGATGTTTTGAATTACATGAATATGATTGGCTATGGTTGTATATATATATATATATATATATATATATATATATATATATATATATATATATATATATATAGTTGAAGTTAGTATGTTTTTATTGAAGTCTGAAGAAGCGTTCTGAGCAACGCGAAAGCGCTTACTGTCTACTAGTAATAAAGGATATTTTGCTTTATTTTCTGCATTGAGTTCTTGGTTGGCTTCGATTGTCCTGGAGTGTCTGCCTCTATTTTTGGACTCTGAAATTATTTCGTTTGAGGAGGCACCTTACCCTGTTGGTGTTGGGTTTATCAGTATTATTTTATATTCCCTCTGATCCCATTTACACGTCACTGCCCTATGCTTAAACAGCTGTGATCAGCGAAAAAAAAAATTAAAAGTTGATTTTTTTAGTTTTGAAACAGTTTACAATGTCAATGGCGTTATACTAGTCCATTGGCATGCTTCCTCAAGGATATGCAGCCTTTATTTTGAGCTGTTATAGCTCCATTTTGCAGTTTGCAGAAATGTACTCGGTTACTAACCGAATACATTTCTGCAGACTGCACTCATCCTGCACTGCCAGTTACCAGCTTCCTGGATCGCAAATTACTCTCATTTACATGGTTTTCACCTGCAAATGAGGTAATTTGCATAAAAGAGCTCGGTCCATGCAGGATTAGCCTAAGAGCTCACGTGCACGTCCCGGGAGCTCATTTCTGGATCGCACGTCGTCCATATTGCCGAAAATAGCTCTTAGACTAATCCTGCATGCTTTAAAGGGCTTAGTAAATCTGGGGGGTTGTCTATGTGGATTATTACTGTTAAATGGAACGGGTCATTCCCTGTCAGTTCTCTTATGAAAATTCGTCTGATACAGAAAAGTTAACCTAGTTCATACTTTCTGTCTTCTTGCCAATAAAACTGTCATTAAACAATCAAAACTGGAGAATTTATATCTTTATTTAAAAGGATGTTATCACCTTTTCAGTCAGGAATATTATTATATTGAATGTCATTTTCAGATATGTCAGATATGCTTTACTAGGAAGAAGCTGTGAGTTTTATTTGTAAAAAAATGATAGCATGTTTTCACTTATATACTCTAGGTCTCCACTACTTTTCATACAGAGACACTCACAAATCGATATAATGACAGATGTCCCTTACACTGCAGTTGCAGTGCTATATCACACATGTAAATTCTCAAAGTAAGGTATTACATCTGTAAAACATAGCTGACAAAAAGGCTTTCCAGTACATAACATTCTTTTGTTGCTGGAGTTGCCATAGAAGCGTAGTAACCTATATACTAACTGAGGCAGTACTCCAGAAATTGCTGTTCTCTAGGGCCTAAGACAAGATATAAACCCCAATGGGTTACACATGTGGATCTGTGTGTGTGCACATATCTGTGTATACATGACTGTGTATGGTAGTTCCATCAATACTGTCCCCTGCCTTCATTTGGTGGCCACATAAATGTCTGCTAATATGCTGTGACCATTGCCCCCTGTACTATAATAACAGCAGCACTGGACATGTTACCATTGCTTGACTTCATACGGCAGTGTGCTGCTGACCGCTTGTGTAGAACATACTGTATGCCTCTTGTCTCTGTAGCTGCACATGGCCATGCCATCACTTTAGCTCAGGTAGCATTGTTTACCTGTACCATTATGTTGTAACAGCAGGATGATGCAACTTCAACAAGGATTTTGGGGAGGCATCCTTAGCAACAAAAATAAAAACAGAAAATCTTATGTATTTTGCATCAAATACATATCATTAGATACTCTATGGATTTCTTTTTTAATGGGTGGCCATGGTGGTGCAGTGGTTAGCATAGCTGCCTCACAGCAAGATGTTCTCCTGTTTGATCCTTGGCTGGGGTGTCTTCTGTGCAGAGTCTGCATGTCCTCCCTGTGGTCGCGTGGGTTTCCTCCGGGTGTTCTGGTTTCCTCCCACATCCCAAAGACATGCTGTAGGTGGACTGGACACTCTTAATTGGCCCTAGGTGTGAGTGCATGCATGTGTGTGCCTTCTGTGGAAGGTTGGGCACTGGGCTGGCAACTTGACACTGTAAACCTCCACTGTCAATCATGAGCAGACAGGTGATCTGTTGTGCTGACCCCTAACCGCTAAAAGCTAGAAGAAGAAGATACTCTATGGATTTTTTCACAAAGCTATGTTCTATGTATTTGATGTATGCGTGTGTGTGTGTGTGTGTGTGTGTGTGTGTGTGTGTGTGTGTGTGTGTGTGTGTGTGAGAGAGAGAGAGAGAATGAGTGGTATTTACGTGGATCCTAGTGTGGGGAGTTTATGAAGATTTTATTTCCTCTGATGACAGAGAAGGATTGTTAAAATTTGCTTGCTGAGATATGTAAAGAAGGGATTAACAAAAATATCTGTACTGTTGCATAACGTGCATTGGTAACTTTCTGAAGCACCTTTGCTTTACAATTCATTTAATTTCCAGTTGTACTACTCATTTTATAGTTTTAAGTGGTTTTGCAAAATATTAAGGTTATTGTGTTTTGTTTGATTTGTTTTTGTTACAATGTTTAGTTTTTCTGTATAACTGCACCCATAAAAGTATGTTATGGTAGGTTTTCAACAATTGTTTACATACAATTTTAAAACATCATAGGTAAATAAAAAAAAAACAATGTACAGGCAAGATAAAGGAATGTGGCTTCATTACTGCATCATATCATGTGTTAATTTTCATAATGAGGTGTTCATTCTACAAGAACACAACTTAAATATACCAACTCCAAGATCGCACCACATTGGAGAAAACAGCAAAGTCTGGAGAATGGCCTATTGATTTTTTTCTCTGGGAAAAAAATCGATGTTCTGTGCCTTCAACATTTTCAGCTTTCACATTTTAAATTTGGATAAAAGAGCATTTGCTAATTTAAGCATTCACTTTTCTGATAGGAACCCATTTTTAACTACCCCTCCATTAATCAGGAGGCATGCACGACCACTAACATACATGCCCCAAGATTTATTGATTTTGCAAATTCAAATGCCCTGGAGCAGCTAGTCTGCACTCTCACTGGGGAACAAATATCCTAGATCTGGTGCTCACAAATATGGGAGAGTACTGCACACGCCATGTGATGTTCTTACTGGTAAGATCAGATCACAAAGTGGTCTCCCTTGAAATAAAGGTAAGGCTACTTTCCCTACCTTATCACAAAATCTTTAAGAACTTTTCTAAGGTAAATTAACCCTGTTAAGAAATTGTTTACAAGCTCCACCAAATCCAGAAAATGCACAAGCCAATACTGAGGCATACACAAATGCCCTGTATGACCATACAAACAACTGCATAGAAACGGCAGTACCAGACCAAAGTAAACCAAGGTTAAACTGCAAAAGCAAGTCACCCTGGTAGAACCTTAGTATTAATAGGTTGTGCAACAAAAGAAAGAAAATCCTGTCATGAAGAAAGAAGCAAAGTGCACAGCAGAGTACAATGTCCCTCATTAGTCTAAACAAATGAATCAGGGTACTAGTCAAGTCTCTGCAAGCAAACCTTGAGGTAAAAATAGCCTCCAAAGCAAAGGATAGCCATAAAGCATTTTTCAGTTATATCTGCAATCTTAAGGGCAACACCCAACAGTGTGCTGAATTAATTGAAGATGGCATCACCTGTACTCCAGCTGGAAGATACAGTAAATCTGCTGGTTGACAAATTCAGCTCAAATTTTACTTCCCCATCACCCCCTAATTTTCCTTCAGGAAATACCAACCACCAATCCACTACCAATTATCACCAAAGAGCAGGTTGCCAATTCACTCTTAAAAGCTAAAAACACTGCTTCCATGGGGCCTAATGATATGCTATGTTGCCTCTTACACAGCTTAAATCAGGACTTATCAGGCCCATTAGGATCTCTCTTTAACTACAGCCTTTGGACTGGCTTTGTTCTGATAGAGTGAAGGACAGCAATAGTCATCCCCCTGCATAAAGGGGACCATCTTTTGACCCATTAAATTACAGAGACATAAGTTTGATTAGTTTTATATGTAAGACCATGGAGAGAATAATCAAGGACCTGATAAATACTGACAATAGAACCTCCAAACACTGGATCCAATCTAATTCAGCTTTGTCAGGGTGAGGTCATGCCTATTGAATCTGGTGGATTTTTTTGAGAAAGTTACTAAGGTCATGGATGAAGAAAAAACAATGCATACCACCTACCTTGACCTGTCCAAGGCATCTGAGACAATTCTCAACTCAGGTATTATAAATAAACTCACAATGCTGGGTATAAGTCCCTTTGACACCAGATGGATAGTTAGTTGGCTCATGAACATTATGCACATGGTTAAAGTGGGTAAATCCAGATCCAGCAAAAGGCCATTTACTAGTGGTGTGACAGAGGCCCAGTGCTGGGAACACTCCTGTTCAGAATATACTTCTCTGAAGTCAAGGTTAATGGGGAAGGCCTCTGAATAACAAAATCTGCTGATGACTGCAAGCTGGTGGCAATTATTGAATCCCCAAGTGATGTAGATATCCTTCACAAGGGTCTAAATCAGAAAAATGACTGATGCCAGAACCATGGCCTAAAACTAGATATGAAAAGTACATCATCATACCCTTTGGGAAGTCAAATACCCCTGTAAATTACAACATCAATAGCACACACCTAGGAGTAGATTCAGAGGTGAGTGATCTAGGTCCATAGATAGATAGTAGCCTGAACTTTGACTGCCATGTGTCCACAGTGGTGAGGGTGTCTTTTTATGTGGCACAACTTATAAGCAAAGGTATGGCATCCAGATTCATGGAAATTATAGTCCCGATGTACTAGGCCCTCATTAGACCAATACTTGAGTACAATGCACCATTTGGCATCTACTTAACTAGGCACTTACAACAGATGGAGTGACCTCAGAGGTTCCTCACAAAGAAAATACAGGGGATAAACAACAAGGCCTATGCAGATAGACTAAAAGTCCTATCTATTTACTCTGTCTCCTTCTGACTATTAAGGGACAACCTATGTCTGACCTACAAGGCACTCACAAATACAGTCTTGGTAGAGCTGCTACACATCTGCAAGTCAAACAGCATGAAGGTCACCTGATCTAGGGATCTAAACTTAGTCAGCAACTGAAGCAAAATATGTTTTAGAGACAGATATGCGTCTCAGAGATTGCACCTTCTTTGGAATAGACTTCCTATTCACATTAAGCAGAGCCCTTCCTTGGTCCTCTTCACATGCAGTTTGGAACAATGGATATAAAATTGCAAATTCACACCTGGGGTAGTACCTATGTCCCTTATGGACAGGGGCAATCTGTAAGATACTCAAGGCACATGTACAAGTCCATGCAATCTTCTTGCCACTAGGGGCTGTATATTGGGTACAATTAGGTTATATTGGCAAGGCTTGTAAGGGCTCTGAAGCCATTAGCCTAATAATCACCTGTAAACCTATAAATGGTAAGGTGAACTGACTGTGGCGAAAATAAGTTATTGTTGTTCACTCAATGTAATGTCTGCAGTTACTGGAATACTGGGCACATCTATTAAATAAGCTGGAATATTTATTTTGTGACTACTGTTTTGTTGAAATTGTCCTTGATTTCTTAGAATGCCCCTGGATTTGCTTTAAATGTTTGGTCTGCACATAACTGAGAAATTAGAGTCTATATCACAACATCAAAAAGACCGGAGATCGAAGGCCATTTACATCGAAAATGCCATTTATTGAAGTCGCTTTTGTGGGGGGCTGTGTCCTCCAAACCTCCCGATAATTATAAATACCAACTCCAAGATTGCACTACAGTGAGGAAAGGGCAAATTTTCTGATCTTTACTATACAGCGATCTCACAATAAACATCTAGATGAACGGCATTTCTGATGTAAATGACGTTCAATCACCAGGCTTTTTGATTGATTGATATAGACCCGAGAAATTAAATCACAAAATGGGGTGGGGGTTGCCTATGGCTGAAAGCAACTTACTTTGTTGTGAGTTAGAGTTTAACTGGTTTTACTGGAGTAATGCTCATTTGTCTGAAATAAGTCAGAATATTTGCTGTGGCTACTGCTTTGTGGAAACTGTCCAGATTTCACAGAATGTCTCACACTTTGCTTCACATCTTTGGTGTGGAAAAGAATTGAGGACTGCACTGATTAAATTGGGGAGGGGGTTAGCTGTGACTGACTACAATGTGGTGTGTTGTCATTTGTTCAATTTAATGTTTGTCTCTGTATGAATTTCATGCATTTTTATGAAATATGTCAAAACATACATTTTGTGGCCATTGTTTTGTTGAAACTGTCCACTATTTCATTGAATGTCCATGACTTTGCTTCATATTTTTGACTGGCAAGTAGTTGGGTATTACAGTAAGTAAACTGGGCTGTGGCTGGGGCTGAAGGCAAGTTATTATCTTGCCATTTTCCCTTCTGTCTTTAAAGGACCAGTCTGGATTTGTAAGAAACAAGTTGGAATATTTATTTACTAGCTGCTGTGTACATTTCCCAGAATACCCCTGACATGAGTGGTTATGGCTGCAGGTAGTCTACTCTCCTGCTGCTTGCTCAGTTTAATGCCTGGCTTTACATGACAAGTGTGCATTCATATGAAATAAGTCAGAAGATTTATTTAGAGCTACTGTTTTGTAGAAACTGTCATTGACTTTGCTGCATATGTTTTGTATTTTCTCTAAAAGACTACCTGTTCTAAAACTTTATCCTTCCAAAAGCACATGCCACATGTTTTTTGCAACTTTAAATATATAACAGTTCTGACACAGATTTACAGCCTTTTCCCATCATTAGTGTTTTGGCAATGTCCTTGATTTATGCAGTAAAAGAAGGAGAGTTGTCAGTTTTTTATTAGTCAATAGGGTGCACATGACAGTGGCTATGACTGGTGGCTGGAGTTGGGGTCTGTTTGTGGATGAAAGTACCTTATCCTCTGCTCATTTTATCAGTTTAAGTTTTGAAATCTGTAACGCTGTAAAATTTGATGCAGAACTGCTGTAGTGTGATTTTTGAAAGCTATGAGGTAGAGGAGATCATTTTACAACTCAGTCTACATAGCTTACATTACTTGCCTATTGTGCAACAAACATGTGATGCATAAGCAACTAGCATGCTGATAGTGTTCTATCTGGAATGACGCTGCTATTCTGCTAATGGTCTCTAAGGTGGTTGCATCTGAGTAAGCTTTGTTTTCATATTTTTATATAATGAGGGATCAGCTCTGGATGGAACTTGTATGCTAACTAGTGAGATAGTGCTGCTGGTGACCTGCTAGAGAACTGGAGCCACAGATCATAGTACTGGAGGACAGAGACAGGGCTATTGATGCTGTTGTCCAACTGGAGGGTAGGAGTTGTACTGAGCTGCTGGTGTCATATAAGAGAATGGGAATTGCACTTTAATACTGGTGATGGTGCCTTACCAGTGCAGTTGCACAATCAAAGGATGGAAAGCATACTAAGGTACTACTGTTGTTGTGGAACTGATGCAAGACAATCCAGTCCCATAATGACTTCTGTTTCTATAAAACGTCTATGCATATCATGGAAAAATTGAAGGGGCAATTTCATTCTCATTACAATGCATATGTATTTGTAATAGTCAGCATTATAATAGTGGCAAGGAATTTCTGTGCTACCACCATTTGTATACATAGTCCTCTTTTAGCTTACAATTGTACTAGATACCTTACCTTTTTGTAAAAAAAATATGGTGCCTTCACATTGCATGCACACTATGCATACACTGTGGATGGACTTTATCACCTGCCCAGGATACAGCAGAAGAAGCAGTCAGTTTGTCTTCTGATACTGCAGTTAGTAATTTTTTTTCTCATTCTGGTTTCAGTGCTCCACCATTTGGACAATGTTGAATCACTATAGTAATCTATAATGTTTCCTATACCTAACAAGAATGCAAGGATCTACCATAAAACTGCTGTGGATCATGCTTGATAATTCAGATTTGAAGGCCTCTGTCAAGGCAGATGTAAAGAGGTCTGTTCTGCTTAAAGCTGCCTAGATCACACTAGGAAGAATAACATTATGGATCATCTTGCAAGCCAGAAACACATACAAAATAAGAAGTGAGCTAATGTGAATGCTCCACAACAGAAAACATTGCTCATAAGCTTTAACATGTGCACAGAAGTAGCAGGGGTCAGAAAAGAGATGCATGGATACTCTACAAGCATGTTCTGCAAATATCCTAATCAAGAAGCTGGGCAATTCTCAGCTTCAGTAGTGGATTGAAAAGTATGTAAGGGATTAGTGCACTGCCAGAGTCAGATATTCAGTGACAGCTGTACTTTGCAAAGTTGCAGGAACACAGGGAAGCAGACATTTGCATTGTTATACAAAGCAGACTGCTGGGATTCATATGCAATAAAAGCACAGTCAGCAATGCATATTGCATTCTAAATGGTATATCTAAGCTCCAAGGAGGGGAATCATACATTGCCAACAGCACAGCACTGTCAGCTGAAATCAATGCAAAATTGTAGTGCTAACCCACAAAATATAACTGCCTTTGTGAGTGACAAGGCTTACTACATGAGTAAAAGCTTTAAAGAGATATTCCATGGAGTGGTAGGGCACCCTGTTGCTAATGCTCCTTACTGGGTGCATGCATTGTCCTTTGTGAGTAGCAAATGGGTTAAGCATTTCAAGAGTGTTAAAGAATTTGTGGCACTTATGAACTATGTCTCTGAAATTAAACTGGGAATGTGTAGCTTTCTTGGATATATGTGCCAGTGCTGATGAGATGGGACACATGGCTGCCAGCTGTGCAGTACATGTAAAACATCTGTAATGCCTGCAGACCTTCATTGTTGACAGTACCTGCTGTGCAGCATCCATTAACCATTTATAGAATCTGTTGCATGACTGCTATTCAGATTTTGAAATTCAGCTGAATTTCAGCTCACAGAACTAGCAGACTAGATCACAAGCTTTGAAACCATTCAATTTAAAGGCAGATGTCTTTCAGTCTCAACATACAACCCACTAAAGTCATTTATGAGTCACAAACAAGCTGGGGTAGCAAAAAATAATGGTTTTGGAAGAAAACTGTTGTATTTCTTCATGCAGGTCAAGGAAGGTAACATCCAGCTTTTTAAGTTTGCCTTTTATGTCAGTCTAGAGAGAGGCTGAACAAACAATTGTATAGCAACCCTGCTGATTCTTTCTTAAAGGCCTATGGGGCCTTGATCACATATAATTTATCACAACTTAACAAGACCTTTCTGTCATATATGCCATAATCATGCCTATTAAAAAAAAAAAGGGTGATTGTGAGGTGGAGTTCAGGGAAGAGTTAAAATAGGCACTAGGGGGCAGTGAAGAGTTACCAAATAGCTGGGTAACTACAGCAGAGTTGGTAAGGGAGACAGCTAGAAAGGTGCTTGGTGTGACATCTGGACAGGAGGAAGGAAGACAAGGAGACCTGGTGGTGGAATGAGGAAGTACAGGAGAGTATACAGAGGAAGAGGCTGGCGAAGAAGAAGTGGGATTGTCAGAGAGATGAAGAAAGTAGACAGGAGTATAAGGAGATGAGGAGCATGGCAAAGAGAGAGGTGGCGAAGGCTAAGGATAAGGCATATGGAGAGTTGTATGAAAGGTTGGACACTAAAGAGGGAGAAAAGGACCTGTACCAATTGGCTAGACAGAGGGACCGAGCTGGGAAAGATGTGCAGCAGGTAAGGGTGATAAAGGACAGTGAGGGAAATGTACTCACAAGCGAAGAGAGTGTGTTGAGCAGATGGAAAGAATACTTTGAGGGGCTGATGAATGAAGAGAATGAGAGAGAGAGAAGGTTTGATGATGTGGGGATAGTGAATCAGGAAGTGAAACAGATTAGCAAGGAGGAAGTATGGACAGCTATGAAGAGGATGAAGAATGGAAAGGCTGTTGGTCCAGATGACATACCAGTGGAAGCATGGAGGTGCTTAGGACAAATGGCAGTGGAGTTTTTAAGCAGATTGTTTAATGAAATCTTGGAAAGTCAGAGGATGCCTGAGGAGTGGAGAAAAAAGTTTTGGTACCTATTTTTAAGAATAAGAGTGATGTGCAGAGCTGTAGTAACTACAGAGGGATAAAACTGATCAGTCACAGCTTGAAGTTATGAGAAAGAGTGGTGGAAGCTAGGTTAAGAAGGGAGGTGATGATTAGTGATCAGAAGTATGGTTTCATGCTAGGAAGGAGCACTACAGATGAGATGTCTGCTCTGAGAGTGTTGATGGAGAAATATAGAGAAGGTGAGAAGGAGTTGCAGTGTGTCTTTGTGGACTCGGAGAACGCATATGATAGGGTGCATAGAGAGGAGTTGTGGTATTTTATGAGGAAGTCAAGAGTGGCAGAGAACTATGTAAGAGTGGTACAGGATATGTATGAGGGTAGTTTGACAGTGGTGAAGTCTGCAGTGGAAGTGACAGATGTGTTTAAGGTGGAGATGGGATTACATCAAGGGTCAGCTCTGAGCCCTTTCTTATTTGCAATGGTGATGGACAGGTTGACAGACGAGATCAGACAGGAGGCCCCATGGACTATGATGTTTGCAGATGACATTGTGATCTGTAGTGAGAGTAGGGACCATGTTGAGGTGACCCTGGAGATGTGGAGATATGCTCTAGAGAAGAGAGGCATGAAGGTCAGCAGAACTAAGACAGAATATGTGTGTGTAAATGAGCGGGAGGATAGAGGAATGGTGAGGATACAGGGAGTAGAGTTTGCAAAGGTGGATGAGCTTAAGTACTTGGGATCAACAGTTCAGAGTAATGGTGACTGTGGAAGAGAGGTGAAGAAGAGAGTACAGGCAGGATAGAATGGGTGGAGAAGAGTATCAGGAGTGATTTGTGACAGACAGGTACCAGTAAGAGTGAAAGGGAAGGTCTACAAGAGGGTAGTAAAACCAGCTATGTTGTATGGTTTGGAGACGGTGCCATTGACAAAAAGGCAGGAGTCAGAGCTGGAAGTGGCAGCTTTAAAGATGTTAAGATTTGCACTGGGTGTGACAAGGATGGACAGGATTAGGAATCAGTATATTAGAGGGTCTGCTTAGGTGTGACAGTTTGGAGACAAAGTCAGAGAAGCGAGATTGCGTTGGTTTGGACATGTGCTGAGGAGGGAAGCTGAGTATATTGGGAAAAGGATGCTAAGGATGGAGCTGCCAGGTAAGAGGAAAAGTAGAAGTCCTAAGATAAGGTTTATGGATGTGGTGAGAGAGGATATGCAGGTGGTCGGTGTGACAGAGCAATATGCTGAGGACAGGAAGAAATGGAAACATATGATCCACTGTTGTGACCACTAACGGGAACAGCCGAAAGAGAAGAAGAAGATCATGCCTATTTTTAAAAGAGGTAATCTAATTTAACTTCATAATGACGGGGATGTGTATCTTTGTTAACCCTGTCTGCTGTCCTCCCTGTCTAATTCTGCTTTTTCTATGCTGAGATACTTCCTTAGTGATCATATATCTTCTGTCCTACATCCCTCCTAAAACCACTGGCCTAACATTTATTTATTTAGTTTTTCTCTTACAGCTGCTGTTCACATTTTTCCCAGTGAGTACATCTGACTAACCATGTTTAACTGGATCTCTCACCCCTTTGCTGCTTCCTCGTGTCAAGACATGCAAGCGTTCATCTTACCTACAGGGGACCTATTAGTTTTATTAATCTTCCTGCTGTACTAGGCAAGTTTCTATAGTGAAACAATTTAGTGCTTATTTGTGTAGTAGCATGCTCACTCACACAATCAAATAGTGTTGGACTCACCTACCCTTTTCTGTGAACTTTCTCCCTCCATTCTTCTCTCTTTTTAGCAACTGCTAATGTCAAGAGCTCCAGAACTATACAGACCTAATAAGGCAGCATGTGCTAGGTTGCTATTACATGAGTAAGTTTCTTACCTCTAGGAGCTGCCTACTCTAACTGCTCCACTGTCTTGAGGTACACTTTAACTGATTGTTTCTACTGTGGTCTGGCAAGCTGCCTCAAGGTTTCCAGGGATCATTTCTGTTCACTCAACCGCTCTTTCCCCTTTCCTTTACAGCCTGTGTCCCATTACTACTGTACTCTAACCCAGCAGTTTAATGCTAAAGAAACAGGTCATTTTTACACATTAAAGTACTTACATTGCATGTACAGCCTTCAGGTAACTTGTGGTTTTGTTAAGCCCCACTACACTCGCCCTCGCTATGCTCAGGTTCGCTCTGTGCCCCACCTTGCCCCCAAATCCCACCCCCCAGTAGTGCTAAATTTATAGTTATATAACCACTCCCCTAATCAACTACAACCACCCAATTAATAGCACTCCCCCTACCTGCCGCAAACATCCTAATCTTCTTAATATATTACTGCTTAAATACTTTACCACCATAATGTCTCAACTATTCGCAACTTTATCACCAAAACCAAAGCTATTACTCTCTCTCCTACCTTTACTGCTCATTTCATATCTCCTCACCATCTACAAAAATCAACATTACCTAGGATTCTACTACCCAAAGTCCCAAACTACCACCCCAATAGTATCAAACACCAAAAACTTCACAATTCCCCTTTAACCACTAAAAACTACCAACCTATTAGATCCAGATATATCAGTCCCAAAAACAAACACTATTAAAAGCTGATAATCAGAATCCTAAAATTCATTGTTAGCTTACAACACAACCTCACAATGGATGGAGACATCTACCCTAAACCTGGCCCATCCTCACCTGCTGACTTTAGCTCCCAAACTACTAATTTCCCTAACATAATACTTTCAAATAGATCTCCTAATTCACTCCTGGTCTACCACTTAAATATTAGAAGCATAAATAATAAGGTCAGTAACTTGCATGCCCTTTTGGCAGTTCATTCCCTTGATATATGTCTAACAAAAACTTGGCTAAAACCAGCAACTACAGATAATGAGGTATTACCACCAGGGTACAACATACTCGGATTAGACTGTAATACTAGAAGAGGTGGTGGGGTAGCTATACTTTATAAAACTACACTGAATGTTACTAAGGACCCCTTACAACCACCCCAGGTTAATAATGCAGAAATTCTTATAACCAAACTACAAATTAACAAAAACAAATGTATAAACATAATTTGTGGCTACATTCCCCCAAGTAATAACACAAACACACTAGATGACATCCTCTATTGGTTATCCAGTACCTATACCCAAGAAACCATTGTTCTCGGGAACTTCAACAGTGACTGGAACAACTGTTCCTCAGAATCTCCTACAAACCACATAAACCTACACGGGTTTACACAAATCATATCCTCCCCACCAGGATTGGCAAACCCATTAACAAAGAAAGTATCCTAGCCTGGATACTTATCAATAACCATCCCCAAATGTACAAGTCAGGGACCCTCCCTGAAGACCTAAGTAACCACTTTCTTTCCTACCTAATTAAGTACAAGGCTGATAACTCCCACCAACCCATCCACAAAACTATAAGAAATAAGGAACTTTAACCTCACCAATTTCCAGACTGAGCTCAAATTATGTAATTGGTCAGTCCTAAAACAATTACCATTGGATGAAGGTGTAGCATACTTTAATACCAATTTCCTTGCCATCCTGGGCTCTCACACTCCTACTCGCTCTATTAGAACCCAAGAAAAAATTGCACCGTGGCTTTCAAAATATACCAAATTAAAAATATTACTTAGAAACAAGACATGGGCCACTTGGCGTGCCACAAAAACCCCACTAGACCAACTTAGATATCAGCAATTAAGGAACGACACAAAGAAATCTGTTATGTTAGACAAAAAAATGTTACTGCCATCTTCAACAGAAATATCAAAACAAACCTCACAAATTCTGGGCAGGAATAAACAAACTTCTTCACCCAGGTCAAACCACCAATCCAACCCCTTCATCTTCCAACCATAAAACCCCAGAGGATGATGCCAACACATTTAATAGTTTCTTCACAGAGACTATCCAGTCCCTAGCTAGTCAACTAACTCCCAGTTGCTCTAACTCAGCTGCCGCTATACCCAGTACCCAACTCTCCTTTAGCTTTCAACCAGTACCTATATCACTTATCCGTGCCCTAATTAAGAAATTAAAGCCAACCACCCTATCTGCTGATCTCCTCCCTGCAGAGTATCTACAAAAAGCTGCAGATGCCATAGCATACCCCATCTCCATCCTAATCAATAGGACCGTATCTGAAACTACCATCCCCTCTATATGGAAAATATCCCATGTTAAACAACTCCATAAAGGAGGTAGCTCCATTGAACTGTCAAATTTCAGACGCATAGCTATTCTGTCACTGCTGGCTAAAATTATGGAGAAGTGCATCCATAAACAACTCCTGCAATATCTTATCCAGAACAATCTGTTGGCTAGCTCTCACCATGGCTTTAGGCCATTCCATAGTACTACCTCAGCCCTCCTCTCCTTCTCTGCTGTCATAAACCATAACCAAAATAATAACAAACTAACCTCAGCCCTCTTACTTGATCTCTCCAAGGCCTTTGATATGGTTAATCACCAAAAACTCATCCATATTTTTAAGGCCTTCTTAAATAACCACACTCTCCAATGGCTTCAATCCTACCTCTGTGGTAGACAACAGGCCATCCTATGGCAGGGAAAACTATCCTCCCTTCTACCCATCACCCTAGGAGTCCCCCAGGGCTCTATAATAGGACCCCTTCTTTTCTATATCTTTACTAATAACCTCCACTCTGTCATCCCAGATGCAACCTGCATTCAATATGCAGAGGACTCCACTTTAATCTGCTCAGCCACCTGCCAGACAAAACTAATGACATTGTCCCAGAATATGTTTAACACTGTTGAAAATTGGCTCTCTAATTGTCAACTGATCCTAAACCCAAACAAAACAAAGCTGCTACTTTTTTCCCCCACTCGTAGGTCCTCATCACTATTGTTTACCATTAAATCCAATAATGGCACCATTATCTCCCCAGAAGCCCAACCTAAACTCTTAGGTGTTATAACAGAAAATAACCTTAAATTTGATATGCACGTCAACCAAACTATCAAAACCATTAATAAAAAACTTCACTCCCTTTATAAGATTAAATCTTTTCTTACTGCACTTGCTAGAACTGCTGTTGCCCGTTCCCATCTACTCTCTACCCTTCTCTATGCCTCCCCTTTATTCACCAATCTGAACAAATCTGACCTTAGCAAGCTCTCTAGCTGTTATAACCCCATTGCTAGATTTGCCGAAGGCATGGCATTTAGGACACACCACTGTCATAACCTAAATCTTCCAGGGCGGCTTGAGTTACCTAGCCTACTTCAATACAACCAGCTTATAGTGGCATATAAAGTACTCAACCAATCTAAAAATATGCCTGCACTTAAAAACATCATTGGCCCTTATAGTAACCTCAGGCCACTTCACTCATCTAAAAAACTGATGGTTCAAACATTCAAAACCAATAACTCAGCTGGGGACTCCCTGTTTGCCATCTTTGTCAGCAAAACTTGGAACTGCCTTCCTGCTGACCTTATACTAGTATACTCACTAACTCAATTAAAAAAAGTCTCAGACAACATTTTAAGACACACTGGTTATGTCCTTGTTCTAATCCTGACTAGCTCCTTTCTATAATTGTGTGCCAAACAGTACTTTATACTACATACAAGCTGTGACATAATTGTTAGTTTAGATACTTATATAAGTTTAATAATGATCGAATGTATAACTTGCTTGACTGAACAGAGTCTGTAAACTGTTTGCAACATGTATTGATATTATGATTTTTTCCTGTATTATTTTTTTCTTTATGTTGTGTTTGGAGCTTTTCTCCCTGGCCCTCTGCTGAAAATGGACATGTATCCATTCGGACTATCCCAGTCAACAAATGTAAAGTAAAAATAAATAAATAAATAAATGTCCAGGAACTGCCAACACTGTCCTCATTTTACTTGTACAAGTATTGGTTTCCAACAGCTGTAGGGATTCTACATTGTATGATATCGCACAGAGAACTATCCAAGTTCCCGTTTCCATTGCCAGTGCTAAATGCTCATTCTCTGCGTGTGGACAGATCTGAAGTGATCAGCCTCAAATTCTTACCGCAGAAGCATGAAACCACTAACCAAGCCAGATTCATCAACAGCGGTAATAAACCATAGTTCCTTGAAGAGGCTAGACATAATGTAATACAATGACAGTGACTGAATTATCATAGGTTCATAGGTTGGTACTAGGCTATCAGCCTAATACAAGCCTAGCCATAACAATTCCCTGGCAATTTCTTCCCACAATATTTACTTCCCTGGACCCCTGTCTAGCAGGGCGACTGACGTGATCCCCGGGGTGAATTTCCTTTATCCCATCCAATCATCAAGGTTCCTTTTGAAGAGGGCCAAAGAGGCACCCTGCTTGACATGTGTGGGCAATCTAGTCCAGAGTCTGGGGAGTCTCTGGGTCAGGAACCTATCCCTCCAGCATGTTTTGTTTATTGTGATGACAAGGTTTAGATCCATGGAGCGTGTGGCTCTGAGGGATTGGGATTTCTTTAAGTGTAGCATGTCCAACAGCTCTGGGTTTGACATGGCCTTGTATGTTAAGCAGAGATCGCATCTGAGTAGACGATATGCGACAGAGTATAGCTGGAGTTTTTAAGGTGGTCAGCGTAGGGCATTTGCTTTAGGCCTGTGATTCTTTTAGTGAGGTCAAACATATGTTTTTAGTGAGGTCAAACATATGTTTTAATTTTATACAATGTGTATGCACCTTAGCAAATATTAATGCATGTATTTGTCTTTCTGCATTTTCTTAAATTGCTTTTTGGTGTTAAACCTTTTTTTTGTAAATATTTAGATTTTTTTTAATGCCCAGCCACTGTGTTATTGTGGTGTGTCTTGCTTTGCTAAAATGTTTTCTAATTTATGATAATAATATATTTAAGACCATCTTATCCAAATACCTTACATTATCAATGGATAACTGGACTTACAGGAAGCAAGAAAGAGAAACATATCAAAACCCAAAGAGAGTTTGGTCACTGTTATTGACAGGTCTCTGCAGTAACTGTAGCCAGGGACACTGGTGATGTGTGCTCCATGAGAAAAATGTTTGGAGATTTTTGCTAAACAAAAAAAAAAAAAATCACTAGGTTTTGATGGACCATGAACACAATTTTCATTTTTCTGTGACAAAAAATGAGTGTCCCTGATGATAACTTGCTTATCTAGGAAGTAAGAAGATTCTGCAGATGCCTTTAGCAAAGAAGTAATGAGATACTGCAGGGTCAGTTTTTCATGATGTCATGGCAGGGATTTTCTCTGAGAAAAAAATCAGTGGACTGTCCTTATCAACAAAATAAAACACAAAACATACATTTTGCATTAAAAAAATATATAATTTGGCATTATATATGGTAATAAAGATTGTATCCATCGCAGAAGTTTTTTTTTTACTTGCTTCATAATATTCAGAACATCTTCTATCTCCTTTCTATTTCTCTTCTAACAGAATTACTAAAGATTGACCTACTTTAGAAACTAATGCAAATTTTGTATATTGCACCCTGCTTCCTTACTATGATCTGTTACTGCTTACATCTCTGCCTTTTTTTTTGAGATGTTTTGTATTTCTCCTGGGCTGAGCCTGAAATTGGTGGTTCTATATTATGTGATTGAATAATATGTTCTTCAAACACATAATAATCGACTCATATACAGTGAACGGTATAAAGAGCGAAAGACCACGTCCTCAAATTTTTTCCTCGGGAAAAAATGAATTTGGCCGTTATTGGGAATCACCCTTTTTGTCAATGTAGAGCGATCTCGGAGTTGGTATATTTATTTAGGGAGGTGTGGGGGGCAAAGTGCCCCACGTCAGAAGGTATGGGGGCAAAGCCCCCCACTTTATTAGTGTTTTAAAAGGTTTTTTTTTTTTTTTTTTTACGGCCACATGAGTTTTTTCCCGAAGAAATAATTTGAGGGTGTGGCCGTTCGCGGTTTATAGCATTTGCTGTATATGTGTTGATTACTATGTGTTCGAAGAAGAGATTCTACGATCACATAATATAGACCTGAAATTGGCCAGTACTGGTCAGTGCACTACCTTAGTAAACACATATAAATAAAAATATTGATATCTCTATATCTATAGCTATCTTCCTCTGTCTATCTTTCTCTGTATATATATATATATATATATATATATATATATATATATATATATATATATATATATATACACTGTATATGTTTCAGTGACATTTGAGTGAAGGTACTTTTGATTGAACCACATTTGTTGAAATAATGTGACTGAAAGTACATTTGAATGAATAGTAATTTCACTGAAATTTGCAGAAATCTATAGATTGCATTTATGGTGTCAGTTTTGATTATGGGAGTTGTTAGTGAAGCAATTGAGAAGAGTTTGTGTGGATTAATGATGTCTACTATCATGTTGTACTCCAAAATCTGTAGATGTCTGTGTTTGTGCACTGACTGTGATTGACTGTGTTAGATTTTTTTCTCTTTTTCTCCACAGTTGTATGACAATGAAGTTAGAATATATAAGTAAGGGAGTGAATAGGGTGAACCTCCATACTTGGAAAGCTTGCTGCCTGGAAAAACATGTATATGGTTTACTTTTATGTGTAGAATATTTTTAATGAAATGGCTTTTCAGTTAGATATACAACCAAATCAACACACCACACCACTGTAATCCAAAACTAATAAACAAAAACCAGTAGACACACCACTAACAATAATTCAGTTTATTCAAATAATACTGGATAAGTACTTTAATTCATTCTAAAAATAAGAACATAAGAACAAAGAATAAGATGTACAATTACCCTATTACATAATATAATTAAAACAATCTCATGTTCATAATCAACCAATAAGATGATCATAACAGTAACCAAATAAAATGTATAATTAAAAAGCATCTTCCACTTATAAAAATGTAATCATTAATTCCTCACAATTATCTCTAAAACAGTGTACAAAATATCCAGTTAAAATAAACCCCGAGATTCTCAAAAGCCTGCACGGAGTGCAAGATGAGTGCAGTAGCTCACGCAGGCAATATGTCTATCGTGCGATGCAGGAACAGCTGGCAGGGGCATGCATGAGAGCTCCAGCAGGTCCCAATAGTGTAAGAGTATAAATAGCTGGGTGTAAGACTAGAATATAGGTGACATCATGGGTGTGTGTGTCAGGCATACTGTAAGCGGATTGGAGACCTGTGGCTCGGGATTGCTCCTAGCTTAGCACAGCTAAGCTAGGGGTGTGTCTAATACTGCCTAGCACTCCTTACAAAGTGTAAGTGGGTGTGCGCACCACGCACCAGATTTTACAGGAAGAAAAAGGAAGTTAAACCAGGAAATAGCAGCTATGTGCACATTTGAGCACACCGTTTGCGCGGCATGCACACAGGCTTAAACAGGGAGGCAATGGTAAGGGAAAATAGCAGTAGGAAGGTAATCAAGGAAAACTAGCTAAGCTGACAGGTGAAATGTATCAGAATCAGCCAATTACACAGGCAACAGACCAGCCCAGCCCAGCACACCCCTATAAACTATGCAAACACCTTTCCCCCTTGTTTTTCCCAAAAACTCTGCGCCACCGGTGTATACAGATGGGGAAATTTTACAAAAAGAAAGCAAGAGAAAAAATGTTAGGGGCTGATTTTGATATCATAAACCAACATGTGCAAGAGGCTGAGGGTGGTGAGGATGTGAATGCTGCTGAGCAACTCACAGTGAGGAGATGGAGAAGAGTGTACAGACCCAGGGTAACCTACTAAGGGCTACATGAGCTGGAGATAGTGGAGCACTATATGGTGGACAGGGACCTCCTACAGCAAATTGTGGAGCTGTGCCGGCCACGCCTGACACACAGAACTAACAGAAGGGAACCCATCCAAATGGATACCAAGGTATGTGTAGGCCTAAGAATACTAGCTACAGGTACTCTCCAAAAGCCAACTAGGGATATGATGGGGATTTCACAGGCATCAGCATCCAGGGTACTCCACCAGTTCCTGGATGCCATGTCAGCACATGTCGGTGAGCAAGTATATTTCCACATCACCCGTGAGGCATTGGCCAGCAATGTGCATCTTTTCCACCAAATAGCAGAATACCTTGGTAGTGGGTGCAATAGACTGCTTGCACATACACATTAAAGCACTACCAGGTGAGCAGGGTAGGGTCTACATCAACCGCAAGGGCTTCCCCACCATCAACTGTCAGGTCATGTGCGATGCCCAGGGCATAATAATGAATGTGTGTGCTGGCTGCCCTGGAAACTACCACAATTCCCACATCTGGCATCTGATGCAACTGTACCAGACATTTGCCAATGGGAACATCCCACACGGTCACCTAGTGGGGGATACTGGATACGCACTGGAGCCATGGCTGATGACACCCATCAGAAATGCACACACACCCGAACAAGAACTCCATAATGACGCACACGCAAAAACACAAATCATAATAGAGTGTGTGTTTGGGATGCTCAAGTCATGGTTCCAGTGCATGGATACATCTAGTGGAGCCTTGCAGTACTCGCCAACTACATGCACCCAAATTGTCCTTGTATGTGCCATGCTACACAATATGATCCTGCGGAAACAGCTGCAGCAGGAACAGCATGGGGCAGGGCCACACAGCCTCCCCCACCAGTGCCAAGGCCTGCACAGGTGCAAAGTGACTCAGAGGAGGAACAAACTGAGCCTGCCCCAGTAGGCAGAAGGAGGCATGCTCAGTATGTCCTGGCCTTGGCAAAGATGCAACATATAGCACATGCACTGACACAGTAGGGACCCAGGGAATGACACCTCTCTCCGACTCGCACATACAGTAAAAGGGATGACATACATGACACTACCTGTGCTCAACAATGTATATGGAGTGTACTTTGTGCATCCAACAAGGCAGCCCTGCAGCACCACCCTCAATACTGGGACACCCAAAAGGTAAGTGACTCACACATGCCAGTTGGGGGGCACATACCCAACAACAGTCACAGCCAGCAGGATAGGTATAGACAAACACAAAGACATGCTGTACTATGGCCTCTGAATGAGCCCCATGGGTAACCCCTACCCCAGGCCTACACTGACAGACTACAACAGGCCAGCCAGTTGGATGTAAGTTGTGAAGGCTAGGAAGTCAGAAACCAATATGTAGGTAGTGAATGCTAAGATCTGTAGTACAGAGGTATGCCTCTAGCCAGCACGATAGGTAAGACTACAGACTGAAATGGTGTACCCGACATACCAGTACAGTCCTAGCAAATGTGTAAAAGTGTAAGGTGTGCCCCACCATCCTATGTACACTTATAGTAACAGTCAGGTGTGCCCCCCACCCCTATGTAGAAATGTAGAAACAGTCAGTTGCCCCCCCGCTATGCAAAAATGTAGCAACAGTCAATGCCAAATGACTGATGTATACCCTGCAGACACAGCATGCTACCTGTTGGTGTACAACACAAAGGTCAGCACCGCAGTACAAACCACTTGGACTTGATCCACACATGCAGTGTCAGTCAACAACATACTGAAAGCCCATACTGGGCATGCTCACACATTTAAACACAAGAAGGCCATGTCAGATAACAACGGTGGACCAGACATATCTGGCAGTTGCAATTTTCAGTGCAGACACATGTCAGTATGCACCACTCCTGCCTTGCACACACAGTGGATGGGAATACAGACATATATGTAAGGACAACACACTATAATAAGCCAAAGGTAGATGGACATAGATGTGTTGAAGAGGGTGACCATGACAAGCAGCCATCTGGGCCTGTCACACCCAGCACACAGCCAAAGTGCCCCAAACACATGAGGTGCAGGTGTCACTCACTGCAGATACTAGCCACTGGTATCTATCATCATGAAGGTGTGTTGCACGTGCCAGTTGTGCAACATGACTGTACAAAGAAGTTGTCACCTAGTAGCTGTATACACATACCTGTGGCATATGAGCCTGTGTGTGCCCGCATGTGGCATGTCAACCCCTACATGAATGGGTTACGGCCCATGCACATACTGCTCTCCCCATAGCAGTATCATGACAAGCCTGCTGAGGTCATCCAATATGAAATACACCTTTGGGGGAGCTGTAGCTCAGTAATCCTCATGGTGGATCCCATAACTGTGTACTGCTGTACTGATAAACTAGTTAGGTAGTAGTCTTAACCCCTGACTTGGCAACTTTGTAAGTGTGTGTATGTGTGCGTGTCTCAGTCTCTGCCTGTGTAGAGAGAAATGCTTTCTAGGTTACTCACACTCAGTATAGTTCATATACACAACAATGGCAAGGGTGCAGATGTCATGCACCTAGAAATACACCTCTGGGGAAACCATAGCCCATTAATCTCCATAGCGCATCTTGTAACTGCATACTGCTGTAGTGTGATAAAGTAGTTAGGTAGGTGTTTTAATCCCAGACCAGGCAACTGTTGGTGTGTGTGTGTGTGTGTGTGTGTGTGTGTGTGTGTGTGTGTGTGTGTGTGTGTGTGTGTGTGTGTGTGTCTGAGTGAGTAGAGAGCAATGCTTTGTAGGCCACTCACACCTCGTACAATATTCATACTTGACTTTGGCATGGCTGCTGATGTCACTCACCTAGAAATACACCTGTGGGAAAGTTATAGCCTACTAATCTCTGTAGGGCATCCTGTAACTGTATACTGCTGTATTGTGATTTAGAACTGTGGTAGGGTTCCATCTCCACTCATGGCAGTTCTGAATGTTTTGTGTGTTACAATGTCTGTGTATGCAGCAATGCATCATAGGCTACTCACTCGCAGTACATATCAAATGCCCTCCATTGCCAATCCTGCTGATATTCATTGTGAAGTAAAACTTTGGGGAGGAAGTTTGTGAGTAATCCCTGTGGTGCGGCCTATAACAGCTCTATGCTGTAGTGTGATATAGGCCTCAATCAAGGGTTCTATAGCCACACATGTCAGTTGTGAATGTTTTGTGTGTGTCTCACTGTCAGTGTAGGGAGCAATGCATTTCAGGCTAGTCACTTGCAGTATATGTCCTACTTTGGTAATTCTGCTGATGTCATTCACTGTGAAATACACCTTTGGGGAAATAGTACTCCAGTAATGTCTGTGGCATGTTCTATAACTGCAGAGTGCTGTAACATAATAAAGTAGTTAGGTAGGGGTTCTACTCCCAGACATGACGTGTGCATGTGTGTTTATAACTCATATCCTGTGTAGAGATGAGTGTGTTACAACTGTGGGCAATGTGGAGGGGGTTTTGCTAATTTCTTTTATGGTGGCCCTACTATATATCACAATGTCAACCATACAGGGATAAAAGATGTAAATTAGCTGTGAGGCTGGGGTGCAAAGCCATACCTGTACATGTGACATCAAGGCCAGCCAATCCAAGTTAGCAACCCCACTATTACCTAGAGCACACACTCAACCCATGTGTCATATGAACACACATGCCTAGGCAGCAGCCAATATGTGTGTAGTACACTGCATACTGGCCACTGATAGTAGCTATGCAGTGATAGCAGTGGGCTACAGAGGGCATGTCACCCTGCCCATCTGTCCAATATGCACGTACATGCAAACAGTGCACCTCTACCATGTTCCCCAATGGACACCTGTACCACAACATGTGACTCACAACGGACATACCATGCCTGACAACATGCCCTGTATGGACAGATGACACTGACATCAGGGAATGCTGTTGGCATGCCATCAGTTTAGGTGAAGAGTAAACCTGCTGCCCATTACCAGTTCGTGCCACAGGTGGGCAAGACTGGCACATCTGATGATAATCTGTGTTCACAACATGGGCCAGACACCCCAGGTACAGTTTCACATGTCAATGTACATGCATGTGGGAGGTGTGCATATCCCAGACACCATCCATGTCATGGACTAAGGAACACATACGTGGCATGTGGTGTACAGCATTAGCCACACACAATAGTCACCCAGGTGACTGGATGGGGGCTGCACTACACACCTGTTTGGGCAAATGCAGTAACTACAGGCATGAGCCACAATGCAGACCATTGTCATGTGGCCTGATACCAAGGTATATCCACCGCCTACCCTTGTACAGCCTGCTGGCACAGTTGACCACCACACACCCCTGTAGACATGCACCCATGCATGTCAGAACTGGCACCCTGTGTGTTCATGTGTGTGTGTTGTATGGTGAGTATGTCCACATCCACACTCGCTACAACCTCCCAGGGCATACTGTCTGATGTCTGACATCTCCTCATACTCTTTGCTCATATGGCCTCTGTATGACCTGTGTGGTGCTTGTGATACCTGCACATTGATGTGCTGTGGCAATCCCACTAGTGATGAGTTGCACTCCTGGCCCTGCCAAGTGTGTCCATGTGTGTACGTCCCTGTGTGAGTGTACCTGTGTTGATGCTGACACCTGTTCATGCAGACAGGCACATGTACGACACCTACTGTATATCTACTGAATCCTTGTTATAGATGTCACTCACCTTCACATATATGTTCTGAGTGCTCCACATCAGGTAACCCATGTGGTGCATCCTATAACTGCATCAAAGTGTGATAGCACCACATAGTTGTCAGGGGGTTTGATACCCTGTGCTGGAAGGTGTGTGACACAAACATGCTTTAGTTTTACACTCCCACCCCTCCCGGACATGTATTTACCTCTGTCTGCCTCCCCAACTCCCTCTCTGGTGGATGTGGAGACCCACACCTACCTTGATTAGGCAGCAGCATGTGTATTCTACGTGATGTTCATGATCAGCTGACGGACTCTGCATGAATTGCAGCCCTTCCCTAGCTGATTGCATGTGGAACAGCTGTGGTAACAATCCCATAGCCAATTGCATGGAAACACACTCTAATACCTAGGAACATCATGGTGGTCTTGGGCCTTTTCAGTCACTGTCAGCAGGAACTAGATCTGTTGTTTGGCAAATAGCATCTCAGATGGTTTGGGGTTTACCTCTAACAACATACACTGTGGAAAGAGGGCAACAAACAGGAGGGGGATGTGCCTGACCTGACTACAGACTGTAAATGCTACTATACTGCATTTGGAGTAATGTTGGTTTAACAGTGTTTGTCTGGATATGCCTGTCATACATGTAGAATACCTGCCATGTCAATTCCATGTATATGAGGAATCCCCATCTGTTGTGCCTGTGGATTCATGTGTTAGCCATAGTGCATCTCTCTGTGGAATGCAGATGGTAGTGTGAGGATTGCAGTCTGTAGATGTTGAAGGCCATGACAGTTATTGACTTCATATCCCTCATAGGACATATGTTGCAACAAACACCGTTACAATGGAAAATACACAAGGTTACCACAGCAACATGTCTATACTGGCCCTGTGTATGTGCTGTCAGCCACACCGCTGTCAACATTTGTACATATGGTGTGCATGAAGTGGTACATATGTGCTGTACACCATAAATAGTGTCACCATATCTGATAACAAGCCAGTGATATATCAGATTGCTACACATGTCATGTACACTTGGGGTTATATTTCATGGCATAAGCTGAACATTCTCTGGATGTTTGTACAGTACTGAGGTCTGCATAGTGATGGTGAATGTTGGCAGTGTATGTATTGTTAATATGTACTTTAGAATGTGTACAGACTGTGGTAGATGTCATTGTCCAGCTCCCCTTCTATCAGATGTTACATGCTGCCCCACTGTATGGTACTGTTTTGCCGTACATGTTTGTAGGGCCATACACACACATGCCCCATACCACAGACAGCCATCAGACCAAACTGTGTAGCAGCCTAGTATATGTAGGGACATTCTGTGAGTGGCACATATGAGGATGGTGTAGAACAGGTAGTCCATATACTGTAATATTATGCTAGCTTATCATATGTGGCTGTGCTCACATTGATTGTGATTATGCACTGTCACACAGGTGTATCTTACCCTGTGCTGTGACATAGCTGTTGAGCCTGCTATATATGCAGATACATGTGCATTCCCTCATACGAGATGTAGGTCAGTGTTGAGCCAGTCTGCCTGTAGCCTGCACAGTGCATTGTTACATGCCTAGCAGCTTAGTGTACTTAACCAGTGGGATGTCATGTGCAGATACTTGTCAGATGTACTGCTGCAGGGCCTCCCTTAAATGTCATGTATGTCCGACAGAGCAGTGGGATGCTCTACAGATGTATGTCAATATCTAGTGGGTAGTATGTGTCCATGGCACCCCTGTACCAGCAGTCATTATGTGTCAGGCCAGACAGGAGTGTGTGAATCCAACACCTATGGTGCCAAATGTATACCAGTCATTATGTGTTATACCCAACTACATGGCTGTCTGCATCCATATTGTCAGGCCTGGTACACATGTGGTGCACTAAGGGAATATGTGTATACCTCTGGACTGTACAGGGTGTGTCCAAAGTTCCATATATAGTGGCCACTATCTCTGCTGCATTCTACAGGGGCATTACATGCTAGCAGCAGTACTTTACGATGATTTCCTTAGGATGTCTGTCAGTAGCCAGTGGCATACATGTTATACGTGAATTTCAGCATCCACACACACCATGTCTGTGAAGACAATCCCAATGACAGTAGCAACAGTCTAGTGATATTCCTGCTATACATACCTGATATCACTTGCACTACGACAATGAGACTGTAGGGGCTGGGATACAGCTACACTCCATGTCCAGGACATATGGTGGAAGTATATGTACATATACCTATCCAGATAGCCATATATATATATATATATATATATATATATATATATATATATATATATATATATATATAAAATAGCACGTGTACTACATTGAATTACCACTGTCATGGCAACCACCCACTATAAATCCCTACAGCATGTGGCCGTGGTCCCTTTACATTTCCTGTGTGATGGACATCCGTCCTGTGTGTGGGAATCAGTGATACAGGCAGCAGGTAGCAATACCTCTTACAGGAGAACTTGCACACTCAGAATGAACACATTTTTGTAGGAGGTTCAGGAACTACAGACAGACTGTGGGTAGAGTTGTGTAATGCTTTGCATAGTACTGGTGTTACAGGGTGTGTGTGCATATATACTAGTGTACCTTGGAATGCAGTCTGTCTGCATACCTCACTACCGTGGGCCTAACCTCTTGCTGGGCAGAGGTATGCCTATCATGTGTTGTCTGTCCACCACACAAGCCCTGTGCCAGATATGACACTGGCAGTGTGTGTGTTGCATGCTACCAGTACATGGCTACATCCATGTCTATATCTAACCTCAATTCCCTGACTAAGGGTATGTTGCTGAATATTCTGTAACACCAGCACCTTGCTTAGTGTATGGCAACAGTGTTCCACATATATGCCTGTGTTCCAGCCTCAGTCCCCCATCTACATACCAAGCTGTGCACATTTGTCATGCTGTCGGGGGTTGTTCTATAGTGGGCTGTGAGTATATCACACTGCCATTGCTGCCATTAGTACACTGCTGTTGTATCCCCCGCATATACACTGGGGCCATATATGTGTGGGCATCACCTAAACAACACATGTGCACCCTTATGCACTGCAGAGGCCTGTGTATGTAACAGAGGTATATGGTCTTGTATTATAGAGTCCAGGTGGGGAGCACCATAAATGACCTAGGCTGCTACAAATGTGGGTGTATCAGGGGTGAGCTGCCATTAGGTATGTGGATGTACAGTACCGCATACTCCACCTATATTGCAATTACTTACATGACTTGGGGTACTGCAAGCCTGCTGCCTCCTGCAATACAGACTGTTCTGTGTGTTATGCCTTCTTATGTTCCGGGTACAACCCATATGATCACAAAATGTCTTTACCTCCTACGGAGTTTGTACAGAGTGTAGATAGAGGCTGCTGAACTACACTCTTGCAGTACATACTGCTGATTGTGTGGTACCCCGTGGCCTAGTCTATCAGCACTATTTTACATTCTGAAGGACTTGGCTTGGACTGCAACAGTTGTGAACCTTTCCAGACTACTGTATAAGTGTAACTGTTTCACAGTTTCAGTACTCCGTTTATATGGTTGTCAGTATTTGACTAGCTATATGATATGACATATAGGACCGTTATGGTACACAATTAGAGTCCCATTGCTGCAAACCTGTGTGTGGTGTCTTTTCTATGACCTTTCTATGGGTATATGTTGCAGGCAATGATTGACATTAGTATGTTTAGCCCATACACTGTCCAGTTGTTCAGGTGTTAACTGTAGGCATACTGGCTGTTTCATATTGTGTGCACCTCCTACATACATATCTTACTGTACATATATCTGAGTCTGTATGTGTAGTCACATGTCTATATATATATATATATATATATATATATATATATATATCTGTATCAGCATATATTTGTATGTGTATCTGTACCCTGGGGATGTTGATGGCTTCCACATATTACATGTCCTGTGGGAGGCAGACTGTACTTGGTAGTGTATTGCAGGATGCAAGTGTTTTGCTGTGGGGGGATGCCTATTCATACAAGACGTATACTGTGTGGGGCCTCTCAACACCATTAACGGTGCATGTGGACATAGGTGTATTTGTTAACCTGTAATTGCTATCTACAGATGTATGGCCATATATACCTATACAGATATATTTATCTGCTAACAGATATATAGGTATATGTGCATAGATAGGGATATATATGTATATAGAGTTAGGAAAACAACATATATATTTGAATACATGTGTATCTATGCATATATGGGTATGTTATATCTTTTAAGGTTGCACTATAGTTACTCATGCAGACATCTAGATGTTGGTATACATTCTCTGCACTGTTTCACGACAGGACTGACTGATATGTTTCTGAAACATTGAATATCTGTATACCTGTCATGGCTTAGTGGTACATTGGTTTGTCTAGGGCGTGCAGGGTCCTTGATTTGAGCCTTGCCAGAGTTGTTTAATTTGTTGCTGGCCAGAACACAGCCTGTTGGATAGATAGTAATTAAGACACTGTAAAGCAGTTGTAAGCAGGTTTGTGTGTTCTGCCCAGCAACAAAATAAGCAGGTCCTCCAAGACTCGTAACCAGGACCTTGTACATCATACACAAAGTGATTTACCACTAAGCCATGGCAGATTTGTATAATCATGATGTTTCCACATACATATTATCCAGCCCGGCTATACAACACTACAGGGAATGTATTCCACCATGTAGATATATTTGTGTGTGTGTGTGTGTGTGTGTTTGTGTGTGTGTGTGTGTGTGTGTGTGTGTGTGTGTGTGTGTGTGTGTATCTATATACATATATATATATATATATATATATATATATATATATATATATATATATATATTCATCATTGAATGGATATAACATATCTATATATGTAGATATAGGTATTGACATATCTATGTACATATATATATATATATATATATATATATATATATATATATATATATATATATAAATAAGCCAATACATACATATATACATAGCTACACATACAGCCATAATGCATATATGTCAGTATATATATATATATATATATATATATATATATATATATATAGCTCACCTTTCAAAGGGGAGAAATCCATGTGTCCTGGAGCTGGTATGCCTAAAGTATGTTCTCAACATTGCACAATCCTTTGATACATGCATAGAATGTGCAATGTGCAAATGTTAGTATGCATTTGCTCATTGCAGATTAGGCAATTTGGTTGTGGATGCCACTATAGTGGGGATGGTGTATATTTGCCTGCCCCCACTGTAGTGCACACTAGGAGTTCGTATATCACAGTAGGGGGGTTGTGGGGGGCCCTGCCCTGCAGGGAGTCATGAATCCCGCCATTACGATATGTATTCCAACTTGCAGTTCGAGTGTCAGCAAAGGTGTCTTTAGAACTGCAGTTTTCTTAACTGTGGTGCTGTAAGAAATGATGGGTTAGTCCTTTCGGTTTGCAGAAAGGGCCGTTCGAAGGAATGATTGTCCCCCTGTCAAAGGTGAACACACACACACACATATATATATATATATATATATATATATATATATATATATATATATATATATATATATATCAATATAGGCATATATAAACATACATCTGTAGATGGAACTGGGAATGTAACCACAACATATATGTCAATATGCACCATTGATGGGTTTGAGAGACCCAAACAACATACATCTGGCATGGATAGGTATCCCCCCCCAGCCAAATACATTTGGCCTGCAATACAATACCAACCTTAGCAGATCCCATAAGTAGGACCCTACATGACAAGGGCTGTACATGTTAACAGTACTCCATCCCACATGTAGGATGTAAGGCTGATATTACTAACATATCATACAGTACAGTCAAGTGACATGTCATGTTTGCGGGAACCCCATGGGCAGGTGCAGTTAGTAGCTGGGATACCTCATACAATCCAATAGCCCTACACCTGACAATTTTTTCACCAATGTTGGCAAGGACATCCACAAACCCACCATGTCAGCTGGGAACTACCACCCAGTAGCCTGATGACCGTGGTCTGCAGGGACATGGAACATACCAACAATGAACCCATAGGTTCATAGGTAGGTACTAGGCTATTGGCCCTAGGGCCTATACAAGCCTAGGCATAAAGGTACCCTGGCTTTTGCCACCCAAGAACATTATTTTCCTGTGCCCCTGTCAAGCAGAACCACAGAAGTGATCACTGGGATGAATTTCCTATTACCCATCCAATCATCAAGATTTTTCTTGAAGAGTGCTAATGAGGAGCTCTGTTTGACATAGATAGGTAGTCTGTTCCAGAGTATGGAAAGTCTCTGGGACAGGAATCTATCCCTCCAGCATGTTCTGTTTATTGTGGTGACAAGGTTTAGGTCCCTAGAGCGTGTAGCTCAGAGGGATTGGGATTTCTTTAAGTGGAGCATGTCCAACAGCTCTGGGTTTGACATAGCTTTGTATGTTAGGCAGTGATCACCTCTGAGTAGGCGATATGCGACGGAGTGAAGCTGGAGTTTTTTGAGATGATCTGCTTAAGGCATCTGTTTGAGGCCAGTAATCCTCTTTGTGAAGTATTTTTGCGGCCTTTCCAGTTGTTTTAGATGTCTTGTGAGGTACATACCAAAAGGGGCATTGTACTCTATAATGGGTCTAATGAGTGATGAGTAGAGGGGAACAATGACCTCTTTTTTTCTGGATGAGAAACCTTTTGTGATGAGGTGTGCCACGCAGAAGGATTTCCTGACCACTGTGGCAATGTGATTATTAAAGGAGAGACTACTGTCCACCTGTGTCCCAAGGTCTCTTATCACACTTTCTGTATTAAGTAGACTACCGCCTATGTGGTAGTTCATGGGTACAGAGTTTTTACCAAAGGGAATGACAATGCCCTTTTTGGCATTGAGCTTGAGACCATGGCTTTGACACCAGGCATCTGTCTCAGTGAGGCCCTTTTGTAGGATGTCCACATCGTTAGGAGTTTCGATTATGGTTCCTAGTTTGCAGTCATCTGTGAAGTTAGTTAGCCAAAGACCTTCTATGTTAGCCTGTACTTCAGAGAAGTAGATACCAAACAGGAGAGGATCCAGGACTGAACCCTGTGGTACTCCACTTGTCACTGGCCTGAAGTCTAATTTGGAGTCTGCTACTTTCACAGTGTGGGTTCTGTCAGTAAGCCAGTTGGCAACCCATCTTGTGATATAGAGATTTATACCTAGTTTAGTGAGTTTATCTATAATTCCAGAGTGGGGGATGGTGTCGAACGCCTTGGCAAGATCTAGATAGGCTGTGTGAACCACCTTACCCTCATCTATGGCTTTGGTGACTACTTCAAAGAAGTCTATCATGTTTAGGAGACATGATCTGCCTTTTACAAACCCAAACTGTGTGGGGTCCAGAGTTTGGAGAGTTTATGAGTTCCATGATGATACATTCCATGGCCTTGCAGACCAGGCTCATCAGGCTAATGGGGTGGTAGTTCCCGGGGTCTGTTGTGGCCCCCCCCCTTTGTGGAGTGGGATAACTGTTGCGGTGCATCATGCAGTGGGCATAAAGCCTGAGGTGAGGCTATGATTGAACATGGTACTTAGGTGGGGTGCCAATTCATTCTGTAGTTCATGTAGAAGGCAGCCTGGGATGTTGTCAGGTCCCATGGATGCTGTGTTCTTGGCTTTGGAGAGTGATGATTTTACCTATGCAGCCGTGATTACAGGAACTTTGCATTCTTCCGGTATAAAGATGGGCCCTTTATGGGGTGAGAGGGGGTTAAAGTTAGCACTGAACCTATCTGCCAGGATGTTGGTAATATCAGTTGGTTCTGTATATTTAGTGTCATTGTGCTGTAACTCAGAGTGGATCTGAGTGTTGCCACTGAGATTCTTGACATAGCTATAGAATGCTTTGTGGTTGTCTTTAGAATCAGTGGCAATTTTGTTTTCATAACTAGCTTTGGAGGATTTTATGAAGGAGCTCAGCTTCTTACTGAGGCTGACCAGGGAGTTCCTCCAATCGTGGAATTTTACTCTTTTTTGCAACAGTTTCTTTCTTCTGTTGTAGAGTTTGTTTATGGCAGAAGACCACCAGATTGGCTTTCTTTTTTTGGAGGATAGCATCCTGGTTCTGTTAGGGATAGCACAATCTATGCACTCGTGTAAGTGCTTATAAAGTGCATTTGTGTAGGATTCAGCAGTCGTAACTCTATTGTCCATCTGCAAAGGTGCCGTGAAGTTTGCCACTTCTGTCTTAAGAAGCGTGAAGTTGGCTTTGGAGAAATTTGTTATGGTTGTTTTCCTAATGGGGGGTGAGAGCGGGATGTGAATGTCTAGGGTGATTAGCGTGTGGTTGGATCTGACCAACGAGGAGCTGAGCTCTGGTGTGGAACACCGGTCACCCATGTTGGTGATGACCAGGTCTAGGATATTGCTGCCCCTGATAGGGGTGTGGATAAGTTGATCCAAGGCATTGGAATTGATGATTTCCAGAAAACATTGTGCAAAAGAGTTGGTACATGAGTAGTTTTCCCAGTTAATGGTAGGGTAGTTGAAATCACCCATTATTAGAGTGTTGGGTTGTACTTTAATATTTTCCAGTGTATCAAGAAAAGAGGAGTGGGAATCCTGGGGCATGGTGGGTGGTCTGTAACAAGCTACAATCTGGATTGCGGTTTTGCCCAGAGTTAGTTGAACTTGGATAATCTCGGATGCATTATGCTGAGCAACTAGCTTGGAGGTGTGGATATCCTTAATGAATATGGACACGCCTCCACCTTTAGTGTTTCGGTCCAGGTTTGCTGGCCAAAAGGTATGGCATGAATTATAGCCTGGTAATGCAGGGGTGCTCTCTGGAGTTTTGAACCAGGTTTCTGTCACTGCATAGATGTCAATGTTCTCCATTTTAAGGAGTGCCTCGAGTGAGTGCATTTTGAGGTTTAGATTTCTAGCATTGAGTAGCATTACCCACAGATTTTGCTTGCTTGTACCTGTTATGGTGGTGAATTTGTCATTTGAACCTTGCCTAAAAAAAGAGCCTTTGCCATTATCCAGAATCCCAAGGGTGAAAACTGCAGGCCATCTCTGGCAAAGCAGCATGGTCTGTCGATCATGTCATCCCAGGCAGAAAGATACTGGATTCCCTTAGAATGACACCAGAAGCTTAGCCAATTGTTAAAGTCAATCATTTTGTCCTTGTACTATGGTATCATTCTGGGTGATTGCAGGATGCTACTCAGGTCTAGGGTCATACCCATATGGGCTACAAGATCAAAGAGCTCCTCCATGTCTTTTTTCATGTAGTCCAGGGAGGCACGTCTCAGGTCATTCACACCAACATGGACAATGACAGAGTCATATTTGTACTTGTTGTGGCATGACCTGAGTGCGTGTGTTATGTGGTGGATCCTGGCACCTGACAGGCAGCTGACAGTAACTTTTTCCTTGTTTAGCCTGGTGAGTGGAACATCAGTGTGCCTGACTATAGAGTCATCTATGACTAGAGTGTTGGGTATGTTATGCCTTATGGGCTGTAGTTGAGTGGCACACTGAGTATGTGGGCTATGTGTCATTTGGGTTGTGTTGGGGGGTGGAGATTGCTTGCATTTCTGCTTTGGAGGTCTCTGTTGTTTGGGAAGATATGTACTGAGAGCCTCCGCGAATGTAGGTGTGTGTTTTGTGCTTCTGTGTGTGTGTTTTGGTGGTGTAGATTTTGAGGGACTATGTGATGAGGGCAGTGCGGTGCAAGTGTTTACCTTCTCCTCTTGACTGTCTAGGCCAGACTTTGGTGAAGAGAGCTTTGCTTCCAGTTTGGCTATATAAGTGCATCTCTCACAGGTCGTAGTGTTGGGTGGTAGGAGGAGAGGGTTGTTTGTGTACATGAGGCAATTGCCGCATTGTCCCAAGATGCCCAAATTCATCAGGTAGACAGGAGAAAACACTGGGAGCTGACCTTTAGACATGCCTGAATAGGTGCTTATTTATTAAGTACTAAAAACTGTTTTCGTCTGGACAAGTGAGGAAAGTTGAGTGCTGTAGTAATTTGTAACATATTTAGTGCTTACAATGAGTCCTGAACAAGTGCTGAGCTCAAAGAAACAGATTTGAGTGCTAAAACTAAAAAGCTGGCTAGTTGCAAGGGAAATTTTGAAGAACAGAGTTTATAGTGCCAGGAATAGTTTAACCCCAGTTAAGTGGAGGGGGGGCTTAGGAACTCACAAACAGTCCTGGACACAGCTGGCCAATGTCATTGGTTATCTCAACACATGGGACCCCGCCAATGTTGGACTTGTCAAAGGCAGAGATTACATCCCGAACCTGGTATACCTCCTTAACCCATTCATGACAGGTGTAGATGAGGGTTAGAAGGTGCACAATGCCTATGTAGGTCATAGCAGGCTTTTGTACACCATCCCGCTTGTAGGAATGTGTGTAGTTGTTACAGGACCTACCTCCATTCACAGGATATGTTTCCACCAGGACTGCTTGTCATATGCCAACATACCACAGGCGCCATCCCATGGGCATGCAGTCGTTCACAGGTCATAGATGTGTCAATGCCCTCCTCCACACCGTTGAGGTGTGCAGCACTAGTGGGGTTGCTATAACTCACTGGGTGTGGCTCTTGTGGACATGACTGCCATAATTTCTGTTACTGTTGTATCTATCCCTCTATATAGCTGTCTGTAATACTGTACAGTGTATGTAATCAGGTTGTTAGTTGTTGTCTACACCATTCACAGTAGTTGAGTGCCTCACACCCTCCTAAGGGTAGGGCTATGCCACTGGCATTGGCACACATATGTTACTTAGGTGAGGATCACAGTAGAGTGGGGAGAGGGACATACATCCTGCTGTTAGCATGTTCAATGTCTCTGTTCACTGTGAGAGAGAGAGAGCTTTCAGCAGCCTATTTGTCTCCGGAGGAGTGGTTTCAGCCCAGAAATTAGTAGTTTATTGGCCATTTTTGGCTAATTTCTCTCTCTTTTATTTCCCTGCTATAACACCCGCATTTGCAAAGTTTTTGTGCTAGTATACAGCTCAACAAGCTCCTGCCTGGTGCCCTATAGAGTTCTACAGCAGCAGAGAGACAAAAGAGAGACTTTGGAGTGATTAAGTATAATTTTTCTGCATTTTCTTGCTGCCTTTAGCTAATTCCACCTAAAATGCCAATTTTCTAGAGTTTCTGTGATTTAAAAAGCTTGTTTCAGCTCCATATTGTACTTATTTTTCTGCCTGCACTTTAACAAAGTCATTTTTGTGTTTAAATTACCTGTTTCACTGTTGTAGGCTACACACTCAAGTGTGATAGCCATTTCTGCACATTTAAAGTTTTTTTGATTGTATCTGCTTTATCTTCCCAAAAAAATAAAAAAGAAAAACATATACTTGTTTTCCTGCCTTTCTAAGCTAGTATAGTCCAGTTTCCAGGTTAGTGCTGAATTCAGGGCTGTGTTACAAGTTTCTGGGTTTGCCCATACCTTACTTGGATAGAAGGAAGTTTCTCTGTTCACTGTGAGAGAGGGAGCTTTGAGCAGCCTATCTGTCCCTGGAGGAGTGGTTTCAGCCCAGAAATTAGTAGTTTATTGTCCATTTTGGGCTAATTTTTATCTCTTTCATTTCCCTGCTATAAAACCCGCATTTGCAAGGTTTTGCGAGCCGGGCAGCGCCGGTTAGCTAGGGTATAACTATTCCCAGCTCCACAAAGTCTACTCTTCAATTTTTCCCTTGGAACTAGACAAACTTTCAACTTAAGCACTCAAACTATTCACTTTTCATACCAGCACTTGCTCAAAACTCATAGAAAGCACTAATAAACCTTAGCACTAGACCCCCCTATACTGTAGAGAAGGACAAGGCTCTCTATTCGACCTTACCAAACAATCAGTAAAACAGTTTACTGTACCTATCCAGGCATGCCCAAAGGGCAGTTTCAGGTGTACTCTCTGGTCCAACTGGTGAATCTTGGCATTTTGAGGCAATGTTACAACTGCCTCATGTACACAGACAACCCTCTCCTCCCTCCACCAAACACTAATACATGTGAGAGATGCAATTATACAGCCAAACTGGAGGCTAAGCTCTCTCAACCCAAGACTGGAAAAGGCAGTCAAGAGGAGAAGGGAATTACTTGCATCACACCACCAGACTCACATAGACCTATGAAACCAGCACTGGCAAAAAACACATAAATTCATGAAAACATACTCAGAGGCTCTAAATAAAAATCTGCAGAAGCAACAGAGACCTCCAAAGCAGACATTCAAGCAACCTCCTCCCCCCAACACAAACCATGAAACACATACTTCACAAAACCAGTGTGCCATACAATCACAGCCCTTAAGGCAAAATAACAAACCGAAAAAACTAGTAATAGGTGACTCTATAGTCAGGCACACTGACATCCCACTCACTAGGCTGAACAAGGAGAAGGTTACTGTTAGCTGCCTGTCGGGTTCCAGGATCCGCCACATAACACAAACACTCAGGTCACTCCAGAACAAGTACAAATATGACTCTGTCATTGTCCATGTTGGTGTGAATGACCTGAGACGTACCTCCCTAGACTACATGAAAAGAGACATGGAAGAGCTCTCTAATCACAAAGCCCATGCTGGTATGACCCTGACCCTGAGTAACATCCTGCCCTCACCAAGAATGATACCATGGTATAGAGAAAAAATTATCAATTTCATCAATTGGCTAAGCTTCTGGTGTCATTCAAATGGGATCCAGTGCTTGCCAGCCTGGGATGAAGTGCTCGACAAGCCACACTGCTTTGCTTGCACCTGTCACCCTTAGGCTTTCAAATATTGGCCAAGGCTCTTGCCACCCCCATAGTGCCTTTTTTAGGCAAGGCTCATAAAACAAACCCACTGCCGTAACTAGCACAAGTAACAAAAAACTGAGGGTAATGCTACTCAATGCCAGAAGTCTAAACCTCAAAATGCACGAACTTGAGGCACTCCTCAGTATGAAAAAAATTGATATATGTGCAGTAACAGAAACCTGGTTTAAGGCTCCAGAGTGCACACCAGCACTACCAGGCTACAACTCATACCACACAGTTCAGCTACAAAATGCAAACTGAAATACAAAAGGCAGGGGAGTATCCATATTCATCAAGGATACCCACACCTCCAGGTTAGTGGCACAGCACGATGCTTCAGAGAACATCCATGTGCAACTAACAATAGGCAAAACTGCTATTTAAATTATAGCTTGCTACAGATCACCCACCAATTCCCAGGACCCCAAATCCACATTCCTGGAAACACTGGGAAACAAAAAGGTCCTACCAAACACCCTGATATTGGGTAATTTCAATTACCCAAACATTAACTGGGAGAACTACTCAATTACAAACTCCCTCACCCAACATTTCCTAGAATTTATAAACTCAAATGCCCTGGATCAACTGGTCAACACCCCCACCAGAGGTGACAACATACTGGACCTGGTCATCACCAACATGGGCGACCGGTGTTCCACACCGGAGGTCATCCCCTTGCTGGTTAGATCTGACCATAAACTAATCACTCTGGATATCCACATTCCGCCACCATCCCCAGTCAAAGAAACCACTGTGAAAAACTTTTCAAAAGCAAACTTCACATTACTTATGACAGAGGTGGGAAGTTTCAAAGCCCCCATGCTAAAGGATAATGCTGTCCAAGCTGCAAAATCCTTTACTAATGCACTCTACAGGCACCTATAATAATGCATGGATCGTACTATCCCAAACAAAACCAAGGCTCACCCCTCCAAGAAAAGGAAACCAGTCTGGTGGACCCCTGCCAAAAACAAGCTATACAACAGAAGGAGGAAACTAGTATAGAAAAGAGTAAAATCCCAAGAAGGGAAGACATCCCTGATCAGTATCAGCAAGAAACTACATTCCCTCATAAAATCATCCAAGGCTAGCTTCAAAAGAAAAATTGCCATGGACTCCAAAGATAACCACAAGGCATTCTTTAGCTATGTCAAGAATCTAAGTGGCAATTCTCAGATATGCTCAGAGTTAGTGCAGAATGTCACAAAATACACTGAAATGACTGATATAGCCAACATCCTGGCAGACAGGTTCACTGCAAACTTCACCCCCCTCTCACCCCCAAAAGGGCCCATAACTACACCAAAAGAATGTAGTGCCACAGACACTCAGGTTAAAACAGCCATCTCCAATGCCAAAAACACAGCATCAATGGGACCGGACGGTGTCCCAGGCTGTGTCCTACACAAGCTCGAAGCTGAACTAACCCCTCACCTAAACACACTGTTTAAACACAGCCTCTCCACAGGTTACGTGCCCACAGAGTGGCGCACAGCAATGGTTATTCCACTCCAAAAAGGTGGAGCCACAACGGACTCCAGGAAGTATCGCCTTATAAGCCTGACTAGCTTGGTTTGCAAAGCTATGGAGTGCATCATCATGGATCTCATTAACAGAGACATTGAAAACCTCCAAACACTGGACCCTACCCAGTTTGGCTTTGTTAAGGGCAGATCATGCCTCCTAAACCTGGTGGACTTCTTTGAGACAGTTACCAAGGCTATAGATGAGGCAAAGTTGGTCCACACAGCCTACCTGGACCTTGCAAAGGCCTTCGGCACCATTCCCCACTCAGGTATTATAGACAAGCTCACCAGCTTGAACATAAACCCCTACACCATGAGATGGGTTGCCAACTGGCTCATGGACAGAACCCACATTGTAAGAGTTGTGGGAGCTAGGTCTGACTCTAAACCGGTTACAAGTGGCATTCCCCAGGGCTCAGTCCTAGGACCTCTCCTGTTCAGCATATACTTCTCAGAGTTACAGGCAAGCACAGGAGGACTATGGCTGACCAAGTTCACAGAAGACAGCAAACTAGGGGCTATAATTGACTCTCCGGCTGACACAGACATCCTCCAAAAGGGTCTCACTGAGACAGATGCCTGGTGTCAAAACCATGGCCTCAAGCTAAATGCCAAAAAGTGCATAGTCATCCCCTTTGGAAAAAACAAAGTACCCACAAACTACCACATAGGTGGTCGCCCCTCCTAAATATGGAAGACATAATAAGGGATCTGGGGACCCAAGTAGATAGAAACCTCTCCTTTGATAATCACATTGCCAAAGTGGTTAGAAAATCTTTCTATGTGGCCCACCTAATCACAAAAGGGTTTGCATCCAGATCGAAAGAGGTCATTAGGCCCCTCTATGAATCACTCATCAGACCCATCATAGAATACAATGCTCCATTTGGGATGTACCTTACAAGACACCTGCAACAACTGGAAAGACCACAGAAGTACCTCACCAAGAGGATCACTGGCCTCAAACAGATGTCCTATGCAACTCGACTGAAGAAACTCCAGCTGTACTCGGTTGCATATTGCCTACACAGAGGTGATCTCTGCCTGACATACAAGGCCATGCCCAAACCAGAATTGATGGACATGCTCCACCTAAGGAAAACCATATCCCCTTGAGCCACATGCTCCAGGGATATAAACCTCACCACAACAATAAATAGGACATGTTGGAGGGATAGATTCTTGTCCCAGAGACTTCACATGCTCTGGCACAAGATTCCAATCTACATTACGCAGAGCTCCTCGCTAACCCTCTTCAAGAGAAACCTTGATGAGTGGATGGGAAACAGAAAGTTTACCCCAGGGATCACTTCAATGGCTCTGCTGGACAGAGGCACAGGGAACTAATCTAAGGGGGTGGCGAAAGACAACACATTCTGGCTAGGCTTATAAATGCCTTCGGGCAGATAGCCTAGTAACTACCTATGAACCTATGAACCTATCCACATTGCAGACTGCATATATAGCACTGTGTGGTTGTGCGTATCCTGTCTTGGTGGGATTACATGTGCAACAGATGTGCTACCTGTATGGGGACATACTTCCATGTGTACAGTCCTGTACCTGTACTGCATCCTAAGCAAAGGCACTATGCGTTGTACCCAGCCATGGCATGTGTACCACCCACTAAACTTACTGGTGTCCACTGTAAAAGGCCATCTGACACCATTACACCCATCAGCCATGTGGCACATGGACAAACACAACACAATCTGAACAGATACTGGTGACAACAATACAACATTGTTAATTAAAACTATGATGCATCGTGGCTGCACAACTACACCTTCCAAGATATTAGCATTTCACTTTACTGCTGACAACATGCTACACATCATTCCATTGCTACACTGTTGTACAGTCACCTTGTACATCAGAACCATGTTAGCCTGTCCCTGTATCGATGTTACAGATGTCAGGCAATGGCACAGGTATAATCATATGCACAGGGTGTGTTGTTGGTTTGCCAGAAGCCTAGGCTGAGCCATACAACTGACAACATGTGTGTGTGTGTGTGTGTGTGTGTGTGTGTGTGTGTGTGTGTGTGTGTGTGAGGGGGCTGAGTATTGTTATGGGCCACTGGTGACGTGTGTGCAAGTATGTGGTTGCCCTAGGTTCGTTGTTTATGTGTGTGTGTCTGCATGCACACAGTTCCTCCATGTGGCCGCCCTATACAGGGAATTGTGGGGCAGCTGCAGACTGTACCTGGCAGGGTTTGCAGTTCACCATATCCAATCATGAACAAGGGACCTGTGCCTGGCAGGGGTTTTACAGGCAGTATCAGGTACAGAGCCAGACCGAGTACTGTCCCCCAAGTTTGACAGACATCCACTGGATCCATGTCCCTCCTGGGACTGGCTAGGGCCACATGCATGTGGTCTGCTATGACGGGTTGTGGACAGCCCCCCACAGTGCTGGGGCTGGTACTGCCACTACAGGAGTGGCTGTGACTGTTTGGAAGTCCACGGTGACCTCCAACTGCTGGTGTTGCTGGCATACGTCCACATGGCCGTTGCAGCCATCCTGCCCTGTCCTGATGCATAGACATGACATTTTGGATGAGTTCCAATGTCTCACCCCACCATCTATCCATGACCTTGGTGTAATTACGGATGGCACCTGCTAGGTCATGGATGCTGTCAGTTACAGAGGTGTGATGAACCCTCTGCACTGCCTGGTGTACTGTTCCATTTTTGCCTGTGCCTCCATAACAGTCTGGACATGCGTGTAGTTGAAATAGATGTTGCACGTCTGCCAGGTGCATGATGACCAGCAGTGCTCCTATGAGCACCCCTGCACATCTGCCTATGTGATACCCCACCAGACTTCTGGCTATGGCTGCTGTATCCTGACACATGTGCCATAGATACAACACTGTCCTGGCCCATGCCAACTGTAGTCTGTCCCTTAGCTAGGGCCAATGGTGATGAGGTGTGTAGAGGCAGTGTGACTGTGTGCGTGGATAGTGTGGATATGTGTGGGTTGTCAATTGGTGGCCCAGCTGCAGCCCCTGGTGCCTTCCTGTGCCTCACCACACATATCTTCATGGTCACATGTATCAGTGACATCAGATTCCCTACAGGGGGGAACCAGCCCCAACTTGCCACCTGTGAGGGGAAAACAGGGAACAGACTGTAAGTCCTGTACAACACCATTGAACAGTAAATACACACACACACACACACACACACACACACACACACACACACACACACACACACACACACACGTGTGCAGACATGGCCACACACTGCCATACACACTTGCAGTTGACATACATGGCAATCCATACACTACACCACACAGCACCTGCAGACAGCTCCCACAACCCCATAACACACACAATAGTAGGCGATGGTGCAGTACAGTATCACACACATAGCTGTAATTACACACGTCAGCATGCAGGATATGTGAGGCTGAACAGCATGCAGTGCAACTGTAGTCAACCCTCGTTACCAACATTATACATGGCTGTGATGCATGGATTCTGTTTGTAGGTGATGGCCCTCCCTCTGAAATCCACTGCACCCATGTCCTCAGCATTGCTGTGCATCTGTTCAGTACCCTGACATGTACTGTGTACCATACCTCACGGGTGTACACACCATTACAGGATGTGTCTCTGTGTGTTAGGTGTGTTTCCACTGCTGCTCACAGCCTCTGTGTGTTCCTGGATCACGTGTGGGCACATTTGCTTAGTGACTGCTTGATGTGTATTCACATATGTCATCATCAGTGGTGCATGTATGAATGGTAGAGTATCATTAGGCCAACCAGAGAAATTGTACTGTAACTATGGCGAATGTAGAGACCATTGTTGACCATGATTGGGCCCTGGCTGATGTTGCCTGTGGTATACATAGGTTCATAGGTGAGTACTGGTCTATTAGTCTTTGGGCCTATACAAGCCTAGCCACAGGGGTTCCCTGCCAAGCACTACCCACTAATTTGATTCCCCTGTGCCCCTGTCAGGCTGTGGCACACACTTGCTACCCAGGGTGTATTCCCCATTCCCCATCCAATTGCTAAGTGTTTTTGTCAAGAGGGCTAATGAGTAACATTGCCTGATATGTATGGGTAGTCTGTTCCAGAGTGTGGTGATTCCCCAGGACAGGGCCCTATCCCTCCAATATGTTCTGTGTAATGTGTTGATTAGGTTTAGGTCACTGGAGCATGTGTTAGCAGAGGGAGTGGGGTGTCGTTATATGTAGCATGTTCATCTGCTCTGTGTATGACATAGCTGTGTATGCTGGGCAGATGTCAGCTGTGCCTGGGCAATGTGCACTGGAGTGTAACCACAGTTGTCTGAGATGGACTGTGTATTGCATGTGTTTGAAGCTGGTAATCCCATTAGTGAGGTGTGTGCTGTGTCAGTGCACATGTACAGCATGCATTATGAGTAGGTGTGTTAGATGTGTACATGGCCTACACCTTAGCTATGACATGCACAGTTAATTACCAAGCATAACCTTAAACCATACACACCGGCATCTGGCCACTGCCTTGCTGATATCCCAGAGGTACCTACATTGACATGGGATTGAGTTGATGTCAGTGGCCACAGCTGTGGCATGGGTGGCTGCAATATTACAGTACAACAATAGCTGAAGTTCACAGTACTACAGTTTATGCATTACTGCTTATCGGTACTACATGGCAACATACCCCACACGTGCATGGTCTACCTGTACAGATGCATACATTACAGTAGTCTAATGATATGCCCTGGAACCTTACCTGCATAGGTATAGGTCTGGAGCTCTTGAGGGTGGGCAGGTGCTACCAGGCTGATGAGCAGCTCCTCTACTCTGGTGAGGGGGGATGGATATTATGACCCCCCCATTGCAAGGTGGTAACCCCACATGGCAGCGGCACAATGTCATACTTGCCAGAGCAGGTCGCTACAATGGTGGCAGACCTGCTAATAAGTTCAGCTGTGCAACCCCGGGTCATTCACCCTGCGGACGACATCAGTCCACATGGCTGTTCACTCCTGCTGGTCCATGCTTGCCTGTGAGAAGAGCAGCTGATAGTTGTGGATGATACTGGTGATGATGATCTCCTCCTCAGCGGCACTGTATGCAGGGTTTCTCGGGTGTGCCATACTCCCTGAAAGACATAATGATGGAAATATGTCTGAGCAACTCATATGTTTACCATAATACAATACGCATATCAGTCTCCCGCCACCATATCAGCTCCAACATAATGTTCACACTATGCTAGTGGTATGTGTCCGGTATGTGTACCATTGGGGCATATATTGTATTGCACAACACTTTCTGCTATGTGGTTATAGACATGCTCCCTGTGGGGACACTAGAGTTGCAGGGCTGTTACAGGGTATTTCACCTGCATGCCATTGTCACTGCCACTGTGTTACCACATATGCATGTGGTAAGCCTGCTATGTGATTGCTACACATCTGCCATTCTGTAGTATTGGGGATATCTATGCATGCTGTAGGACATGTTCTGGGATTGTGTGGACTATTACAGCCCACATAAGTTCCATAAAAGTTACACACCAGTATGTGTACAGGTTATTTGCCAGCAGGAACACCATTCCAACCTAATGTGCACATCTTACCAGTCCACATCACATCTGTGGCCCACCATGGAACCTCATTATCTACTGTTCCATCACTACCTTCATGTAGAACCACCTTAGGGGATGGTGTCCTCCTCCATGGAACATGCACAGACATGTGTCTGTCAACCAGGTAGGTTGCGGGTCGCGGGTATGGGGCATAGGGAGGTCCACAGTGACATGGGGCATGTGCTTCATCACCTGGAGGCATGCAGTGCACATACACAAGGTTCGACATGCATGTCCCTCCTGCCCAGCGCACAGCTCAGGCACCTTTGTGTCCATGTAGATGCTGTTGTGACTGTCCATGGGTGGGCACCATGTTCCCTTTGTTCCCATGTGGGGGCTCAATGTCTCCACATTCCAAATGTAAGCACTCATCCACAGTGTTTAACCACCACATGTGTCATATACCAGCCCTGTATGCTGTCTTGTTTGTCACCCAACCAGACCTACATACCAATATATGTCTAATACCCTTCACCAACATATATATCCCACCATCCCATACAATTGCAATGTGTTCCCAACATGGGTTACACACCTCACTCCACACTCCATCTTGCAGCCATTTACTGGTGTGTGGGTATTTTGTGTATTGATGTGTGATATTCTCTCACACATGTCATGGCAGGGAAATTGTATTGACATGTACATATATATATATATATATATATATATATATATATATATATATATATATATATATCTCTCTCTCTCTCTATATATATATATATATATATATATATATATATATATATATATATATCTGTCTGTATATATATATATATATATATATATATATATATATATATATATATATATCTGTCTGTATATATATATATATATATATATATATATATATATATATGTATATATACATATGTGCATATATGTGTAGATATCATTCTGGTTGTTTATATACCTATATAAATGTATAACTGTCCGAGGTTCTGTACACATACACAGCTGTGAATATGTATCACACATATACGTGTCTGTATGTGGGGTGCATACGAACATCTGGACCACACTCATGTACCTTCTTTACTTCACAGCTGAACTGTTCTGCCTTGCTGCAACACAAACAGGTGTCACATGTGAACACAGACTAACATTAGGCGGTATATATGGTGACAAACTTTAGATAAGCATATTATACTGCCATGGCAGTAGGGCATGCTTTGCTACACTTTAATATAACTGTCCTGCAGGTGGTGTGGTCTCTCCCCCATGTGTCTGTCATGGCGGTATTAATACCCCTGCCAGCCGTTGGCCACAGTAATTTACAGAACACAGATACCATGGGTCACATCCTTGCCATTCACTGCTGGTCTGCACATTTGACAGGCATATCCCACTGTCCACAGGGACTGATACTACTGTCCAGTGCAGTTATTGAGCACAACATCATTACAGGAACAAGTACTGATGGCACATATACATACTTTCACAGTATACATCCTACTATTCTATGCCATATACTACATACCAGTAAATGCATATCTGTTTCACATACCTGTTATGTTGTTTCTGCTGTAATACAACCCTGTGCTTTGTGAAATTTCTTGAAGGTTCTCTCTCTCTCTCTCTCTCTCTCTCTCTCTCTCTCTATCAGTCTCTCCAGTAGAGTGATTGAGCTGGTTTGAATAGATTACAGCATGTTTTTGTTAGTATTACACATTATTAGGTAGTGGCCTCTGCACCAGTCAGTGTCCACCAGTTGCTAATTGCATGTAGCCTGCTGTGTAGTACTTCAGATAACCACTGTCATGGCAACCCTGTACTATAAATTGCTGCCTTCTGTGGGTGTTGTCCCTTCACCTTTACAGTATGGATGACATCCTTCCTGTGTGTGGACATCAGTGTTACAGACAGCAGGTAGCAATACCTCTTACAGAAGAACCTGCAGACACAGGCCAAATCCACATTTGGGTAAGGTTCCAGACCTACAGACAGCATGAGTAGTGTTGTTGTGTGCAATGTATCTTGCTGTTCTTACAGGGTCTCTGTGTACATGGTACCTTTGCATGGAATGTTGTCTGTCTGCATAGCTCTCAACTGTGGGCCTATCCATATGATACCAGGGGGATTGGTTGTTAAGTTTTGTCTGTGCACCACACAGGTATTGTCCCAAATATATCTGTGGCATTCTGTCTGTTGAGTGCCATCAGGACATGGCTACATCCATTTGTATTTCAATGTCATATCCCTGCATAAGGGTATGCTGCAATGAATCATGTAACACCAGCAATTTCCAGGGTGTGTAACAGCAATAATGCAAATATGGCCCTATGTTCCTGCCTCTGTCCTCCACATATATGTCAGACTTTGTCCTGCTGTGATGCAGGAAGGGTTGTTAGGTAATGGCCTATCATTATTTATCACTAGCATTACTGCTATCAACCCAGTCATGTCATGGACTCCCACACAAACTGTTCGGCCATGTCCATATATATGGGGGCAACAGCTGGAGAACACATATGTGCCCTTGTACATTCCTGAGGTAAGTGTGTGGTACACAGTGTTCCTTGCACTTGTACAGCCTTTTATGAGGGGGGGGTCTATGACATTAACATAGGCTATGGCATCTTTTCAGTGATATAACTGTTAAGAAGAGGGTCATTATTCAGTGTGATAGTGAGATGTTTGGTTAACCAATGTTATGTACAAGATACTGCGACATTAACACAAGTGCTACTTTTCCCCCTTGGGCTTGACTACAGGGTGTAATTGGAGGCTGCTGAACTATATCTGTAATTGTTGATTGTTACTTATCCTGAAGTCAAATCCTGTTCCTACTGTTGTACTAATTGAAGGCCTTGGCCTAGATAGCATAGTATGGTATATATACACATTGCTTGCATCTACTGTTTTGTGTGGGCCTTGCATTCATGACTGATTACATATTTCAAACCTTATGTGGTGTCAGTACAGGGATACATTATTGTATAGTACAGGAATAAAGGTTATCTATGTATGCATACTTGTGAGTCATGTCATGTCCTTTGAATTGTGGGTGGGTATATGTTCAATGTCAGTATTCTCATTTGTGGGAATGGTTGCCACACTACACATTTCACAGGTGCCAGTTGATGGGCTTGTGGCTGAAGGATATACATTGCACTCAGTACTTCCACATTACTTTTACATATGTATGGCTACTGATACCTTTTGTGTGTTTATATGTGTATGTACCTATATATATATATCTCATATGGCTATATTGGCTATATCTATATATATATATATATATATATATATATATGTATCTGTAGCTATATACATCTGTGTATATGTATATATATATATATATATATATATATATATATATATATATATATATATATATACACACACATATGAACATATGTATGTATCTATATACAATTGCTGCTATATGATTATTTGTAAGTCATATATATATATATATATATATATATATATATATATATATATATCTACATGTAGTTGTCTATCTGTCTACATTTACAGATATATATCTGTCCATATGTCCATGCATGTTTGGCTCATATTATTGCCTGTTCCTCATTCCCTTGGCAATTGTCATGGATGATCACAGCATTGAAGTCAGTAACTAGTGGCAACACTTTTGTGTTTCAGACTTTATCTCCTTCTACATATGTGTTCTAGTACATATAACTGTGTAACTAGCAACATTTTAAGTGTATCAGAGCATTAGTTGACATATATCCCTATTTGTACCCACAGTGTGGCATACTTTGTCCAGACGTCTTGCATTAACAGGTTGTGTGGTGTGATAATAATACATTTCCTGTACTGTTGACTGATTGTGCTGCATGATATATTTGTGAAAACTTCATGTTATGTATATCTGCCATGGTTTAGTGGTAAATCACTTTGTGTTTGGAGTGCAGGGTCCTGGGTTCGAGCCTTGGAGAGGCAGTTTATTTTGTTGCTCAGCAGAACAAGGAACATTGGCTACTGAGTGATTGAGGCACTTTTAAGCAGTTGTAACCAAGTTTGCATGGGTTTGCATGGAGATAAGCAATGCCTACACAGGTTAAGCAATTCAGCAGCTAATTGAGTATAAGAAACTGTAACCAGACTTTAGCAGTGCTTGCCTCTGCGCAGACCCACGCAAACCCGCTTACCTTTGCTTAAAAGTGCTTACTGCCGCTTACCCCTGCACTAATTCCTTTCAACGAAAAGAAAAGGGGGTTGATAGGAAAGTGGTGAAAAACGGGGCAGAAAGAGGGAAAGACCATAGGGAAAATAGCTAGCCATGTGCAGAAGGATATAGGAAAGGTCCATAGCTGCCCATTTCTTCTACAGTAACAGCTGTGCATATACACTATATTTGCAGGTACATTTGGAGCATCAAACTCCTGGGAGAGGGATGAGGACAACATATATCCATTGTGATGCCAGTTAGACCAGATTACATGTGTCCAGTGGACATGTGTGCAAAATGGACAGCTATGTATGGGGTGAGATTTTTGTGTGGTAACAGATTGCCATTTTTTTTCTTTTTTTCAGGTGAGAGTGGGATGTTGGGGAGGGGTAGTAGGTATATTTGAGATGGTAGGTTGGGTAGGTTAACAGACAAGATGCATACAGGGGTGGTGTATGACACATGTGCGGGGCAAACACCTTGGATGGGGAGGGGCGTTTGGAAGTCGCAAGCCCATGAGCCCCCAACTGGAAACAGTGTGAGTGAGGTCCCCACCCATGGGCAGTCACCACTGCACCTTCACAGCCCCAAAGGTGGCTGTGCTGAGGCTGTGTAGGAGGGACAGGCTCACCCTCTAATAGTGCCACTCAGCCCTCAAGCTGGCATAGCTACACTCGATACTCCAGATCTAGCTCCTTACTCACCATGACCCGGACCTGTTGACGGGTGACAGGTTCCCCTCTGTGCCTGATCCGAGGGGGGGACAAGCCCCATCCCTTGCATTGGTTCCACCCATGGATGGCACTGGGTCCACAGAGGAGGAGGTCCCAGGCTGTGCCCCAGATGTTCTGGTGCCCGGTGCCATGGCCAGCTGAGGTGGGACAGGTGGGTCAGCTGGGACCGGCCTTCCCATATGAGCTGTGTTGTCACAGGTTTATTACAGATATGGGTTAGTAACAGTCAACAGCATTCAGGATTAGTTATAACAGCATGCATAGGTATTCCCATTAACACAACAAACTAGAATTAACACAGTTGCAGATCAAGCAGATCACATGCATATATGGAACAACAGTGGCCATTACAGGAGCATGCAGGTTTCATTGATGACAACAGGCCACCAATATTGGTGTATTTTCACATGGCACATGCATAGAAACAAATGTGAATATTTATAAACCATTAAGACATATGTCCCAACAAAAGGTTGGAGTGTACACATACCAGTTGAGGAGTGTCATTGGGTTATTATGCACATATGGTAGGGGTGAGAGAGAGAGTTCAATTAACAACTAATATAGCCTTAGTCACTGCAGTGGTCTTTCCCTTACATGTATTATTACACTACACAATGGCCTTATATTGTACACTGGTATGTTTATAGATTATTATATACATGACCTTTGTCTTACATACAGGTGTGACAGGCTGCAGGCCTTAATGCAATATATGTTGAGAATTGCTGTCATACACTTTGGGTGAGGTGCTAGAATGACAGGTTTGTCTTCATATACAATCTCTGACTATGCGCACGTTTGAATATCAATTATATGTGATTGAAAACTGCCTACAATTCTTGGAACATCACATTGGATTTTCAGGGGAACACGGTACCAAGCTGGTGATAAGGGCAATTTATCTGGACATGCTGGACAGATTGGAACAGTTGGGGGTATGAATATGCATACAACTTTCAATTTGAACATTCTAGCAAATTCTGTACAGGTGGGTGTAATTATGCATACAGCTTTCTATCTGAACATTGTATCAAAATCTGTACAGTTGTGGGGTATGATTATGCATACAACTTAGTAGCACTCCCAGGATTCAAACCCCTGCTGTGTGTGACAAAATATTATAGCTAACATCACAGTACACTGTGCTATCAGGGAATTGATGTACAGCTTTCAACTGTTTTCTGTCTAAGTCTCCCTAACTTATACAATATAACTGACATATTGGCACTTCCAACATTGTTATGCATGACTTCAAGCCCATTTTATCTGCATATCACTGTGTGGGTGACACTGCTTAAGATACAACAGTACTATTTATAGTATGGAACAGATCGCCAACATATGAGAGAAGAGTCAACAGAAGCACTCCAGGGGTTATACCTTTATTCACAGACTATTACACATTTATTTCTACTGGTACAACACTTTCTAAGGCACTTATATTTATTTATTATGACAGTACATGCAGACTGATTACTAACCTGCCTTGCGATGCAACCTTTGCAGCCTAGCATCATGGGCTTGCTGGTTCACAGCCCACTCATCTGCAGCTGTCAGAGAAATGCAGTGATATTTAGCCATACCTATCCATAGTATACACAAGCTAGGCAATTATTTACTACTTAGTAGAATGAGTACTTAGTCCTGGGGCATTGGGCATCTGCCAAGACTCCTGGATCCACTGTTCCAGTACATCCCCCCTCCACCACTTCAGGTCAGCATGGTGGAGCCTGGCCTGCTCACCAGTCCGGGGGATACCTTTGGCACTGGTGAGGTCACGTGCAAGACTGTCCCAGGCCTCCGTTTTATACTGTGAGCCCTGATACTGGCCCTGCAGTAGTCTCTAATCATGGTGTTTTACCAGGAGCCATACCATGAATTTTTGACTCCTGGATGCCCCAGTGCTGCACTCTAAATCAATTGCCTTCACCCACACCAGCCATTCTGCCTGCAGTAGGAAGCTACAACCAGTTATGAGAAGTATTCCCACCTGTGGGGTTTAAATACAGCCATCTTCCCACACTTTCCCATGATTGACCGGTTTTGAAATGGCTAAGCTATGGGCACACCTGGTTACATAAGGTTGGCACTGCTTAAAGAGGTATACCACTAAGCAGATTGAATTGGCTCCACTACACATTGCTTACCTTTACTAACTTGAGCTGTGATACGGTTAGCATTGCTTAATAGTTAATTAGCACTATATTTGTCATTTGGCAATGATTTATTCTTCATTATAGGTTATATATGTATCTGGTATCCGTGATTCGTGTGTACATACACTGTATGGCGACCTCGGGAATTCTACACTTTATTACAATCACACCTCAGATCTGTGCTTACTGCAGCACTCCAGTTGACATATTTATGTTCTGTGGCAGGTTATCCAACATCACACTGTATATAGATTCAGTTCACATTTTCGGTTTGACTTTCCTGTGGTGAGGATTAGTTTGCTGATACCTCATTCATTTCTATTGCTATGATGGCCTGGTGGTTAGCTACTTTGACTATAGTGTGCAGGTTCCTGAGTTTGAGCCTTGCAGAGGCAGTTTATTTTTTTGCTAGGCAGAACAAGGGCCATTGGATACAGTGTGATTAAGGTACTTTTGAGCAGTTGTAAGTGGGTTTGCATGGGGGTAAGCACTGCCTGCACAGGTTAAGCAATTTAGAGGCTTACTGGGTGTAGGACACTGTAACTGGAAATTAGCAGTGCTTACATTCAAGCAAACCCACGCACACAGCCATATACTCGATTACTGGTGCTGACATATGTTTACTACTGCTTCCTGCTACGTAGCCTCACTACTGCTTTATGCATAGCAAGTAAAATTGCGAACAAACAAGCAAGCTGAAGAGCAGGAGTCACAATTTGTATAAAATCCATTGAGTTTATTGTACAAATGAAAGTGCTTTCAAAAATAAATTTGCTTCATCAGACCTAACTGATCAAATGAGGTCATTTCCTTTTATACTCAATTAAATTCAAACTAACCAATCATACATTTACACATTTAAAGATGTATTTGCACATTTAAAATATAACTCAGAAATATATTAAAAGACATAAAAATACATAATAACTCAAATAAAATCTACATTATTTCCTAAGTCTCCTATTTCTCAGTTTTGCTGTAATAGCTATATGGTCATTTAGCCCCTTACCCAAATGGGCTCTAAGCCTAACAATCCATGTAAGTTCCTTTGTCTCGGTTCTATTAGATATATCTCCCAACCTCTCATCATCATATATTAACTCGAAATCCAAACTGATGGCTATCATCATTCTCAATAGTGTGCTTTGCTAAGGCACTATACATATGCCCTCACCTATAACAATACATATGGTCGCAAATTCATTCACGAAGGCATCTATTCATCTTCCCTACATAAAAGGAAGAACAGATAATGCACTGGGCCAAGTACATAAGATTTTTACTATTACAGTCAGCATTGATGTCAAAATTATATACTTTATTAGTATTGGGGTGCTTAACCTCTATACCTTCATGTATAAAGGTGCAGAAATTACAGCTTCTACATTTAGTGGTCCCCATACCCTTACTAAATCTCATTTCATGTGTCTCACTTTTAGGATAGCATAACCTTCTTTTCAGATTCTTAGTATTTTTAAATGAAATATAAGGTCTTTCCCCCACTATTTGAACTATTTGATCATTGGTACGTAGTATATTCCAATTTTGTTGTAAAATATTCCTGATCATAACATGATCTCTGGCATAGGAGAAAATAAAAGGTGTCTTATTCATTGTTGTATTCACCATTTGGCTGGCTGTATTGACCTCAGATAAAATATGGCCTAGCCCTAGTTTTCCTCATCTTATGTACTTCACAAGATATATTATTGACTTCACTTCTATCATAGCCTCTGTTAACAAAACCAGATGTAATATGTTCGATATCCTCATGCAGATGACTATCTCTGTCAGTTAACCTCGAACAACGCATAATTTGGCCCTTGACAATGTTATTGAAAACATGTGTCAGATGCATATTAGTCCTATGTAAATAGGACGGACGATGACATTCTTTAATATATCTATCTGTATGCAAAGAACCACTTTCATATATATTACTCATATCGTGCTTCACCATGGGAAATGGTATGTCTCAGTTACCTTCCTGTTCCCCCCTCCTTTCTCGCTTACATCCATGGGGTGGTCCCATTAGAACGGGTCCGTCCAACCCCAGCACACCTCAGCCCATAATGTCTTACCCATCATTCCCTCCACCACCTCCCTCCCTCCTCCACATCAATCATCCTTCCTACAGGTTCCATCCGAATCTCACCACACCACTCCACACTGCCCACTCTCCACTTCTCAGGACCCATCATGTATGTTGTCTCACCCCATGCATCTTCAGGGTTCCCACACATTCAGTCCACAAATATACATATACTTCTTTGCTTACCTGCAAGGCATGTTATGTTTCCCCGAGGACTCTTTTTAGCAGAACTTTTGGGGTCGTCCTGCTAGGGACAAACATGCATTTGTTTAAGATTAGACTTTGCAGATTGACACTGTTTCTCCCACTGGTTGTATCCTGCCAGTGGTCTGGGTAGCAGTGCTGTGCAACTCTTAGCAGTGCTTAACATTCGATTTGCATGATATTTGCCTTTTGGTATTGATGTCTTCTTCATTACATGTTATATATGGGTCTTGTATCCTTGATTCATGTGAACGTATGCTGTATGGGGTCCTGGGAACTTCAACACTTTATTGCAATAATACCTCACATCTGGCCTTACTGCAGTACTCCAGTTCACATATTTATGTTACGTAGCAGGTTATACCACTTCACACTGTATATGGATTCAGTTCACATGTTTGGTTTGATTTTCCAGTGGTAAGAAATAGTTTGCTGATACCTCATGCGCATCTATTGCTATGATGGTTTAGTGGTTAACTACTGTGACTATAGTGTACAGGGTCCTGAGTTTGAGCCTTGTATAGGCAGTTTATTTTGTTGCTGGGCAGATTATGGGCCATTGGATCCAGAGTTATTAAGGCACTTTAAAGCAGCTGTTAGCGGGTATGCGCAGGTTTGTGCGACGATAAACACTGCTAACCTCCAGTTACAGCTTTTTACACTCACTTAGCTTCTACTTTGCTTAATCTGTGTAGGCAATGCTTACCCCTGAGCAAACACACTTACACACACTTACTACTGCTTATTTTTGCTTAACCCTGCTTACTAGTGCCCTATTCATTATGACACTGACATTTCATATGTGCATTTAATGCAGTATTCCAGTTCACATTTAAATGTTATTATGTAGGTTATATGGTGAAAAGATGAAAAATATGTTCATATACAGATTTCACATGGAAAATGATATGTGGTGCAGTGATACTCGAACCAGGAATGCCTGTTCCTTAGGCGGATGTTCTAACCACTACACTAGTGCTGTGCTGCTTCATTTGCATATATATTCCTTGTTATCCCTTCAGCCTTTTCAGCTGCTTTAACAGTAGTTAAGCAAAGGGCAAACCCATGTACCTACAGTTAGCTGTACTCAGGGTTTAAAAAAAAATAAATAAAATGGTTTCTTCATTTTATTTGACTGTACTGTTGCTATTGAACACATGGGGACTGTTGGTTGGGGATATGCAGACACTTATGAGCAGTCTCGCTCATTTATTTACACATTCTTCTGTTCTACTTTGCAGGAGTATGTTTATTCTGAGAGCTCTGCTCTCAGACACAGGCCCTGCACTTGTCCACGCTCCATGTAGCATTAGGAGTTCAGGCAGCGCGCCTTCATACATATACCATAATAAAATCTATTAAAACTAGAGGTCTAATAACTAAATAAGTAAAATAACCCTATATTTCCTACATTCATACATCTATTGTTAGTAATAATAGTATATAAAAATTAAGACAGACTTCCAATAAAGTCCTAATTTACTGTGGGAATGAAAATGACTACAAACTTAATTTACTTGCTTTAAATGCTTATGCAGTATTAAGGCTTGTCCTGTCATTTAAACAAGGGGGTTGAGTAGAATTTAATTTTATCTGACAGAATTACACTCTAGATTCCAATTGCCCCCTCCTTCCAAAGATGGTGCCTTTTCCAAAATATAAAACAATTAATTTTTTTTTTAATTCTGACATTGTATTGAATGTCAGTAGAAAGCATTATTAATGTCTCCCCTTTACTGATGATATAAACAAGTTCATAAATCCTAATCATCAACTGGGATTTTGTTTTGTCTGTGTAAAACAAATTACAGGTCAAACATAATGCTATGTAACTACTCAGAACATGTTACAGTTAAATTCTCCCACTGTTTCTCAACAACCTCATATAGAAAACCACTGTAAAACTAGCCCCGTCAAAAATAATTCTGCATTGAGAGCAAGCTCCGCATTCACTTATTCTGTATTTTTCAATACTTGTTCTAGACTCTTCAAAAATATTCTTTAAATTCTTACTCTTTGTATATACAAAGTTCGGGCTACCCCCAACCTCTTACCACTCACTTATATCATGTGAGTCAAAAGTCAACTTTTAATCCTTAATAGCTGCATTTTATACAACATTGTTTTACCAACCAAATGGCATAGTCATTACTTTATTGTAGTTGTTTCCTACTTAAATTTTATTAAAACACACTCCTTTATTTGTTTTAGTTTTAATATACTTGTCCTGTGTTTTTACAATAAACTTCCTAGCCATGGTACAGTTGGTGTTTGCTCTGTTGTTCTAATTCTATTTATATTTTACACCAGCTGTTTTATTTGTTGGTAGAGGATTTCTGTGTTTTCGTGTTCTATTTTAGTAGTATGTCTAGAAGTCTGTAAGATGCAAATTAAAGGTTGACAACAAATAGACACAATTTTCTAGGAAACACAATCCCCAGACAGACAAACTGTATGCGTGGCCCATATAGTCTTGAGTAATTTTCTAAAGTACAGTTTACTGAACATGAACAGTCCTCACATAACATTTACAGGCTGCACATATTGTTATTAATGATATTTGTGTAGTACATAAAAAAGTCTTTCGGCTTTTCCCGGTTAGGGGTCACTACAGCGGAACTTCCATCCGCTAATGATTGGCAGTGGATTTTTATGGTGGCGAGTTGCCAGCCCAACGCCCAACCTTCAAAGAAGGCATGCTCATTTACACACGCACCTACCTGTATGTCTTTAGCATCACTCGACCATGGGGAAGACATGCAGACTCCACACAGAAGGTGCTCCAGCCGAGAATCGAACGGGAGAACCTCTTGCTGTGAGGCGACAACGCTAACTGCTGCACCACCGTGGCCTGATATTTGTGTAGTACATAATACACCTTATATATACATATTTAAATATAGACTATCACGGAGGTTATTGACAGTACAGTACAACAAGTGTAAGGGGAATGATAGTATTACCTTGACATGTAGTTGGAGACCAACATATGAAAGTTAGTGTGAGTAGATAGAGATGGGAAAATAGTGTCTCAGAAAATAATGCTTGTAAGTACAGTCATTTCAGCAGGGTTAATCAGGTGACACGTAGTGATATTTAACTAGTCTAGCTTAGTGAGGAGGAACAATGACAGATCCTTGAAATGGTTATCTATATCTAATCCCAAGCCTATAATGCCCTGACACTTAGGGAAGTAGATTACTGCTAAGAACTGTTAACAAGCTGCTTTGTATAGTGCAGGGTTTAATTTCCACAGCCATCGTTTGCCCACTGAGTGAGTCTGAGCAACATCCTTAGCCAGACAGGGCTCTGTACAAACTAGGTTAAGTCCTCAATTTTCTCCTTGACCGCATGCCTAGTAACTACCTATGAATCCTTAGTACATGTATTTCTCAAAGAACTGTGGATGCCATTGTAGTCTAAATAAGTCCTTATAAGTCCACATTAATAAGTGATAGGTCTTAGACTTTAACTGTTTTGCTTCAGATAATACCATGAATTAAAAAAATATATATATTGGACATCTTAGAAATCAAATCAATTTAGAATTGAACTTAGTTGTTATAACTAGCCATCAGATCATCATCAAACAGGCTAGGGTATAATTCAGTCATAGAACAAAGTATTCCTCCATCAGTTAAATTATCATATTGTTAAAACTGCATAAACTTTATAGAGGAAGTATCCTTGGAACCACCAATGAAACATTAAGATTATGGAACAAAATGATTTTCATCTTCTTTGGGCATCATAAATTTAATGAAATATCTGATTAGAGCATTCATTACAGGGCTTCCAGACTGGATCATAGTAATTAAAATACCTGTTATGAAACTAATGTATTGTGGTTTGACTCTTCATGCATTGAGAAAACTTACATGCTTCTTTTATTGTTGCTATTAAAGTCACCTCTGGCCAGCAAACATTTTTTACATTTTACATATCCTCTCAGCAATTATCTAATCACTTGTTTAGAAACAACACATTATGAAAAATCTGAATCTGTATGAATATCGCAGTTATTACTGTAACCAAACAACTAATTACTTCCGATCCGTGTCTGAAAAATTATCCTTTCACTTTTATCCTACCATAAACATCTTAGACATCTCAATACATTCAACGGTGCTTTTTATTAAATCCTTGATTTCAAATTACATTTTATCTTGGATTGATTTTTTTTTTCATTTTGAGACAAGTTTCATTTGATTTTAAAACATTAAAAAATATATAATAACAGCATAATAATATAAGTGCCTATTTGTATTTGTAGAGACAGAAATGCAGCTCCCTCATCTTTGGCCAGCCTCATTCAGCAATTTAACTATGACATAGCTCTTTTGACTTTTTTTACCTTTATTCTGCAGCAGATAGAAATATCTGCCTTTCAGTGTTTCATATGCTCAACATAATTCCCTCTCAAACTTCTATTATGTTAATTCAGGGATATGGTGGGTTATTATTCTTCATTGAAAGAGTATGATAGACAATTCTAAACAAATGTCTGTGAATAGTTAATTTGCTGACATTGATGAGAAAATACCTTATTTTGCACATCAACCAGAATTGCTCTTAGTTGGTGCTGTTCTTCCCTCAAAGTCACATGCTCCATTTCTCATATATGTTATCCCATTGTGCTTAAAATGCCTGGGATAGCAACTGGATGTACAAAGCCATCAATGAACACAGAGCTATTATAAAATCATTTATTCCAATCTCTTGTTAGCACACTCTTTCCATACCCTCATCATATTATTAAAACTCTATACTTCACCACTTGCTTCAACAGCCCTTCTGTATTGTCTGCATCAGATACAAAATGTATTTAGAACCCATTGTGAAATGGAATAGGTTCATGGTTGTCCATGAGCTTCAACCAATTCTTCCCCTAAGTACTCTCCATTCCCTCATTCATCCTTCTTGTGGCTGAGAGCTAGGCAACTCTGGATACAGTAAGATTCCGCTGACCAAATTGTTTCCATCCAGATTACCTTATGATATGGATAATTTTACACATAGGTCTGGCAATTTTTTTTATCAACCAGAGGTAAATTTCTGGGTAGCAGTTTATAAAGAGTTGAAGGATTTTATTTGGGAGGGGAATAGGGCAAGACTCATGTGGGATAAGTAGATTTTACCAATAGGACAAGGATATTTAGGATTACCTGATATGATGGGATATTTCAGAGCTAGACATTTAAGGCACTTATTTATAACACAAGCAGAAAGCTATAATTTAAAGTGTAAAGGGATGATGATGATGAAGCGGGGGAGGGGTGGGCAATTCAAGAAATAAGGAAATAATAAGATTTTGAATCCAGGTCCTTAAGGGGACAAAAGTCGTACAAAATATTATATTCATAATGCAGCAGAAAGTATACTAAGAACTAAACAAGCACAGGAATGGAAAAGAGATTTTGCCAATAGGTATGACTGCACTTAGGGGTACAGAGAATAAACAAGGGGGGGGGGCTGGAGTTTACTGGTGGAAGATGACAAAGGAGCCAAGGCATTGGGAACAAATAATTAGAGAAGGAAAGGTAATAAAATGTGAAGAGGCCAATAAGACATTTGTATTGCAGGCTAGTGATTCCCTTTTGTATCAGGGATTGATATCAGGGGATAGACAAAGAGAAAGGCATAATGGAACCCTAAATGAAAGACCTGCAATGGTTGATTTTTTTTAGTTGAATCTAGAACAGAAGCTGCTGTTAAAAAAGCATAATTAGTAGGGCATATAACATATTGCATGATAACTATAAGAATCAATTGGAAGATGTAAGAAAAGATTGGGAAGAGAGAATGGATAAGCAGTCTACAAAGAAATAATGGGAGGACATATGTATAGCTGCCAAATATGCAACAAATATGTATCTATCTAGCTATATATATATATATATATATATATATATATACATATATATATATATATATATATATATATATATATATATAATATGTGTGTGTGTGTGTGTGTGTGTCTTTCTCTCTCTCTCTCTCTCTCTCTCTATATATATATATATATATATATATGTATATATATATATATATATATATATACATTTTTTTACAGTTGTTATCCCAGTATGTGGAAAAAGTCCCTGTAAGAATACAATCAAAACAGAGTTACAGAAGAAAATATTATGCACAGGATAAAATATTTTAACACAAAAAAACTTAAAAAATAAGAAAAAGATAAAATACATGGCAAACTCCCATCATAACAAAGAGACTTTAAATACATTCTGAACACAGATTGTATGTTAAAAAAATAATATGATGTACATGACAAGCATTTCAACCACGAGTGAAGAGAAAGGAAGCAATAGACTATGGAAAGAGTCAGAGTTATTGAAAGAAAGAGAAATAGCTAAAATAACACAGAGTAAAGTAAGACCAGTTCTGAATTCAATGGAATAGATTATAATAATCAGAACAGGATCAGATAAAAGTGTAAGTGAAGGTGAAGTCAACAGTATGTAGAAATGAGAGTGGCATGAAATGAAAAATGAGACTGCTCCAAGAGGGGCAGATCAAGAAGACTTACAAAAACTATCAGTGGAAAGAAAATAGCCACAGGTCAGTGCCTATAATAATATTAGCATAAAATAAGCTATCAGTTTATTGCATTTCTTAAAGGATAGGAGGGAGGCTACAAAAACGGACTCAAATAAGAGCTTTCAGCAACTGACCTATACTGTTATGGAAAACTAACGGTATTTTAAATTACTTTTCAAGTAAATGGACCCAGGCAAAAAGTAACCAAACTTAGGGAACACTAGCAAGGGACTTAGCCTAACACAACTTAGTTGGTGTGCGAACCACTAATCCAAACAGCATTATGTAGTGACATCAATATAAGTTAAAAAGCTGTAGTTCAGTCATGAGTTGCAAACACTGATTGACACCAGAGTGAATTGGTAAGTCTGGGAAAAATGTTCACACTGCTGAGGGAAATGATTTATGGCAGCCAGTAAAATCTCCCGCTGTTAGACTGTGAGGTACACTGTCAAATGAAAACATAATAAGTAAAGATAGAAAGTATGTTAAAAATAAGGTACTAACAGATTGGAAGAGCAAAAGAGGAGTAAAAACAGGTGTTAAGACACAGTAACAAAAGGTATACCTGTGCTAAACAATTTAAACCAGCTTTCTATTTAACAGGAACAATAAAATCAAGCAAGAATAACAAAGTTGAGTATGCACATTGAAATACAACTAGCAGTCTGCTTAAATGTTACTAAAAGTAAGGAAAGAGGTCGTTATGCACTTCAAAGAAGGCAGACCAGTTAAAGTAAAAGCATTTGATAAAATCAAACCAAAAACAATTGCAAGATATGACATCACCAAGTCACAGCAGGGATGATTTAAGCAGTGCGGTTATGGTGTTTAGCAGTTGTGCTAAAAAAAGGAAACTACATTCAGCAAAAAAGATGGAGAAATTAGAAAACAAAATAAGATCAAAGTTAGACATGCAATGTAGAATCACGTTCAGGTCGACCAAGGATTTCAATGGTGGCACAGCATTGCTATTACAAACAGTATAACTGAATAACTAAGCATGCCATATTAAAAAATAACAAACTATACAATCTACACAGTGAAAATAACATAGGCAGTACAGGAGAACAAGAAAGCATAAAGAAAAGATAAAATATAACAAATGGACATACTTGGCAAGCACACCAACCAAGAATGCAAGAACAGCTACAATAATCAAAGAGTAAAAATTCAAATATGGCACCCTTGGTAACATAGGCAATTTATGAGCTCTGACTAGTGGCTGAAGAAAGGGAGGGGTAGAGTAAACGCAGAGTATAGGAGGAAATAACAGTTACCAGATGTGCAATAACACAAAACCAGTACATGCACCAAGAGGTGCAGACCAAGAAGCCTTACAAAAACTATAATTTGAAAGAAAATAGCCACAGATCAGTGCCTGTAATTATACTAGCATAGAATAATCTGCCAGCCTTGTTATATTTCATAAAGGATAGAATAGGAGGGAGATTACAAAAACAGACTCAAATAAGAGATTTGAGCAACTGACTCATACTTTTATGGCAAACTAACAGTATTTTAAATGTATTTTAAATTACTTTTCAAGTAAATGGACCCAGGCAGAAAGTAGCAATACTTTGGGAACACATGCAAGGGGGGGGGGGACTTAGCATATCACAACTCAGTTGGTGTGTGAGCCACTAATCCAAACAGCAGTATGCAGTGATATCACTATAAACTAAAAAGCTCTAATTAATTCATAAGTCAAGTACATTGATTGCCACCAGAGTGAATTGTTAAGTCTGGGAATTGTTTTCACACTGCTAAGTAAAATGTTAAATCTAAGAAAATTCTTTAGCAGGTGATGTTCCCACTACTATATCAAATGCTTTTTTGAAAACTGCCACATCAATAGCAAGACCCTAAGTATGCACACAGTGGTGAGAGACCTGGGCACACAAGTTGACAGCAATGTTACCTTTTATCACCATATGTCTCCACAGTGGTAAGAAAGACATTCTGTATTGCTCATCTCATATGTAAGGGCATTGCCTCCAGAAAAAAAGAAGGTATAACCTCCCTGTAGTTTTCCCTCAGCAGACCAATAATTGAGTACATCACCCCTTTACTATGTACCTTTCCAAACACCTGCAGCAATTTGAGAGCATACAAAGGTTCCTTACAAGGAAAATTCAAGGTCTTCAGCATCTGTCCTATGTGGATCATCTACAATCACTGTCACTTTATTCAGTTTCATATAGACTACTCAGGTGTGATGTCTGTCTTGCATATAAGACAATCTCTGACTCTCTTTCATTGGAAATGCTGCATATCTGCAAGTCAATTGGCACATGGTTTACTCACTCTAAATACCTTGATCTGGTATGTGTCATTACAAGAACCTGCTGGAGGGACAGATTTGTCTCCCAGAGGTTACAGACTCCCATTTCATATCAAACAGAACACCTCATTGACTCTATTCAAATGTAATCCGGATGATTGGATGGGTGACCATAAATTCACCCGGGGGTTCTACCTGTGCCCCTCTTGGACAGAAGCGATAGGTACTGCTCATAGAAATAAGGGTAGAACTTGGCTAGGCTTGTAAGGGGCCTGGGACCATTAGCCTAGTAACTTCCTATGATCCTATCATCCTCTGAAATGTAGATGTAGGAATCGTCTCTGATATACAGTTCAATACAAGGACATAAAATTCATAATACACCTTCAAAGACTATTGCTCTCTCAACCTGTCACCACTAGACTCCAACTTATATTTACAACATCATCTACATTATCACAGTCAATAGATTCTTAAACATTTTCATGTAATGATTTATTAATGAATATGGCTATAACTATTTAACATTTCCGTAGCTGGTATAGAATTTGAAGTTGGGTAATCATCATCTCTATGCATGCAGCATGAAATTCACATATTTTCAAAGCGTTTTAGTACATATCCCATTTAAGCACACATATTATAGGTTCATAGGTTGATAGTTAAGTACTAGGCAGGGTGACCTTGTGGGTAATTATAAGCTTAGCCAATTTCCTTTTTCGTGCTTGAGGTAACATATTCAATTTGGCTTTAGACTGGCCTTGCCCATCCCATGCTTGATTATTATATATTACCCCTGATGAGAATAACTGGAATCATTCCATAGATAATTTTTTTTCCAAAAATGTTTTATTTTTCAAATACAGTTGAATAAATTCCATAGTATTTGTATATAATATCTTAAATAACCATGCACACTATTTACATCAACCTGACACTATAACAGAGCTCAATATATTCAATTACTTTATAGGTATAACATTCCAGTTATCAGAGTGTATCTGTTCAGTTATTGTAAAGTGTCAATCAATGATAAGACATTTTTCCATGGATTATTAATAAATGGCTTAGGATGAATCCTTAATTCTTTAATTTTAATTTCAAACAATGCTGTGGTCTTCCGTAGGCTGTAGAAGTCTTCCAAAGTTGGTATTGTGCTTGTATTCTATTTTCTTGTTATACACTTCCTTGGGATTGCAAGTATTGTCAATACTAGATACATATTTTTGTCATTCAAATGAGTACCTTCATACACATTTAATAATACTAGAGCTACAGATAAGTTAAACGATTCATTAAATAAAGCTTGTAAAAGTTTTTAATACCATGCCAAAATGGCTGAATTTTAACACAGTCGAAAAAAATGTGATTCCAATCTTCACTGTGTATTTGCTCACACCTCCAACATATTCCCTTTGTGGAAGAATTAATTTTACTAATTCTATCTGGAGTTAAAAATGCTCCGTGCAAGCATTTCCATTAAAAACTTTCCAGTATTGTGCAAAGGATGCATGTTTTATTGATAATAAAATATTTGATTTAATTTCTTCGGTTAACTGTAATAAGTGCCCTTTTTTATATAATTCCAATATGAGGAGTTGGGTGTTGTTTTATAATTTATCAGTATCTTGTAAAATTTGGAAATACTATTTCCCATGTCATAATCATTATATATGATTTCGTATAGGTATTTTGTAAGTTTAGGTATTTCTTTAGATAAAGAAATTATTCTGCATAAATCTTGTGAATACGTAAGAATGCTTTGCATAGTTAGCCAATCTTGTTGTGGAATTTTGTGTGTTGTTTCTATTGTTTGCATATCCAGAACTTTTAGTTCTTTGATACATTGAAACCAACAAACAAATTCTTTCTGTTCCAAGGAATTAATTATTTCTCTGTATATTTTATGTGGATAACTCTTTGTAACTATGAACGGTGTTAAAAGATCAAACCAGATTTTTAAATGTATATTTGCATTAATCTTCTTCTTCTCTTTCGGCTGCCCCCATTAGGGGTCACCACAGCAGATCAACTGTTTCCATTTCTTCCTGTCCTCTGTATCTTGCTCTGTCACACCAACCAACTGCATGTCCTGTCTCACCACATTCATAAACCTTATCGTAGGCCTTCCTCTTTTCCTGTTACCTAGCAGCTTCATCCTTAGCATCTTTTTTCCCAATATACTCTTCATCCCTCCTCAGCACATGTCCAAACCAACGTAATCTTGCCTCTCTAGCTTTGTCTCCAAACCTTCCAACCTGGGCTGACCCTCTAATATACTTATTCCTAATCCCGTCCATCCTTCTTACACCCAGGGCAAATCTTAACATCTTCAACTCTACCACGCCAAGCTCTGACTCCTGCCTTTTTGTCAATGCCACTGTCTCCAACCCATATAACATAGCTGGTTGCACTACCCTCTTGCAGACCTTCCCATTCACTCTTACTGGGTCTCGTCTGTCACAAATCACTCCTGACACTCTTCTCCACCCACTCCATCCTACCTGTACTCTCTTCTTCACCTGTCTTCCACACTCACCATTACTCTGAACTGTTGATCCCAAGTATTTAACCTCATCCACCTTCGCCACCTCTACTCCCTGCATCCTCACCATTCCTCTATCCTCCCACTAATTCACACACATATATTCTGGCTTAGTCCTGCTGACCTTCATTCCTCTTCTCTCTAGAGCATATCTCCACCTCTCCAGGGTCTCCTCCACATGTTCCCTACCCTCACTACAGATCACAATGTCATCTGCAAACATCATAGTCCACGGGGACTCCTGTCTGATCTCGTCTGTCAACCTGTCCATCACCACTGCAAATAAGAAAGGGCTCAGAGCTGATCCTTGATGTAATCCCACCTACACCTTAAACGCATCCTTCACTCCCACCGCAGACCTCACCGCTGTCACACTACCCTCGTACATATCCTGTACCACTCTTACATACTTCTCTGACACTCCCGACTTCCTCATACAATACCACAACTCCTCTCTAAGCACCCTGTCATATGCTTTCTCTAAATCCACAAAGACACAATGCAACTCCTTCTGACCTTCTCTGTACTTCTCCATCAACACTCTCAGAGCAAACATCGCATCTGTAGTGCTCTTTCCTGGCATGAAACTATACTGCTGATCATCACCTCCTTTCTTAACATGTATATTTGCAATGTATATTTGCATTAATAATTTCCCTAAATGAGTCAGTGTAATACTTAATCATACGAGTTATGTTATATTGCATACTATTACATAATATGTGTCATGGCAAATTATTTTTATCTGTTAACAAATATCAAAAAGTCGACAAAGCAGTTGAACAAAAAAATAGATCAAAAAACTGCTCAAGGCTTGGAAAAAACGAAACCACGGACTAGCGCAACTTCCACTTTATTCAACGTTTTCATAAAAAACTTCTTCAGAACCAAAATGAATGTTACATCAAGCATTCATTTAAATACTGCACACAATTAAAATCAATTAATCAATTACATAGTGTAAAAACATAATTAAAGAGCCCTTTACAAAAAGCAAACTCTTCATTCATCATTATGCACTATAGAATAGGCATAATTGAGTACATTACAATAACACACATTATAAAACATATGCTTCATGATCTTTTAAGAAACATTTAATATTGATTGCTTCATTTAACCCAGGAAAATTATCTGCCTGTAGTTTAATTTGCCATCTAGCCTCTCTTTGAGCCAAAAAATTCCTGTAATCACCCCCCGATGTCAGGTTCACAGTGTTCCAGGATAGAAAACAAAATTTATTTAAAACCAATACATTCAACACTATGTTTATAAAATATTTGTTTTTTGTCCTTTTTTCTAATATTATACATATGCTCCTTCATTCTAACATTTAATTTTCTAGTAGTCATATCAATATAAAATGATGAGCATTTGTCACACACTGCAATATAAACAACTCCTTTTGTTTTGCAACAAAAACTACCAGGGACCCCTATGGTATAAAGTATGTGAGGAAGCTGAATGTAGGGACCTTCTAAAATAAACCTACAGATGGAACAGTCATGACACTTGTGCATACCCCTGTTGATATGTCCCTTCTTAATGCTACATGTGCTTCTATCTCTCCCCTTTTCAAATGCTCCTTTCAGACTATGTTCATTCCTATAAACAAACTTTGGTTTCCCCTTAATGGCTGCCATTAAATCAGCATTTCCTTTGAGGATCTTCCAATTATTGTTTATAATATTACGTATACCTATATTGTCAACACTCATATTCATACTGAAACATAAAATTTCAGTATACTTTCCAGTTTACTTAACTTGGAGTGTTGGCCTATTTTTCAAAATGGGTGGATACAAGGTTGCACATTGCTTAGAGATGTCATCAGCTGCTTCCCTTAACAAACTCTCACTGTACCCCCTCTCCAAAAACAATTGTATGATGAATTCAAGCGCATTAATAAATGTCTCGTCAACACTCGTCATCCTGCTAGCTCGTATGAATTGGTTTTTAGGTATATTATTCAGCATGAATTTCGGATGTTGACTAGTTGCATGTAAATAATTATTCTTGAAAGTTTCTTTACGAAAAATACTGCTAGTAAAGTTTTTTCCCAATGTATTCCATGTCAAAGTTACATCCAAAAAGTTAATGGAATTTCCATAACATTCCACAACAAACTTCAAGAAGTCAGAAACCTCATTCAACTTATTACACAATAACTGCATTTCTCAAACCCCTCCATATAAAATAAAAATTAAACCATCTATAAATCTTTTGTAATAAATGACCTTGAATTCAGTTTTCAAGGAGTCCAAGATGATGTTTTCCCACCACCCCATAACTAAGTTAATAAAAACTGGGGCTGCTGGGGATCCCATCGCAACTTCTTGAACTTGCTTGTAAAATCTATGATTAAAAATAAAAAAAATATTTTCTAAAATAACTTCCATAGAATCACAATAAAAACTGACTTCTCCATTAGATATATTACTACATTGCTGTAAAAATGCTCTCATTGCTTCTATCCCCTTGTTGTGGGGTATGGACGTGTACAAAGACACTACATCTAGAGTAAACATAATGTGCTGTGTTGGACTGAATAAATGAGCTTCATTCACAAAACGAATACTATCTAAAAAATCCCAATAGTCCTTCAAATATGACTTCATTTTACAAACAACAGGACTAAGCATTGCATCAATCATTTTTGACATACCCATTGTGACATAATTCGGGGCAGAAATAATAGGTCTGAAGGGAGGGTCCGTTAGGCTTTTGTGACTCTTAGGAATGCCAAACATCACTCCTATTCTAGGATGTTCTATTTCACAAAAATTGTACATTGCAGAATCCATATTACTGCACATCAAATTTTCATACAAAAAGCTGTTAACATATCTGAAACTTTTCTCTATGTCCTTTGTTGAAACAATATTGTATTCATTCACATTACTGAGCATAGATTCCATTTTATTAATATAATCCTTTTCATTCATCAAGGCAGTGAGCCCTCCCTTATCACTTTTCATTATTCTGATGTCTCTAGAAGTCACTATCTCTTTCATAGCTTTTCTCATGTTGACATTCAAGTTATTAAAATAATATTGACTCTTGTTATTGAGCAAAGCTCTAATCTCATTCTCACATGTTGTTTCAAACACCTGAATAGTATGAATTAAAGCTGGATTAAAGTTAGAAGGTTTAAAAAACATGCTGTTGTTTTTTCTCACATCTTTCAAAATATATCTTAAATTTAACTTCCTAGTAAATTTCTTTAAATCAATGATGGTTTCAACTACATCAGCTCACCCAGTGGGAATGAAATTTAAACCTAACTTTAAAAGTTGAACATGAAATTTGTTTAAAATACAGTCAGATAAATTTAAAATGTCCTTTTCAAACTAACCCTCACCTACTCGTTGTCTGTGGATGATTCGGACATTAATCCTGCCTTCTTTCTGGTCATCTTCTGCTGCTTGCAAGTTCTTCGCTCTTTCTCTGAACTTAAAAAAACACCCTGTTTGATAGCAGTGCCACTGTTTTCTTTATCAAAAGTTTTAGGTATAAATGGAACAGCCGTTTCTTCAACATTAACCATAGAATCTTCAGTTTCTGAGACACTGCTGAATCCAAAAACATTGTCAAAATTACCCATATGCCCCGCTTGCTTAAATAAAGTTCCTTGTGCATTGGATTTAAGGTGGACCGAAGAAAAGGTGGACCACTTGTTGTTAGGTCTGCCAAACAGTTGTTTTCTTTCAGTTTTAAGAAAAATGGAAAAAGCAGTGCCAGTACTACATGCATTGATGCCACGCTCCAGTTTTTTGTTCTTTCTCTCAATCTTTCATGCTCTTCTATCTCTTTTAAAAGTGTAACATGTTCATTTCTTTCGCTGAACTTAATATGGAGCTTTGATACAAAACTGTCTTCAATAGCCACAATTTCATCTTTGATTTCTCTCATCATGTTAGAATTGCGTTCTACCAATAGCTTGAGGAAAGTAACCCCCGTATTGTTGAAAAATTTTTCCAGAGTCTTAAAGACTGGATCAGTCACTGAAACACCATTGGAGTATTTAAAAAACCTCAAGCCTTTTGGAACTATATTTAATTCAATACATTTCAAGAAATATTTATTTTCAATATCCAAACTTTTGTATTTTTTCAAAAGTTTGTCTAGACGTTCACATTTTTCTTTGAAATGTGGTTGATAAATCAAGTCAGTAGGTTTTTTCTTACTGTTAAATGGATCCTTACTGCTAGAGAGAACAGAGGCAATGCTGGCATACGTAGGACTTTGCTTTTCAGCTCTCCAACCTATATTAGATGTAATTTCCGACTCATTTCTATGAGATTTACCAGTACTAACCTCAATTACAGTCTGGACATCCTCATCAGAAACATTAAAAATACGTTCACTAGCTCCTTCAGTATGTGTCTGAATTTTACGCTCAGAAGTTAAGACACATAAAGTCTTTTGTATATCACCCAGAATTTTGACCAGTTGGTGAGTCAAAGTCCCTTCGGACCCATTAGGAGTGTCATGAAGACTCAAATCCAATAAAGGATCATTAGGAGAAACAGCCATAGTGACACTACCAAATGCCAACAAAAATCAAAAAGTTGACAAAGCAGCTGAACAAAAAAATAGATCAAAAAACTGCTCAAGGCTTGGAAAATACGAAACCACGGACTAGCGTAACTTCCACTTTATTCAACGCCAGTAAAAACTTCTTCAGAACCAAAAGGAATGTTACATCAAGCATTCATTTAAATACTGCACACAATTAAAATCAATTAATCAATTACATAGTGTAAAAACATAATTAAAGAGTCCTTTACAAAAAGCAAACTCTTCATTCATCATTATGCACTAGAGAATATGCATAATTGAGTACATTACAATAACAAACATTATAAAACATATGCTTCATGATCTTTTAAGAAACATTTAATATTGATGACTTCATTTAACCCAGGAAAATGATCTGCCTGTAGTTTAATTTGCCATCTAGCCTCTCTTTGAGCCGAAAAATTCCTGCAATCAGCCCCCTGATGTCAGGTTCACAGTGTTCCAGGATAGAAAACAAATTTTTTTTAAAACCAATACATTCAACACTATGTTTATAAAATGTTGATTTAATGGCAGCCATTAAGGGGAAACCGAAGTTTGTTTATAGGAATGAACATAGTCTGAAAGGAGCATTTGAAAAGGGGAGAGATAGAAGCACATGTATCATTAAGAAGGGGCATATCAACAGGGGTATGCACAAGTGTCATGACTGTTCCATCTCTAGGTTTATTTTAGAAGGTCCTACATTCAACTTCCTCACATACTTTATACCATAGCGGTCCCTGGTAGCTTTTGTTGCAAAACAAAAGGAGTTGTTTATATTGCAGTGTGTGACAAATGCTCATCATTTTATATTGGTATGACTACTAGAAAATTACATGTTAGAATGAAGGAGCATATGTATAATATTAGAAAAAAGGACAAAAAACAAATATTTTATAAACATAGTGTTGAATGTATTGGTTTTTAAAAAAAATGTTTTCTATCCTGGAACACTGTGAACCTGACATCAGGGGGGGTGATTACAGGAACTTTTTGACTCAAAGAGAGGCTAGATGGCAAATTAAACTACAAGCAGATCATTTTCCTGGGTTAAATGAAGCCATCAATATTAAATGTTTCTTAAAAGATCATGAAGCATATGTTTTATAATTTTTGTTATTGTAATGTACTCAATTATGCCTATTCTGTAGTGCATAATGATGAATGAAGAGTTTGCTTTTTGTAAAGGGCTCTTTAATTATGTTTTTACAATATGTAATTGATTAATTATTTTTAATTGTGTGCAGTATTTAAATGAATGCTTGATGTAACATTCCTTTTGGTTCTGAAGAAGTTTTTTACGAAAGCGTTGAATAAAGTGGAAGTTATACTAGTCCGTGGTTTCATATTTTCCAAGCCTTGAGCAGTTTTTTGATCTATTTTTATCTGTTATTTGAATTATTTTGTAAATCAAATTCATTTATTGATGTTACAGTTAGTAATTCTTTCCAGTTTGCAGAATAATTTGAACTTATCCAATCTGAGATTGTTTTAGATATTGGTGCTTTTATATATGTTTCTATATCAGAACAATGTAAAATGCAATCCTCCCTGTTTCCATGGTCTGATATGAAGTATAAATATTACTCTGTTTATTTTGGGAAACCATAACAATGTTATTATGCATGAGTTTATTTCTTTGAGTATATTCCTTTCTGGTAACAGTTGTATTGCCAAAGCTATATATAGAATCTTGGGTAGTAAAACCATTTTTATTAACTATAGTCTATCTTCAAAAGTTAATATTTTTTGTTCCACTTTTCCACAGAGATGTTGATTGCATTGATGATATTATTGTAGTTTTTTGAGACTAATTCAATATTATTCTTGCATAACTCAGTTCCTAGATATTTAAGGTAGATTCTTGTTTCCCTGTAATGTAATTCCACTTTGTTTGCAATTCTTTTTTTTTTTTATTTAAAGATAAAAATGTTGATTTTGATTTACTGAAATGGAGTCCTGAAGTTCTGTAAAATATGTCAATTAAAATATCTAATTCTTCTAATGTCTCTTTTGTATTGGATAATGTTAATAATATGTCATCAGCAAAGAGCATTACTTTAGAACTGTATTGTTCATAAACATCTATGCCTTTGATTTTTGCATTGCTATATATTGAATTTGCCAATATTTCTATAGAACCAAAGCTAATAGAATTGTTGACTTGGGACATCTTTGTTTAGTACCCTTTGGTGTGCATATATATATATATATATATATATATATATATATATATATATATATTATTCTTTAGTAGATGAACAAAAGAAGGAGGAAATTCAAATAACACCAGAATTTTCAATAAATAGTCCCAGTTTACAGAATCAAAGGCTTTCTCTATATCTAAGCCAATTATGAGTGTTTCTTTATTTTCTTTGTTAACATAATCTATAAGAGAAATTATCCTTTTAAAATTGTCATGTGTGGGTCTATGGTAAATACATCAAGTTTGATCATTATTTATTGTTTTGGATAGTGGTATTTTCATTCTGTTAGTTAATATTGTCATAAATATCTTATAGTCATTTAATAATGATATAGGTCTATATGAGGTACAGAGGTTTGGGGATTTGTTTTCCTTTAGGATTGGTGTGATTAAAGAATATCTCCAAGAGAGTGGTATTAAAGTGTGTGACTGAATTTCTAATAGTGTTTTTTGGAAGAGGGATAATATCTTTGAAGGAAAAAGTTTATATATTTCCATAATTATGACATCTATACCTGGAGCTTTATTATTTTTACTCTCTTTTATTGTATCTGTAATTTGTTTGTAGGATATGGGTGCTTGCAGATCTAGTTTTAATTTTTATGGTATTTTTTATATTAGAACATTTTTCTTCTAGATTTACTTGATTGATATATATATTTTCTTTTTGGAAATGTTCTATATAGTGATTTCTATAGGCATCAAGAATGTCACCTATATTGGAGACATTTTCCCCTTGTTTTTCATGGAAGTACTTTGAATGTTATTAGCTTTTGCCTGTATTTTGATTCTTGTGGATAAATTATGTAGATATTTGCGAGAAGTTGCCAAGGTATTAATTTATTAGTTTTTCTAAAGCTAAACTAGTTTTATGTATTTATTGTTTAGTACTTCTGTTTTCTTTTTCATCTCCAAATGATTTTGATTTTTTTCAGCTTTTACTGACAAACGTTTGGATTGTAGCTCTAATAATTCAGATTCCCATTTTCTGATTTTTTTATACCAAGTTAGGGTTTTACCATATATGTAAGCTATTAATGAGTCCCATATCATTATTTTATTTTATCTCTGTGGTGTAATTAATATCTAAGAATAACTGTAATTCAGATAATAACCAGGGTATGAACTTATTAATTTTAGTTATATATGCTGGAATTCTGGAGTTAAAGATTAATGGTTTGTACCCATTTGAAGTGTTAGTATCAATGAATTGTGGTCTGAAAAGGGGCAGGGAGTGTTTGAGAAATTAATGATTTTATAGTGTAAATCATGGGCAGCAAATATTTTATCTATTCTAGTCTGGGTACCAAATCTGTTATCTTGATGGGAAAACAACAAAGATTTATCTTCTTTAAATGTGAAAGTATCTGCAAGATGAAATTTTTCTACCCACTTGTTTAAAGCTTTTGATACAGCAGATAGATGCAGTGGTGTTTTATTTGTAGTTTCAGAAATATCAAATATACAGTTAAAATCTCCTTCTAATATTAAGTTACCTTTATAATTATTGGAAATGAAATCCAAGTGTTTTTTAACAGTTCCTGATCCAATGCCTGGGAACCAGTATAAATTGGCTAGGGTCCATAATTTGTTATTATATTTAACTATTACTAATGCCATAAGGCCCTCTTTATCTTCATACTTATAAATGATTTCAGGATTATTAACATTTGTTTTTTATAAAATTGTTACCCCTTTTATCTTTGTCTTATAAGTGGATTGTGCCAATATCATATATTGCTTACGATTCCATTTGTAATTGTCATTTGTTTTGAAAAAAGAAGACAATTTGTGCTTTGTTCAGTTTTAAATATTTCAGCAGATTTGATCTCTTGCTAGTATTGTTTAAGCCATTGGTATTTAAAGATAATAAAGTTAAATCCATCTTAGGTTATTTAGACTATGCATTTTTTGTTTTATTGTGACTATTAAACATTTTCCTTTGATAACTATAAAGTATATGGTTGAGCTTTTAAAGGAAATTATCAGTTTTATTCGTTGAGTGTTTACCAATAAAGTAATATTTTGGTCAGGCATACTAAAAATGTTTTTGTGAAATAACAAATTTAAATTAATAAATGTTAACAAAACTAAGATCCGCACTAGCCATAGAATGAAAATCATTCCTAATCTGACGGATAAACCTAAATCCATCAGATTATCACTCATACCTTGACAATGCAGAATATCTGAGCTCCATAAACTGAATTATCATATGAGAATATTTGTAATAGGAGTAAACAATATTTATATTATTTTGAACAGATATAGTACTATTGTAAATTAGACAGAATTATAATACAATATAAATGTTTACTTACTGTATAAGCAATTAATATTTAAATGAAAGGTAGACGACAATCTGGTATTCAATTATAGTAAAGTAGGATGTATCATATATAAAACCTCAGTAAAAGATTATAGCACACAGTTATTTAACATATTCACCCTTACTGATGAATTATTTCAAAACTTATTACTTAATATAAATAGATGGTAATAATATTTATACCTAATGTTTATAATACAATGTATTTTACTGGATATATCAGAAGTTATAGTTCATTGTTTGCCAGCATTTAAGTAATCACTTTGTTTGTTGCTAACTTACTTAAAACATCAAGTTTGTTTTATGTAAACATTGATGAAAGTGCATTTTAATTATCAATGCATCCCTTTCCCCCCCATTTCCTACACATAAGGATTTTCATATCTGTCATTTCTTATTATAAAATGAGTGAAATTAAAGGTTAAAAACAACAAATTCACTTATTGGGATTAATGATTGCAAGTTCCCTTTCCATATTCATAAATTGCCATTTTATGGCATATACTGAAAGTTTTTAGATTTAAATGGCAATATTCTATTTTGTATAATCAGCAAAGGTTAAACTGAGTGATTATTGTGAATTTAATACTATTTGTTCAGGATGTGATTGTTACATTCTGTGACATTCCTAGTTTAGGTTTCTATTGTTTCCCGTGAACAACTTTGTCAGTTTGATGTCATGTATAAAACATTTGTTATATTGGTACCAGTTTAAGTATTATGTATGGTCAAGATGTGTTACAAAACCACAATTCAAGTTAAAGCAATTATATAACTTGTTATGCACATTTACTTATATGAGAAAATCATCATTCCTCCCCTTGATGTTTAATATAGTGTATGTCATTTAGGACAAGTTAAAACAGTAGTGTTATTATACTCAAACCCATGTTATTAAACTGAGTGTCTACTGTCAATTTAATACTATTTGTTCAGAATATGACTGTTACATTCTGTGACATTTCAGGTTCAGGCTTCTATTGTTTCTCTTGAACAACTTTGTCAGTTTGATGTCATGTATAAAACATTAGTTTTCTTGGTAACTGCTTAAGCATTATATATGGTCAAGATGGGTTACAAAAACTACAATTCAAGTTAAAGTAATTACATGACCTGTTATGCATATTTACTTATATAAGAAAATCATCATGCTTCCCCTTAATGTTCAATGTAGTGTATGCCATTTATGACAGGTTAAGACAATAGTGTTTTTATACACAAGTCAATGTTATTCAATCCTGTCGTTAATATCTAAATTCAGCAGACTGCTTCATCTTATATGATGATTATATATTTTATGTCTAGATCAACTAAAATCATACATTACATAACTACTGTGTGTGTGTGTGTGTGTGTGTGTGTGTGTGTGTGTGTGTGTGTGTGTGTGTGTGTGTGTGTGTGTATGTGTGTTTTTGGCTGTTGCTTAGTTATTTGAGAGACCACAAGCTGTAATGCTTAATCTTATTATTAGTTCCTTCCAAGCATGTTTATACAGTCCATAGACTTTAAATTATGATACCCTTCTAGTTTCTTATTTGTAATTAATATATTTCCATCCTTACATACACACATATCAGTACTTCAAGCACGGGCAACAATGCCCATCCAGTTTTTCCAGAATACCATTCACTAATTCATGTGGTGTGTTTCCAGGTTCTTCTTAAAATATCTAAACAAATATTTGTCCTGTTCCATTTTACCAGCCAGTTCCATGCAGTGGCCACTTTGCCAGTGAACCACTCAACACCCTTCCATTCCCACAGACATTTCCATGTAGGAAATTTGATGACTCTAGCACTTCCCAGCAATCCCAAACACACCTAGAATCAGCTATCCCTATATGCCCAACACGTCCGAGCAAGCTCACCTCCCAGACTCCTGCAAAGGGTACTGCACAAGACCAAGTGCTCTTAGTCTTTCAAAATAACTCAGACTTCCACTCTTATGTATGTCCTTAATGTGTTTGGACCAAAATACATTTTAAATATAAAATTGCTTGTATTATTATGTTTTTTTCAAGAATCAACTTAATGAGCTAAACAAAGTGCTGGGAGACCATCAGTATGTGTACATGTGGTTTACTCATTGCCAAGAAGCATCTCCGAGGCTCCTCACAGCCGTTAAGCATTATTGTCACTCTGTCTCAGTTACCATAGCAACCTGGGAGCATCTGTTTCTGTTATTGTGTCTGTGTACTGCATTCCAGAGGCTCATGATGCACCTGAAGCAAAGCTTTGTGTCACTGTAACTTCAAGCCTAAATTCCCTCCCTTTCAGCGAGGCAGCAGCCAGGAAAAAATTAGAGAGGAAACAGATACAAAAAATAAATAAATAAACCTCCCAACAAGCCACCACAACAAGATACAACACACTCCTCCAGCTCACCCACCTCTCACTCAGCAGATGTACAGACAAACCATTCTCTGCCAAAATATCCCAAATCACAGTTCTATCCACCCCCTTCTCCTGGATGCAGGTTAAAATACCAAATGTCTCTTCCTAATTCACAAGCATCAGTAAGCCTTGATGACAAGCCACAACCCACAGCTTCCCATAGACAAAAACAGCAAGATATAACAGCTGCCAGACACAGCTGCATCCACATACACCATGTCAGGCTTAATCAAACAGCACTTGAAGCTATGATACCTGCCATAATTGATATTAATTAGGTTTAGACAGAATAATAATGACATTTGTACGAGCTGCCAGACACTGCTGCATCCATGCACACCATATCAGGCTTGATCAAACAGCACTCAAAGCTATGATACCTGCCATAATTAATATTAACTATGTTTAGACAAAATAATAATGTCATTTGTACTAGCTGCCAGACACAGCTGCATCCACACACACCATATCAGGATTGATCAAACAGCACTTGTAGCTGTGATACCTGCCATAAGTGATATTAACTATATTTAGACAGAATAATGATGACATTTGTACTAAGAGCTTGCTACTATTATTTAACCAGGATATACATGACAGTTCTAAATCATACTTTAACTGAAGAAGGCATTAGTCTACATGACAGCATTTTTTTTCAAAACACTCTACTGTTATTGCTATTATATATGATGTTAATTTATTACATTCGATTCTCAACTCTGATGAATTGTACCTTGTTGAATTAGTTAATTAATTATTTAAATTATTATAAATAAAGTCAATGAAAAATGAACAAGATAAGTATTCATTGAGTTCAAGTAGGGAAGTAGAAACTTCTATATTTATATTATATGTTGCTTTGTTTGGCTAATGTAAAATGTAGATAGTATCCCATCTTGACCTACCTTTGTTTGTGAAGAATTATTGAATTCTTTGAACATTCTGAATAAATCATTACTATTTCTCAGTTGTTTAAGAATCCCTCCTTTTTCTTAAATGAAAACAGATGACAAGTGATGTACCATATCAGTTGATACTTCGAGAGATGTAGTTGTAAGAGTTATTATTTTGGGACAGCTATCTTGAAATCAGTTTTTTGTTTCTTCTTTCTAGCATCAGTCCAAGGATTTGTTTATTTTATTCTTTTAAGAGTAGGGGCCATCCACTCCATTTCTTCTGGGTAGACACTATGTTGTTGTTTTTGATGAATATAGTAGCTTCTTCTAAGTCATTAAATGTTCTCATCTCATTGGCAAAAAGTATTTTTATCTTGGCTGGAAAGTTCAGCTGTGCTTTAATGTTGTTTTGTTTCAACAGGTTTATTGTTGGCCAGATGTTTTTCTTTTGTTCTAGTATTCTGGAAGAATAATCATTGTCAAACCTTATCAGGCTTTGATTGTATTTTAAGAGTGATTTTCTCCAAACAGATTTTAATATTAGTTTCTTGTCCAGAAATGAAAGAAATTTTATAATTCTGGATCTAGGTGGAGTATTTGTTGAGTTAGAAGCAGGTTTCCTCAGTGCTCTATGCACCCTTTCAATTCCAAATGAAAGTCTCTCTTTCAAGCCTAAAAATTCAGGAATCCAGGTTAAGAATAAAATAAAGTCTTCACCTTCAGTGTTTTCAGGCAGACCAAAGATCCTTATGTTGTTTCTCCTTTCCCTGTTTTCTAAGTCATCTATTTTGTTAAGCACCCGTGTATTCTGTTTAAGCAGAAATTCTTTTTGGAATTTTTCCTCTTTGAGTTTCCCTTCAGTGTCATTTAGAGAAATCTCTATATTTGTTATTTTTGCATGGTGTTGTTGTAATAGCTTATTAAGAGTATCAGCATGTTTTGAGAATTTACTTTGAGGTTTTCTAAGTCATTTTTAAAGCCATCCATCTTCAAAGATAGTTCCTGTAAGGTAGATGTCATGAAATTGAAGTTCTATTTTTCAAAGCAGCATCTGGGTGAGAATTCCTTGAGTTGTTCATTTTAAGTGACTCGGTATATCTCCAAGTTACTTGACAGGAAAATTTTTGTATATCTCCACCAAAATTGATATTTATGTAGTTTAGTAATTTATCTATAGATTTCTGACATTTTAAACTTGAAAATAATAAAATTTTCCTATATTATGATATTAGTTTCATGGATCTCTCAGAATTCACTGCTCTCAGTTGGACATCTAGACTTTGCCCTCCATTCCATAGATAATTTGAGGGGACCCATATATGAGACTAAGCAATGTTAATAGTAGAGGGGTCAGTCTTGGGGTAACTTTTCTGTTTTCATTCATAGATCTAAGTTACTTTTGAATATAGACAGGGATGAGCTTTATTTTATATGGATGGGGAGTCTCTTACAGAGTAGCGGTATCCTCTGCATGATATACCTGTCTTTCTGACCTGTTCTTTTGATGTTGCAGAAGCACTTAAGATCCTTACACCAAGTATTACTGATGCCATTTGACTTGCTGATGTGTAGTAAATTCATCAGTAATGGGTCAGAGCATGCCTTGTATGCCAGACACAGGTCACCTCTTAGCAATCTATATAATGCCGAGCATGGTGACAGGGCTTCAAATTTGTCCTTGTAGGACATGTTGTTTATATTTTGTATACTTTTAATAAGGTTTCTCTGTGGGTGGTCCAGTTGTTGCATGTATCTGGACAGATACTTGCTGAAGAGACCATTATATTCAATGAATGGACTAATGAGAACTGAATGAAGGGGGACAATGGCATCCCTGCATTCAGACACAATCTCTTTGTTTATAAGATGTGCAATATAGAAGGAGTTTCTTACAACAATGAGCACATGTTGGACAGTGTCCACGTAAGTTCCTAAATCTGGAACAACTGTGTCAGTTCTTAAGTTGTATTGTCAATGCGGTAGCTCCCTCAGATAGATGATGTCCCAAAGGATGCAATGATACATTTTTTGTACTTACTTTCAGTCAATGATTTTTGGCACCAGTTATTTATTTGGGACAAACCTTCCTGCAGGCTGGCTAAGTCATTTGGGGATTCAATGGCCTCTCCTAGCTTGCAGTCATCTGCAAACTTAATCAGCCAGAGCCCTTTGATATTGGCTTTTACTTCAAAAACATAGATACCAAAAAGAATTTTGGGGGCCTCAACTGGTGACTGGTCTCTTTGTGGAGGTAACTTCTCCTATGTTTATTTCCTGTATCCTATCTTTGAGCCAGTTTTTAATACATTGGATGACATAGGGGTTTATTCCTAGTTTATTTAGATTATCAAGGCATAAAACTCTACAAGCATGCTGTAATTCCTGGGGACTTTCCTCTTGCTATTTTTTTTACAGTAAAGGTTATGTTTGGCTCAGTTCTTAAAGTTTTCAAACCTTCTGTATTCTGCTGTTATATTTTGGATAAACTGCCCTGCCAGGTTTCCCACAGTTCAGCAGTGATTTGATCTCTTGTGCTGAGTCTCTACATAGCTCTTGTTAATCCCAACTTTCAATATTTGCTGTTAAAATATGATTGCTTCACCCAAGAATCCTATCCTCAGTTATGGTGTCCTTCACTAAAAGTTTACATTTTCATGTGTTTAGCATTCCTTGAGAGGTGAGCATTTAATTTTGTCTGCCCCTACCCCACAATCAAAGTGCATATCTTTTTCAATGCAGACAGAACATATGAAGACTTATACTGCCCTCTCAGTCCTGATGTTATATTTTGGAATCTTGTAACACCATACAACATTTTTGAGTGGGCTACATGGGTGGGGGGTGCTTCACACCTTGCAGTTATTGCTACAACTCCTACATTCCCTCCCTTCTGTCCTTCATCTTTGCTCACTGATAAGCTTCTGCACATTCCCTAGTTATTGTTTTAAATGTTAACTAGGTGAATGATGTGGTAATCCACTCAGGCTGATCTTCAAACTAATTAATTTATTTAGTTATTTGACATATGTTTACTGGGATAGTCTGTTTGGGTATGTGCCCATTTTCAACTGAATCCCAGGAGGAAAAGCTTCAGGTGTAGATTACATTTCAAACTGCAATACATAGAAAATTTACATTTGTAACAGTAAACCTGAAATTGCATTTGAAATACTAATACATATAGTCAGATAATTACAAAAGTACAGATAAACTGGGTCCATAGAGCCAAATAATTGGGAGGCAGCATGGTAGGTGTGATAGTATCAAACAAGTTGTTGACATGAGAGTCTAAGATTGTTATGGGGCTGTTTAGTAAGTATTGTGAGAAGAGAGTTATACTGAATGCAGCAAAACAATAAAAAATGATAGATGACATTTGTTTAAATATATATTAGAGACGGATGGAGGGTGTGATAGAGTTTTCATCTAAGTCAAAGTACAGGGGTAAGGTTTTTATGTAGATATATTAGAGCTTAAGGAGAGCTAAGGGGATTATGAAGTAAATAGAATGTTTATAGAGATGCTAAGAGAGATTTGATAGGAATGTTTGCATGAAAAAGGAATCAAAAGCAGATTTGAGCTAGAAAGTGGGAAAGTAGATGGTTATCTTTGTGTAGAGCAGGGGCAGAGCCATTCCTGTTTAAGGTGGTTTTCAGATAAAATTTGAAGGATTGGTAAGAGGTTGCTGTTCTAATAGAAGTAAGGAGGGCGTATTCTGCTGATTTGTTTTGTCTATAGATAGTAAGTTGCTTTGGTCATTTAATCTCAGAGGGTGGCGTGACAAGTATTTTTGTAGGGGTACATTTAGAGCAGTACATGTGTCAAGAAGGCTAGTGATTTTATATGCAGTGAGTAATTTTGTATATTTTAGGTAGTTTGGTTGTTCTAGCCAGTTAAGGACTTTTAATGTAATACAGTGATGGGAAAGGTATTGAGCAGTAGTAGCAAATTTGGCGATTTTGTTATAATGTTGTTCCAGTTTTTGAATAGTTGATTTATGGAGATTTGGAAGAATGGTGGCCATGTAGATAAGAGGAGGAAGAAGGTGAGTTTTTGCAGGTGTGTTTCTAGATGTGGGATTATGAAGTTTCTAGCTCAGTAGAGTAGGCCTACTTTTTGATGTGTTTTTTAATGGCATTTTGCATGTAGTTATCAAATCTATGACTGCCATCTATTACCATTTCTTGCAGCTTAGTTTGAGAGGTTAGTTCAGTATTGATGCTATTGAGTGAACATATTTTGAAGTAGTGTTTTCATGGGAATTTGATGTTGGGAAAACTAATCATAGTTCGGTTTTGTTTGGATTAAGCATAAGTAGATCATTTTATAAACATTTTTCTGTGGTAGTGAATGATTCCTGAGAGATTTGCTTCAGGTGAGCATATAAATGTTGAATCAATGGCATACTGTATAATGGAGACATGTTGTGTGCATATATGGAGTGTGTTAATAAGTATATTAAACAGTAAGGGTCCAAGGGTTGAGCCTTGTGGGACACTTGTATTTACAGGGAGAAAGGTGGGTGGAGTGTTCTGCTATTTTACTGACTGGAATCTGTCTTTGAGATAGCTCTGGAACCAGTTCAAGGTATTTGCTGTAAGGCCTATAGAATGACATTTCTGTTAGAAGTTTTATGTGGCTAACAGTTTTGAAGGATTTTGATAGCTCAAGGAATAATGCAGATATGAATTTGTCATTACCATTGGCTTTATTGACTGTTTCTATGAATGAAAGTCGACTTTTATTAGTACTATGGGATGGCAGAAGAATTTTGGGTTGAGGTTAAAAGTTGCTGCTATGTAAAATATTGTAAAATATGTTTATTGACACAATTTTCCAGTAATCTGGAAATTGGGGATTGTGTTGCTATTGGCCTAAAGTTTGTGGTATCAGTTAATTTACATCCTTTCTGGAGGGGAATTACTTATGACGTTTTCCAGTTACTGGGAACATATGATTCTTGCACAGTTCTGTTTAGGAGTATGGAAATGGAAATGGAGTAGGCTATGCTACTAGCTGCTGCTTTTAGAAAATGGCTGGGCAAATTATCTGCAGAGGGAGAGCAAACCTTTAGCTTGTTTATCACATGTTTGATAGTGGCTGTAGGCACTATCTGAAGGTTGATTACAGAAGTAGCTTAGGATTGTTCAGATGAATCAAGTTGGGATGAAATAAAAACCTTTGTAATGGATGCTATACTATTCATAAAATAGTTATTAAATTCTGTTGCAAGATCCATTGCAGCACTATTTGTAGACAACTTAGGATTATGGTTTTGCCCAGGGTACAGTATTTTGTTGATTGTTGTCCAGAATTTTCAGGATCAGTTTTACAACTATTCTGGAAATCATTAGGACAATTTTGTACATTTTTTTGTCCAAGGTTATTTATTTATTTTTTTTTTCCTGGTTGCTTAGTATTTTATATTGTTGGAGATTCTGAGACATTTTCTTTTTTTGCCACTTTTTCCAAGGTTTGTCTCTGTTCAGCATTAATTTTCTAGTAGTTTTAGATAACCAGGGTGCATCATTTACCTTTTTTCTTTTGTTCCTTGGGGTTGCAAATGTATTAAATGTGTCACAAAATATTTATTAAATGACATTGTTGCTTTGTCTAAGGGAATGGATTTTAGTATGTTCCAGTTGAATAATGAGAGCATTGTATCGAATGGGACTGAGTTAAATTTACCTAGGTTACGTAAAATGTTTTATTGTTTGTTGTTCAGAGCTATTTTTGGTAACTCATTTAGTATAGGCTGGGGAGTGGACACTGAGAAAGTTAGGTAAGGTACTTCATTCATGAAACTGATTGGGATCAGATACAAGAATCCAGTCCAATAAAGAACCTTTTAGTGAAATAGGTTGAATCCTGTATGAGCCATTTAAAGCCAAATAAGTTGACACTAGATTTGGGGTAATAGATGTAAGTTCAATTCAATTTATATTTACATCTCCTATTATTATTGTTTCATAAGAGATATTACCTGACATATAGGATTTCTTCTAAGAAATTGATATTGTTACTTGGGAGAATATGTAACTTGATTATACATATTTGCTTTTGTTTGTTTAGTTTTAGGAGTGCAATAATCTACCTACAACTGAGGGTTAGATGTGAATGATTTGCCTCCAGCAGTTCTACATTTAAATTACAGAGCCGAGTCCACCCATCCCTCATCCTTGTCTACTAGCAGGTTGAATACTTCTAATGAGTAGTTTAAAAATGATGCTGCCATTTACCCACTGATGCTGAGTCCATCATTAATAACTTCAAGCATAAGAAGTAGCCAAATCTACTTTCCAGGTGGGTGGTCCAAAATAGATACATGAAAATTATTTGTGTCTGTTTCCCCTCCAGCTGTACATTCAATAACAGATGTCAATATATTTTTCTTCTAAGTCATTGGAGCCTTTAGTATGATTATTCCTGTTCCTGAAAGGTCTACAGCTAACTTCATAACTAAGGTAAAATCTACTCTTTTTGTTTAATGGTACCCTTTTATATTCTCCAAGAACTCCACTTTCTTTTTGTTTAAATAAAATAACTTTGGGCAGTTCCAATTAGGCATATTATATTTTTGATTGCCAGCATTCCTACTAGTGTAACAGAAAGCCACGAGATACACCCCAGTTTATTTTTCTACTCTTCCTTTAACATTTGGCTCATGTTCTTGTGTACCATCATAGGTATTACTATTGTCACACTGTCTGCACATAAGTGACATTGTAACCCTCATAATAAATCCAACAAAAAACCCTTTTTTCCTATTTTGCACATGCTGTCCGGGTGTCACTTCAACAGTGACAATTGTCTCAAGCCAAGGTTTACACTGCCGGATGGCTAGCCCTGCCACATTCTAACCTTCATAACCTTCTCTTCGATTTCTCCATTTATAAAAGCTTTCAGCTTGTTTTCCTGCAAAACATTAACATTTGTCTTCTCTTTGCTTAAAAATGGTTCCAGATTTATAGAGATGCCCTGGCATTGAATAACTGTTGACACCCCATCCTTGTACAACTTCTCTTATTCATGAACAGTGACAGTTTATTTTGGTTGAATTCCATTATATTTCACCTGTGTAGTGAACTGGCAAAAGCTGTTTTATTGTGTTCTGTCCCTATTTAATTCCAGTAGTGTTAACCGGTTAGCTTGCCTTAATATCAACATTTAGCAATATATGGAACAGATGTGTTAGTTTCTTCCTTCAGAAATGCCACTCATAAATCTCATTTATGGGTCAAACCCCACTTCATACCACCGTTTAATCAGTGGATTGAAGGCTGCCAGGAATATGGCGGCTACTCACTCCCAGAATCCTCTAGAGAGAGTTTGGACTGAACAAAATGTAGTCATTAAGGATGAATTGGCAGACTAATTAGATTTGTAGTGCATGGACTGACAAGAACACAACTAAGTTAGACACATGAAACAGACAACTCTAATAATGCAAACAGAGGAGAATATTAGGCTAAATAAAGCATGATGTCTAAAGTATTTCAATGGAATAATGTTTGAACAGATAAGAATAAACTTGTAGTAAAATGTATAAAATAAACAATTGCAATTTGTATTTGTCTCTATTGACTGGGGAGATGTGATGTGTTTTATACTAAGTAGGGAAAATTTGGCTCTAGCACCTAGGAAATTCCCCTACTATTTTCATGTATAGGGACACATTTCACTGTGACACTTCCTATATTTTACTCCAGGCTCATGGACAGCTCAGAGAAGCAGGAATTTGGATGAGGGAACATGGAGGATGAAGAAGACAACCCTAATGATTTTGTAGTTTCTGGTACTTTTAGTCAGACAGCAGAGATGTTAATTTTATCAGAGAAAGAATCAGAGGTTAAGCAGATATTTAAAAGGGAGGATGGCATGATAGAGACTATAGGAAAGGTAGACAAGTCTTTTCAAGGGCAGGCAAGGTGATCGAAGTGTATAATCCAGAGTTAGAAGATTTGGTTCAGCAACACCTTTTTGTGTCAGAAGTTACAACTCAAGATTGTGTTGGTACAACCCTACATTTAGGAGAGTTGTGAGATGATTTATTGTTGGACATTGAAAATGGCAAGGACGTGTCACGGGGAGAGCTGACTAAAAGGATACAGAAGGATGAAATGCAACAGAGTGAAGGAATGCGGGCTGAAAAAAAAATTATTAAAAGCCATTAAAGCAAAGAAGTATAGTAAAAAAAGAAGAAAACAGTAAGTTTAAAGAAAAAGACACTGTTTAAAGTGCGGATTGAAAAGAAGGAAGAGCCAGAGTTGGACAGATATAAGGTATGGGATGAAGTAACTAAGATGCTGGGAATTAAACCAAATGAGGTAAGAATGTTTATTCATATATGTAAAGAGACATTATTTTTGAGCCTGTCCAGATAATGGAAAAATGTATAAAGGAATATGAGAGAAAGAAAAACTGCTCACCATGGACATTATATATACTCAAGCCCTTTTACATGGGAACTAAGAAGAAAATCAACATTTGATTTAGGACTGAAGTTGAAAAAGAGACTTTTAAAACCATTTATTAAACTTATTTAAATATTTATTGAACTTTTCAAAAATGTATGATAATAGGGGTTTATAGACTAAGGCTTGGGACTATATTTTGAATTTAAAACTTGAAAATGACAGTATTGTGAATATGGTTTGATATTGGGCACAGCAAACAATGTGTTTGTGTGTGTGTGTGTGTGTGTGTGTGTGTGTGTGTGTGTGTGTGTGTGTGTGTGTAGAAAAAAAACTAATAATTTAATTAGTAACTGTGTGAAAAGAAGATGCTTTGCATGTGGTAGTATAGGTAATGAAAGTGAAACAAAATGTTATACATGTAAGAAAGTGGGGACATTTGAGGGGGAGGTGAAGAAAGAGGAAATGAGGTAGAATCAGAGATGATAGATGAAGTGAGGAAACAATCAAAAAAGAGTAAAGTTATAGAAAAGGTATTTGAAACAGTAAAAATGCAAAAGAGGATATTAGTGATGTGCATACAGAATAAATAAATATAAAAAAGTTAAAACAAAGGAAAATTTAAATACAGAAAATAATGAGGAAGAAGAGTCAGGGTTTAGTGATACTTGTGATGTTAAATGAAATATAGTAAAGCAAACAAGAAATTATACTGGATGAAAGGTAAGAGAAAGGAATAGGAAGAATATAGAAGATTCAAAAAAGAAAAAAAAAAGAGGAAAGGATGAATATATGTATTGCATTAAGGAATAATTACTTGTAAAGTGTTAGTCCTTAATGTTAATGGTTTGAAGAAATTAGAAAGAGGAATAGGAATTTTGGAATGGTGAAAAAACTAGAATGTGATATTATTGCCTTAGAAGATGTCATATTTTTATTGTAAACAGAAAAATATAAAACAGAAATATGTAGGAGAAAATGTTATTTGGAATTCTGGGAAAGAAACTTGTTCTAGAATTCTTATTTTGTATAGCAACACAATAAAAGTGTTAGATGTTACCATTGTTATAACAGGTAGAACTACAGTTGTTAATGTAAGATAGAGAGATCAAGTATTTAGAATTATGGCTATCTATGCTTATGTACATAAAAAGGAGAGAAAAGAGATGTTTAGAAATATTTAATATGTAACAATTAATAAGAAAATTATCATAGTAGGAAATTTTAATTGTAGAATAATATAAGAAGAAAAAGCTTAAGATATTAAGTTAGAATGTGATATATAATGTGGGCAATTAAAGATTTGGACTCTAAGCACATGGCCTTATAAAAGAAGTGAAAAGAAAACCGAAATAGACTATTTTTTGGTATCAGAAAGTTTATCAATTGTGGAAGAAGGTGTTGTGATGACAGGGTTTTCAGATCATAGGGTAATTTGGATTGAGATAAAAGGAAATTGTGAGTGCATTAAAATAGAAAAGGTTTTAAAAAGAATAAATGAGGTGAAATGGGTAATGTAGGTAAAAAAGAAAATTTGAAATTGTGACAAACTCTAGTAGGGATGAAAGAATTTTATAAGGATTAGTGAGAATGGTGGTTAAGCTTTAAAAATAAGTATACAAATGTTATATGACGTGGAAAGTAAAAATAAATATGAATAAGGTAAATATAAGAAGGTAAATAATGATGCTATTGATTGGAAAGGAATTATCAAAATTTTATTATGAAGGAGCAAGTATTATATGAATTAAATAAAAAACAGAATATTTATTGTGTTAGCAAAATGCTTTTTGTAAGGAAAAAAAGAAGACATTACATTGTATCTAAGTAAGATAGTTAAAGAGAATAACAGTGTTATAATATAATATGCAAGAGAAAATCCTGGAAATACTAAAAGAACATATGAAGACATTTGTTGAAGAATATAGGATAAACATTAGTAAGGAATGGGAAGTTTACCCATTGTCTAACAGAGATAAAAATGATTTAAAAAAAATAATGATAGAAGAATTAGAACAGGTTTTTGAAAGTAGTGAATATAGATTCAGTGTCAGGACCAGATGGTGTTGAATATAGGACATATGAGGATATGATGTTCATTCAATATGTTTGGTTTATAAATGTATTAAATGAGGGTCTGGATAAGGATTTATGTATAAAGAATTGTGTAAGGGTGTAGTTAGGTTTTATGGAAAAAGGTAATAAGCAAAAATTGCAAAATTGGAGGCCAATAGTATTAAACAATACAGATTACAAAATGTTCATGAAAATGTTACACAAAAAAATCAACAAGAAAGCATGGAAGATTATAAAATAATATTCATATGGTATAAAAGGTAAAAAGGGCTCAGGATTTATTATTAATAATTAGGGAAATAATGGATGATATAAAGCATAGAAATGTATACACAAAATTATATTGGGAGGTTTAAGTAGGGCTTTTGATTCAATTCATCCTTCAGTATTATGGGACATATTGAAGTTTATAATATGAGTGAAAAGATAAAAAAGTTTGCATTACAGTATATAAGTATAATATAGACAAAGCATTAGTAAACAGGCAGTTTAGTGTTGATATACAGCTTGAGAAAGGGATTAGACAAGGTTGTCATTTGAGAAGAATACTATTTGTGTTAGTAATGATCATGACCTCTATACAGATAAATAGAAGCATGGGATTGGTGAGATATGCCTAGAATGAAGGAATAAAGATAATGATTTTTCTATCATATGCAGACAATATTGTTAGTATTACTAAAGATGAGGTATTTATGAGTAAAGTGAGAAAACATTTTCAAGAAACTATTAAAGTAATAGAGTTTTCAATAAATAAAGAAAACAAGTTGAGGATTGAGATCTGAAAACATGATTGGAGGTATTAAATTTAATGTGATAAAAATAAAAATTATTTGTTTTATCAAATTTCTTTTTATTGAATATTTTCACAAAATATGCAAAAGAAGAATAAACAAGACATATATATGTGGTAGAGTTGATGTTACAGAATGCATACCATAAGCAAGTAATAATAGATATTGCACACTTTACTAATTAACATTCAAATTAGGTAGATCTACAATTCTGTATTACTATGAGGATATGCTCATATTGTGATTAGTCCAATAACTTTTATCATATTGCAGTTCTCTTGTACATTATTTTGCAATTGCGAGCAGTTCTATAGGTATAACATCAACCTATAGAATGATAACAATTTACTCTACCATACCATATATACATATATACAAATATGTCACCTTAATTATTGTGGTTATTAATCTCAGCTAAGTGATGCATTGCCTATCCTTATATAACTAGCATTTAACTTACTGTTTATGATAGAATATCAATTAAAGCTTTGCAGTACTCTGATAGTAGGTTTTGTTCTTCTGACTTTTTGTATAAAGCTTCTTGGCCAATATATGTTTTTTCACCATGCTTTTATATTCTGACCAGGTTAGTCTTGATCTGTCTATCCAGTTTTTCTCTATGTAAGCTTTTAATAGGGTGCATAGTGTTATTATAATGTGTTTAGAGAAATTATTATTGTTGCATTTGAATACATGTAGAATAGCTGTCTCCCATGACAATGCGAATTTTGAATAGCCTAATTACTATGGTGCCACTAAGATTCCTTTAAGAAAAATAAAAATTCTTGGAATATGGTTTGGAAAAGAAGACATTATAGAAACAGCATGAAATGAAAAATTACAGGAAATGAAAATATGTGTTTTTATTTTGGAAATAGTTTAGATTGTTTTTTTCATAAAAAGGCGTATTTAATTAATTCTATTTTGTGAGCAAATGTTGCAAATTTAGCAGAGGTTTTTAGTTTGTCTTTGACTTTAGAAAAGTAAGTGTAAAATATTATTTGTTCCTTCTTTTGAGCTTGTAAGTTGAATACAGTTAAAATGGGGTTAGTATATGTACAAAGAGAGAAGGATGGAATAGGATTGATAAATCCAATAGTATATAGTGGTCCTTAGAATTTATACAAAGTAATGGAATGCAGAAAAGATAATGATGGCTTAATTCTAACTCAGATATTAAGTGTAAAATATAAAATGGAATGGATACATTTATTTAATTCAAAAATAAGGAGGGATAGTTGTAACAAAGAAATAGAGAATTAGCAAAATAAAATCGGGTTATGGAAAATGGATGTCAAAATGACTAAAAAAGGAAGAAAAGTATAATATAATAACATTATGGAAAAGTATTTTGGATATATCAGTGGAAAGGATTGCATAAAGAAATAAGGAGTGTGATACAAGCAAGAATAATAAGGAAAGAAATGCTAGAGGGCCAAGACTTTTTATGGAGACTGACAATACAAAAATTACCAGTGAAGGAAATGTGCCTTATAAAAGTAGAAAATATAAATGTTTGTTTTGCGGAGAATTTGAGACAGCTGAGCATGTGTTTTTGGGATCGTGGAAAAAGATTTTAGATTGGAATTGTGTGGAGGGATTTAAAGAAGTAAATATACTTATGGGTATAATAGAATTCAGGTATTACAAGAAGAAAAGTAGAAATTATGTCAAGAAAATTGATAGAAAATTGTTTTGCATTACACAGATAATTTGCAATTAAAGGGTGAAAGAAATTATATTTAACCAAAAAATGGGACTTGGCTATGATGTTAAAAATATGAGGTTTTGGTTGTGGACGTTAGAGTGGAGGTCAGAAATCTATCTGTGACAGAAAAAAATGTGATAGAAAAGTATATTGTAGATATTGTATATAATGTAAATATTGTAAATATGCAAATAAGTATGTGTATTTTAATAAAGAACCTTACTCTTTCTGATAAGTGCCATAGGAGCTACCACCATCTCAGGTAGAAGGGGTCTTTGTTTGATGCCTTATCTGAAGGAGAACATACTCAGTAGTATAGCACCCCATAATACTGCACTGTAGTATTAGTAATGAGAAATTAATCCAGTTACCTGGGGTGGGAATAGAACCCACAGCCTTGTGATTTTCCAGTAGTGAGGATGAGTGAGATGCCAGTTGAGTCTCTGATGCTTACAGTGACATATTTATTGGTATAATATGCAAATTAAGTTGATGATGACATTTTGGTGAAAGCAAATGTAATATATATGCATGTGATGTTTTTTATACCATACTAAAATTACTACTGTAAGTTTTGCAATGATGAATATAGTTTTACTTATATATGGAAAATTGATAAGCTCATTAGGTTAAATGAATTAAACTGCTTAAAGTGTGTCAATCACATAAAATTTGAATCATTAAAAGGAAACTTGTAGCAAAATATACATAATATCCATTTGCAATGTTGATATAATATGCAAATAAACCTTATGATGTAAAGAAAGACATTGTAATTTATAGTAATATATATATACTTGCGTGTGTGTGTGTGTGTGTGTGTGTGTGTGTGTGTGTGTGTGTGTGTGTGTGTGTGTGTGTGTACATTCATATAGTGCATCTGTGCCAGTGCTGAAATTATTATAATCAGAGTTGCAATGATAAGCATAGTTTTATTGGTAAAGGATACCTACCTACCTACAAAATAAAATCACTCTGATTGACTTCTTGTTTGGTAATTTGTGGAATAATTAAAGACAAATAGGGTCCACTAAAATAAAAGAAAAATACCATTAAAAGCACCATCAGAGAAGACATAATATGGAGAATTTGCCTTTGTAGTAATTATGCAAAGGTGTATAGCAGTGCTGCTAAATCAAAAATTAAAGAAGATGAGGAGAGATGTGGCAACAATGGAATAATTTTCTAAAACATGGCAGATTAATTTCCCCATAAAATAATTAAACAATGGATCTAGAAATAAATAAAAGGAAACAAATGACATAATCACAGTGGCATGGGCAACCAATCCTGGAAAGCAGACAGTAAAGTTGCAATTGTGTGAGGGACACTAGCAGTTGAAAATAAGTTATTATCCTAGCATTTCAATAGCTGATATGGCTGGACATGAAATATTGCATTCTGTTGTAAAGAACTCACAATTTTCAGGATATTTGCAAGACAGTGGCAATTGATTCAAATGTAAGAATTGTTCGCAATTCACACAAAACTTCTGTATTGAAAGACAGGAGAATTGTATGTATAAAGGTGGAGGACAAGGGGAGGGAAGAAAGAACGAAAAAAAAAAAAAAGAAAGAAAGAAAGAAAGAAAAGAAACTTGAACATTTATTAGAAAGCCTCTACATGACCCACTCAACACACCTTTGTAGTGGATTTCAAAACAAGTGCTGCATTTGAACAAGACAACACCAGCTGAGGACACAAGGTGGATAACACTGGGAAGTATACTGAAGGATTATTACATGGAAAGGATACTGGATGACTGAAAGAACTTACCCTAAGATGAAACAGAGACAAAATCAAATGCATTCTTAATAAAGCATAGGACAGAAATAAATTATTAATGTTGGGATCTGGGGAAAATCAACACAGTTGCTGATTTAATGTTGTCTGCAGCATATCAAGTCTGCTGGACATTGTCTGTACTTGTACAAGGTTGTTAAGGCCTAGATCTCCTTACCTGTATCTATCAGGTCTATACCATCTCTCCCATCATTCAAAACACTCTGAAAGCTTCTTAGCTAGACTCTGGCTCTGTTGTTGCTCAAGTTCATGATATACTATATCCCTAAATGTGAACAAGTATTATTTTATTTAGTATTTATTATTTCTTTACTGGGAACATCTGACTGGGACAGAACCCATTTTCACCGGAAGCCCAGGGAGAAATGGTCCAGCCACATGTCTCTAGAATGTGGGAGGAAACAGGAGCACCCGGAGGAAACCCAAGCAAACCCACTAAGGACATGCAGACTCTGCACAGAAGGCACCCCAGCTGAGAATAGAACTGGAGAACCTCTTGCTGTCAGGTGACACAGCTAACTGCTGCACCACTGAATTTCCCATCATTTCATTCCTTATACTTCCTTACCCTCCCTTCTTCACTTACTTCCTTACTGCTATCTAATTTTCTCCCCTCGACTTTCTCTGTAAATATACCGTAAGCCTGTTTTTTATTCACTTCATATTGCAATTCCTAGTTGTATTGGACTAACTTATATTTAATTTTTCTACAAAATGGCTAAAATCTCTCTAAATATTAAATGATTTTCATATACCTTATATCAATTTTTAACCAATGTTTTTATACATTGTCTAATTTGTTATAATTATTGAAACTGCAGATGTTTTTGTTTTATTTTTGAAGATTGTAAATTTATTGTTATTAAAATGTTTTTTTAATAATTTGAAACTTTTCTCCCCAGGCCTTCACTGGAAATGGTCTTCTACCAAGTTGGACTTTCCCAGTAATCAAATGCCAATAAATAAACAAATCAACCAATAAATAAATACATATCTCATAGCTGGTAGCCAGGAAATAGGCAGGCTGGATAGAGCAACTTGTTCTTCTCTGTCACCAAAATGTTTGTTTCTGTTGTTGCCATTTCTATAAATAGCAAGGTTTATGCTTATGCAAACCATGCAGAATAACGTTTCATAAATGTGTGCATTTGTTTTCTTCCCAGCAGCACTAAAACAATACATTAACCCACTGTAGATACAGTCTTATGATACTAAAATCATAGTGCATCGTATCTCTCAACTTCTTTGCTTATGAATTCTGGGCAGTGCCAAAAATAATGGAGGGACAAATGCTCCAAATCACGGACTGTAGTTTGAGTACTACTCTAAATAAATAAATTAAAAAGTAAATAAAACAATACATTTTGCATCAATATGCATTTATCTGAGTATGAAGTATGAAACTCTAATGTCTGAAATTATAGACTAACTATAATCTTCAGTGATTTATGAGAAAAACAAACATTTTACAAGGGACAAGGCAAAAACATGAGGCAAAATCATAGTCAGTCTACAAAATCAAGGACAGTTGTGTAGTGATATCTCATTTAACAATTCAGGACAGAATTTGTGTCATCATTGCCTTGCAGATATGCCATTTTAGCAATTAAACAGTGTAATTCTTATAAGAACGGAATCATCTGCAAAGAGAATGTTCTTGTTCATATGTTAATATTAAGCCAGTGGCATGGTAGCCATTGCAGCCTTAGTTAACGATGCCATATAAGGAAAAAAGTGAGGATGAGCCCATGTTCAGAAAATGACAGGGTGGGATAAAATTAATTTGGATGATATAGGCAGTATATTTTCAGCTAGGAAGATTCTACCGGGAAGGGAAATAGGAGAAATTGGAGAAAATGGAGGACAAGAGGAAATGAGAAAGAATAGGAAGGGCTGAGATGTGATAATGTTTAGTTTGGCATAGTCAGAAATCTGCAGATCATTACCAGTAGCTATGTCTTTCAATGAATCTAACTATGCTCCCACTGGAACCCACAGGCAAACTTGAAAACTAAAGGCCTTAGATGAAAAAAAGAAAGGAAAACAGTACAAAAATAGTCTATAGTCTCCAGAGTTCTCCTGTCCTGCTTGCTTCGTTCACAATTGGCAGTCCCTCTAATTCATACAATGTAGCAGACAGCTGCATCTTTGCTTCATTACATGGATGAAGGTAGTGTTACTTTTGCAACTGTCAATATGTGAATATATTAAGGAACTATTATAGGCATGTGCAACAGCTCTTTGATGTTTTCACACACAGTGCAATTTCAACATTTAAGCGACTGCAAAAACAAGATCATGGCTGCTCAAGTACATATACCAACAATGTCTACACTTCCATCCAGGGGTCATTCAGCATTTTGGCAAATCCACCAATTGCACTCACTAAATGTGTATATCTGCGGCAGCAGCCCCCTTCACCCTGCCCTCCCTATGACTCTACTTGTGATTCCTGTTTATCATTTAAAGTTTGCCCACTGATTCTGCTCTGAGTTTATCCCTAAATGACAATAAATCATCATGGTGTTGGCGGGTATTAGGTAGTCACTTGCCTTTTTCTTATTCCTGTCTTGAAAGGCCTTAAGAATTATACAGAATTACACATTTCATAGTATCTTCTAGAAAAGACTTGTCCAAAACCAGATGTATTACTTTCTCCTTCTTGTGATTTCTGCTATCTTTGAAGTAACAATATTTATGCCTCAATCAAAGATAATGTTCGATTCACTTTTTACAAAGTGTAATTGAAGGAGGGGTGGATGCTGCAATATATAACATTATTTCCTTTTGTACAGGATTTGCACTGTAATGAAAACACTAAAACAAAATTATTAGGATTTGTAGGTAGAAATGAGAGCAATGTAATAAAAAAGAGAGCTAACCAGTGCAATCGCAATAGGAGAAATGTGTCTAATAAAAAAGAATCTATAGTATATTTAGATATGTTACCATTGCATGTCACTTCATATAAATGGCAGAAGGAGTTAATTCTGGGGACACTGAGGTTACTGTGTAGAGCCCTTTTCATGAACATCAAAGAGTGAAGCAATACTCATTTCATGAACTTTAATTATACCTTAGCTTAGGAATGGGGTTCGTTCCTGTTATTGTATTAGAAACCCAAAAGATTTGGAGAAATTAAACCACAAAGAAAGAGCTATGAAATATAAATATCAGCCCAATAAAGGCAAATCTTAGTGTACAGTATTCATAACTACATCCAATATGTAAACATATTACAGTAGATCATAAGGTAACTCACTCATGATGATAAGAAAGAAATCTGATTGCTGTGCAGAGATAGGTCTATAGTTTCTGAACTATTTCACATAATGATGATGTACTGCCAGAGTAAAAGTATGAGCTGATTTAGACCCAATTAATGTACTTTATAACAGTCTGTAATTTAGTACAACATGTTTTGCCATACTTTGTGTGCATAACGGCTTCCTCACCCTTGAAAATTGCACCTACTCCTAAAGTAGAAAACAATCAAAAAACAACAGTATTTTTTTCCTTTTATAGTCTTAACACCTCTGGCAGACAGTTCACATCTTTACAAGCACCATATTCCTATCCAAATGCATGCATGTACTGTATGTACAAGTAATGGAGTTTAAATAATGAACAATTGTGGATGTAGCCAAGCACACATCCTGGTCCATTTGCTGCATGTTACATAACTCCCACTATCTTTCTTTCTATCTCTCTCACTCTCTCTCCAGGACTAACATTGCAGAAGACTATATTCTATGTTGCATAGCTTATAAACAAAGGCATTGTGTCTAGATCTTGTGTCTAGATCGCAGCCCTCGTCAGGCCAGTCATTGAATATAATGGGCCTTTTGGCAAGTATCTGTCTAGATCCCTGCAACAACTGGAATGCCCACAGAGATAACTTACTAAGAGGATACAATGCCTAAACAACGTGTCCTGCATGGACAAACTCAAATTGCTGTCACTATACTCAATATCCTACAGACTGGTAAGAAATGACATGTGTCTGGCATACAAGGTATCCTATGACCCAGTACTTTTGGATTTACTGAACATCAGTAAGTGAGATGGCATCAGAAGCACTTGGGCTAGGGATCTAAACCTCTTTTGCAACATCAAAAGAATGGTTTGGAGTGACAGATGTATCTTGCAGAGGGGTGTATATCACTTCAGTGAAAATTCAGTTCAGCAAATGCATTTTCGGTTCCCTTACATCGAACATGCTGTTCGTCAAACTGTTCATACTGAGACTGCAGTACAGTGAAGATCGGGAAATTTGCCTTCATCTCACTGTAGTGTGATCTCAGCGTTGGAATTTGTAATTAGTGGGGGTGGGGGGCACAGCCCCCCCACAAGAGCAGATTTTGATGAACTGCATTTCCGATGAAATGCTGTTAACTGTCACTTCCCTGAAGTGATATAGATCTCCTGCAGAGGATTTCACTGCTCTACAACAGACACCCCATCCACATAAAACAAAGCTCTTCTCTGTACATATTCAAGCTTAACCTGGATCTAAGGCTGGGAAACAGAAAATGGACACCAAGACTGCCCCTGCACTATTAATGGACAGATGCAACTCCTAATTGCTTTAACCCATGCATGGTTCACCTTAAATGATCTATGTCATGATCCCATTTATTATCATTAGTGATAATTTATAATTATCGTCCATGGGATGGGTAAGGCCAGTCTCTAACCCAATGGGATAGGTTAATTAAAGTATAAAAAGGGAAAATGGCTAGACTTAAAAAAGGCCTGCAAGGGCAGCTAGCCTAGTACTTTCCTATGAACCGTTAAGACCAGACTGCCTCCCTTTTTCAAGGGTAAACAAGCCTTCACTTTGTGATTTACTTGCACTATCCTTCTCCGTCTTATGCTCTGGTCAGGTCATTTGTCATAACCAAGACATTTGAGTAGCCATTAGATGTTATATCACTATGGCTTGGAGTTTGGAATTTAAAAATATGTATTTATTTACTTTTTTTGTCTCAATGCTGCAGTTAACCGTCAACTGCCAGCAACTCCTTCCGATGCTCCATCCTGCCAGCCCTGTCACTACATCCCAGCTGTAGAAAACAGCATTATTCTAGTATTTACCCAATAAAGAGTGCCCAACAGATTAAGAAGGGAAAGCAGCTACTAACTGAGCTCAGGTTGTCTGGATTGTCATCAGGATTTGTCACTCTAAACTACCCACCAAAATGACATTTAACATTATTTTTATTCAGTATGCAGTCAGTAATGGAAATCTGACTCATAAACTTCTCTTTCCTTAAGTTACTGTCCATAAGCTTACAAGTAAAATAAAGTCTGTTCTACAACAGTATAACATTTCCACAATATTAACATTCCGTTTTTAACACATATGGAGAAAACTGGTATACTGTTCAAACATGAGTTTATTTAATTCAGAAAGAAAAATGCAGTCCTCAAAAGAAATTTGAAGTATTCTATCAAAATCCATAAAAATAAGAAATGCAAAATAGATGTCAGGCACAACCTCTCTTCCTGTTGTTACAACACTTGCAGTCTGGGTGTGCCACTCTCTTCATGCTCCAGTTATACACTTGCATTCCTGCATGTGTCACCAGTGCAGATAGACATTTGTCACTCTCCAAAGGGTGATAGAAATGGTGTTGCCACTGACTCCAGTGTGTCCCAACCCTCTCCCTCTAGTGCAACAAACACATGTTGTCTGGAGTGCAAGCAGGACATTGTTGCTCCTCACCATGTGTCTTGATTTATATAGTGTATATTTTTTAATGCCTTGTGTAATCTGACAAGCATCATTTTATTATGAAGTTGAGAATAAGGCTATAGCATTGAAAGTCCCAGTTTGTATTTCATGTCATATGTGTTTTGCATGAGAGCAACTATGGGATAATTGAGACATTAAGAGAGACAGACATGGTAAATGGAAAGAGTGAGGCCATTGCATGTCCTTCGGTGATGGCAGCACAATTTTTAAGTGTTGATGACTATGAATCCCATAACTGCTGGATTTCTATAAGTTTGCATAGTCTAGTGGTATGTTGTTATATAGCTGTGTACCTCAACAGACGTGAAAGAAAGAATAATTTTACAATGATAACTGCAAAATGATGTTCAGTCAATTAAGCAACATTAATGATAATACAACGTAGATTCTGAATAATACTGTGTATTCAATTCAGTTTCCTTGGTAACAGTGTATAAAGTAACAAAGAAAATGACTAGTATGTAACATGTAAATTATATTTTAATGAAAGTAAATGCCATATAGTCCAGGAAATTCACCAATCTCATTTCTATAGCAATTTACTATCTACTAGATAAAAATTATAAAACTAATTAACACTAAGATACTTAGTTGCTAACATAATTTTTCAGTTCATAGGAAGTGTTATTTAAAACAGGAGAGACTAGCGTGCTCAAACAAATTCCGTGTCCTTCAGCATATATAAGAGATGTCATTCTTTTATTAAACTGTTAATTGAACACAAAGCATCAAATTATGTTTCAAAAACATTTAACCTTTAAATCCCATAGTAAGGATGACATTGAATGATTGTTTGCCACATTGCTTGGTAGACAAACATAGATTAGTGGAGGTCATAAATCTGATTAACCTCACTAAACTTCCACTTTCAAACACTAAGGCAAATAATTCTAATAGAGGTACATTAAGGGATTCATTAAACCCTGCACATAAATCCAAATTAGTATAAGCCGAGCACAAAGTATAAATTTTTGGATTAAGATAAAGTATTCACTTTAATTATGTTTCTTTGTGTTTTCCTCAGCTATACATATAACTAAATAGTAGTACTTATGTTCCAAAAATGGTCAATAGCAGACAGTCTGTTTTTGACCAATGCTCTGTTTTTCGCAAATGTGTTCATATTGTTTGCATATGCAAGAAACAGTGTTTGCTAAATGTTTAACTTAATGATCGACCATGGGTTCATATACATGATGTTGTCTTCATTTTCTAAAATCCAGTGTAATTGTAAAAAAATATATAATGTGACAGTGACTCCCACCAGAAAGTAAAGCATAGTTTTAATTAACATTACAGTAGTATTTAACTAATGAAACAAAACACAGTGATGCAAAATGGTGAAAATACTCTGCTACAGTGTGAGTATGACATTTGAGGAAAATCACTGTACCATATGCTGCAACACAGGGCTACAAAAATTTGTAATAGTCTTGACTATCCATTTTACATTCTGATATGTTTAATGAGCTGTAAGTAAGAGAACATACAACCGTGTAATAGGTTCTATAAATTTGCTAATCACTTTGGAGTAAATTACTTTGACATTATTTCAATTAGTGATTAACTGCAGTCTGCATCTGACAGTGATGTCTAATAATTTTACAAGAAAGACTAAACTGAACGTTTCATGCTTCTGCTGGATGAGAAAGGAAGTTTTTATTTAAAACAAATGCACAAGGAAATTATTCGTATTCTAAATTTCAAGAAAAAATAAGGTGATTAATTTTTTCCAGTATTATGTAAGCTGTTACTCATTTTAGATCAACATATAAAATAACCACAGAATCCAGTACCTCATTGTCAGCTAATATGCATGACTCAGTGATGACCATAAGTGCTAACAGGCCCTTATCTACTCTGTTAGTCACCTCAGGTAGTCAATGCTGTCACTTGTCTCATGTGCATTAAGAAGACAATGAGGCTTGGGTGCTCGCTTAAGTAGTTTATTGTATACAAACACATCAGGATGGGTGGCAGGAACATTGGACTTAAACTATCTAAGTAACTGACTGACTACATATTTTTCATGCTCTCACTCTGGCTGCTCACTCAAAATGGCACTCCTGCTTGCACATGCTCAGTACTTATATGCACATGTTGGCTCACTGGAAAGCTTTTTAAAGGTATATCACACACTCTGATCTACAAATGTATCATGTTAGCTCATGAACCCTAGTCATTCATTCCCCCCCCCACACACACACATATACATCCAAAAATACCAACACACATGTGCACAAAATTATACCTCTTATCTGTCCCTAACTTAAAAGAATGTCCCTGATGCTGCTCTTATTTTTCCTTGTCCCTCGAAGATCATGAATGATTGCAGTCAGTTAATAATACCAGAACTTAGAGTCTGATTCTTCTTCTTGTTTTCTCATTGTTCAGTTAATGCATCCTGATGCAGGACCTGTCCTTCTATTAACGTTTTCAGTGCCACTGTGGTGGTGGTGAGGGATAAAGCCCTTACTACTGTTCAGGTGACCTGGTTTCTATTAATGGCTTGAACAACTGACTGAGTGGCAGTGGGGGAGAGATGGCTGTTAGCATCCAGGAGGATGGGTTTTAATATGTTCATCTCTTGTGATGATCACTAATGGAAGCTGGATACATCATGTATTCGAAGGTGTGGTCCTTGGGGTGGGTGTATATGTCTGAGATGCTGCAGAGGCAGAGCAATATCCCATAACATCTTCCATTGCATGCCGATCCATCAATGTTATTACTAGCCACAAGTGGAGGTACGAATCGTAGGTAGGGAATCATAGAAAAACCCTGGTGGAATGGTGATGGCAATGATCCCAAGATGCCCGTAAGCTCTACAGGTGGCCCCAGCTAATATTAGAGAAAGTCCAGAGGGGTAAGGATTAGCTAGGAGACTCCACATGGATGTGGCACACTGGGTAGAACTATCCTAGCATGATGCAGGGATGGAAAAAAAAAACTTGGATTACAGTATCATAATGAATGACTTCATGTTGTTGTGTATTGTCCCTTCCCTGGGCTTTACAAAAACATCTTGGTGTGGTCCTCATACATCATAAACCATTACAGTTGATTAGAAATGCCATAACTTTGTGATTCATACATTTTGGTGCCGACATTTTGTACAGCCAAAGCTGAGTTCTATTAAGTTTTTAAGTGGATTAGAGTACTGCTAATGTTGTCTCTGGTGTTAAATGTCCCCCATACATGTTTCTTGTTGCTAAGTCTGACTTCTGTTAACTTTTTAATTCCATTTGGGTAATAATAATGAGTGTCCCTAGTATCTTGAATTTCCCCACCAGAAATGTAGGAATTGCTTGTCAGTCAAGAGGAGTTTAGAAATATGGCAGCCACACTCGCAAACACACATACACACACACACACACACACACACACACACACACACACACACACACACACACACACACACACACACACACTCCTGACACTACTCATAACAATGCCTGCATTCACACACATACACAAATACACACAAACACCTAACACTACCCATCCACTAAACTCCTTGGCATTTAACTCTATCTAACATGATCTCACCCTTTGAAAGTAATGGGTGAACATGGGCTGTTGGCCAAGTTAAGTACTGAGGTTAGTATTAGGGATTTACCCAGCTGAGATGTTCTATTAATTGTTCAGGCAGTTAAAGCATTTACTGATGACATTTCTGGGAGAAAAGCACGTAACTAATTACCATATGCCACTTCCCCAGAATGCATCACTAACATTTGTAGCAAGCCAGAGAGACAGCTCAATGTAGTGCTGCACCTCTCCAATGTAAACACTGCAACAGGGCTATCTAAGAATCTGAAAAAAGTTACTGTCAATGGTAAAAAGTGCTTACAGCTAATGCCACCCTTTTTGATTCCTGGCCTACAAATACCAAGATTTTGTAATCAAGGTGGTAACAGTTTTAATGAAAAAAGACATGCCTTCTGCCTATACTGGGCAAGAAACTATTTGGATGATATAGTATATGTCGCAAGTACTAATTCTGATGTTGTATATGAGTTATTTGGCACTGTTCTGGGCAGCAATTTTTTCTTATTTAATAACAAAGACTACCAACAGTTAAGGGATGTAACTAGTAGTGCAGCTGTTTCACTTTTGCCTGTTTGGTAATGGACCAGTTGGAAACTCGTCTTTCTTCACAAAAACTGTTTCTAAGCCTAGATGGAGTTGCTGCATATCCGTAAGTCAAACTCCACTTCCACAACCTGCATGCAAGGGCTCAACCTGGTCTGTGACATTAATAGAACTTGTTGACAGGATGGATTTGTGTCCCAATGACTCCCCCATCTGTGGAATAGACTCCCTCTCCATGTTAAGCAGAGTACCTCACTAGCCCTCTTTAAGAGGAACCTGGATGACTGGATGGGAAACAGAAAATATACCCCTGGGATCCCACCTGTGTCCCTGCTGGACAGACAAAACAGGTACTAACTTTGTCGGAACATTGGGTGAAATTCTTGGCTAGGCTTATAAGGGCCTCTGGGCCAATAGCCTAGTATCGTCCTATGAATCTATGAACCTATGAAACAGAAAATGATTATGGTTCTACCAACTAGCAGCATGTTAGACTTTAAACCTCTGAATTAATGACATATTTGAGATATGGCAGGGTGCCGAAGACCAACTTGTGGAATTTATTGAGATTTCAAACAGCTCGACTGGCTGTGTAAAGCTGTAAAACAAAGGCAAGCAGCAAAATATGCTAATGACAGCATAAAGAGCTGAAGTACATGCTAATAAGCCAATCCAACATGGTGGAGCTATTCATGAAGCTCTAAAGCAATCGTATAAACTCAGTATAGCCATTTGCCCTGAACACCAAACGTCTGGAATGCAGGCACAATTACACTTAAAAAAAAAAAAAAAACTTAGGGTTTGCTGTTGCTATTATCATGCTGTATGTGAAACAAGCTTTAACTCAAGGTGCTGCTACTGCCAGACCTCAGGCAAGAGGAAGAAGGGTGTTTAAACCCCATTTGACTTTTCATGGATAGCATGACACAGAAAATGCTGAGCAATGCAGGGTGGACTAAGAAACATCTGCCACACTCACCTCAGGCCCCAGGGAAATCATGTGGAAACCATCCCACTGGAAACAAAGGTATGTGTACCATTACGTATACTATGTACTGGTTCTTTGCAGTGTCCCACAGGGTCATATTAGGGGTGTCACAGGCACCAAGAATATTACATCCATTTTTAAATGTAATGCTACATCTTGCAAGGGATTACATCTGTTTCCCACACACCCCACAGTAAAGAGTAAGAACCAAGCAGGGATTCTATACAGTAACATACTTCCTGTAAGTGTTGGGGGCCATAGATTGTACATACATAGAAATAAAAGCACCAGACGATGAGCAGGGAAGGAGGTACATGAACAGAAAATGTTTCCACTCTATAAAGTACCATGTTGTTTGTAATTCACAAGGGATCATATACAGTGTCTGCTCAGGTAATCCAGTCAATTTCCATGACTCACACATCTGGCACACCTGTGAGCTGTACACCAGCTTAGCTGGGAGTGACATTTCTCAAAGGCATGTAGTGTGGGATGAAGTTATGAACTGGAGACATGGCTCATAAAACCCACTTGAACCCCACACAGCCCCATTGAGCAAGGATACAATGGTGTCCATTCCCAAACTAGGAATATCATAGAATGTGTATTTAGGTTGCTAAATTCAAGGTTTTGGTATCTTGACACATCAGGAAGTGTACTGCAGTATGACCCAGGCACCACTGCCAAAATAATTATACTCCGTGCCATGTTATATAATATAATTCTTATGAAACAGCTTCGACAAGGATATCAAAGAGTAGGACCAGAGTTTCAAGAACCACAGGCAAGGCCAGCAACAGAAGAAGCAGTAGGTGATAGAGACCAGGAGTCTGACATAGAGCTACCAGGTGCAGATGATGCAGGCAGACAGGGGCATGGGATTTCAGAGTGGTGTGGGATTTCAGAGTGGCTCTGGCTAAAAGGATAAGGAGAGCACACACAATCACTACCTAGCTCAAAGTCTAGAATCCCACACACATACATACAGGAACATTGTTACCTGATGTAACGGCTGTGTTCTGATGGCATTAGACAGGGACAACTCCTAACTGTTGCCTGCAGCAATAACAAGGTAAGTGTGGAACCTTATGAAAATAAAAAGGTTACATAAGAGTACTCTCATATGTAAATTTCAATATGCCCCTAAGCAGAACATTTGTCTGAGGTGTACAGTTATGTCAGTAATAACTCCTATGTCAGATTTTTGCAATATAGAGTTATGTATTCTAACCAATACTGTGCATCAGGCATTTCGATTGACACTGTCTCTAGAACATGGAACAGGTCAATTATACCCTCATTTGCACAACTATACCAAGACGCGACACTAAAGTACCTGCTGCTTCCACTGCTTTACTTACAATACTAACTGAAATACAATGAGTATCAACAATTACGTAAGCAATCATTCACAAATGAGTAGAAACAAAAAAATTATTCTGCAATGCATATTGATAAATGCAAACTTGTGAGTAAGCAAGCATTAGCTATTCACTGTGTGCATTAGCCATATATGCAATTCTAAGTCACAAAGATACATACAAAGGGCAGGGCACAGTCATCATCACTTGCACAGGGTGATGGGTTTGGTGATAGGGCAAGGCTGACATCAAAGAAGTGAGTGTGTGCAAGTAAAACACACATGTATCCATCAGAGTATACAATGTTAAGAGCCAGTAACAACAAATGTTTAGCACTCAACAGTACTGTTTAGACAGCCTGCATGTGAGTGAGGTGGTGTGGGCAAGTGCATTTTTTTCATTGTGTGTTTGCATGTGCATGAACACAATCACCACTGTGCTAGCACAACATTATGGCATCTCAGACAGGAGTGAGCCATGCATGGTAGAGTAGTCAGTTCAGCTTTGTCAGCCCTGACCATGAGAACCACCTCTGCCAGGAGTTGCATTGCTACTTCCACAGCACTGGCTAACTCTGAGGTTATCATATCAATTGCTCTGTGTCGTATCTGGGAGTAAATTTTCCCATGCCCTCTGTCAGCATTGATGTCATTGACCACCTGCTGCCATATCCTCTCTCGGGCAGATCAATCACCTCTACCTTTCTCTAGGATAAAAGCTCCATGATGATATAAGGCCTGGATAATGATCTAATTTTCTGCATCAGTGAATGGTGGCTTGTGAGGTACAGATTTCATCTTGGGTGCCACATACATATATGAGATGAAGCAGAAAACAGATACATAATTAAATATATAATATACAGAAAGGAGGGCTGTGAAATCAATTATATATGAATGCATGCATACATCATGCACACAACAATGTAAAGGGGAATGCTCCCTATGACTGAACACATGTTAGGACAGCCCCTCTCCCCAAAAATATTATTAAAATAACATCAAGATATAAAAGTTCTGTAATGCAGAAAATAGGTTGTGTAACTGTGTAATACTTTGCAACATTAACAATAATAATTCACATTTACAAGCAGAAACGTAGAAAACTGTTATAGTGCCATTTCTACTTCATTTGAGAACAGACATATAGATATCGCAAACTTAACACATTTCTTTGAGCTAACAATGTAAAAATTCCTGAACTTACTGCCAAGTTATTATACACTCATCTGCATTATCTATTCAAATTCCAATAAAATAATACATACAAAATAAATGTCAGGTAGCATTCTGCAGCAAACTCTTTTATGACACAGAGATAACTGATAATAAATGGTTTGCACTGGACATTGCAATTCAGTTACACTAAAAGCATTATATAAGAAATAGCAACATACCTTGACAATAAGACAGTGCAGAAAGCAGATAATTCTCCAAAAGTCATATGTATTTAGCAGTATCAAGCTAAATACATCACAACAGACTCCATGCTATGATACAATTGTATTAGCTGCACAATTCCCTTTATATAGTGCCGAGTCAGCCCTGTGAGCACTATGAGTATGCAAATGAGGTGTTAAATCATCAACATTACTGACTACCACAATCTGCACTAAATGCAAGGAAGGTAACCATGATGTTAGGAGCTCCATGATTTCATGCAAATGCCCTAGCACTGCAAAGGCAAGTACTTGAAAGTGTTTTCTACTACTGGTTTGCAGGTGTCTATGATTAGTCCAACAGCAGGAATAATCAGCATTTCACAGTCTTTCCTCTTTGATTTACACTTACTGATGGTGTGTCAGGGAGAAGAGCCTTACCAAAAAGTCTGAAAGTCCTTGACTGAGTTAGGGGAATGACATTTCTAACATTCAGATATTGTTTTAATGACCATGGTTACTGCCTCTTACTAAGACATATTGTACATATTCAAGGGAGAAGATTAAGCATTGATATATATAGCATATGCAATAAAAATGAGATAGCATTGCTCTTGTGAAAGAATAGATAAGGGAATGAGGCACCATAAGTAAAAAGAGGACTACGCCTGCAGTGTTTTCACTCTTTTTTAATATTATGTGAGTATATGTGTATCCTAACTGTTTGGCACTATGCTAATCATCCAGATATTTACTGGCAAACAAGAATGGACAACTGTCATAACTTGGTTCTGTTGCACTTTCAACATGACTTGATACAATGTCACATTTTGTGATCTAAACACTTTTCTCCTCGCTAATATATATCTTTGTTTGTGCCAAATAAGGGAAATGATCTTAAAGGATTGTTCTTAGCAATCCATACAGCTTCCTCTTGCAAGATACTTTTGATTAACAATTAGAAATGCACATGTAAAGCACTCATTTCAAAATGTGTTTTTTCCATTGTTTGTTTACACACCATTTGGCACTGTGCTCTGTTGACTGGAAGCAGTCAGTAGCAATGGATGGCAGTCCACTCTCCAAGGTAAAAACTGACAAATTTAATTTGGAATGCCATCAATAGCACAACTGAGATTGGCTTTGATATGCTTTTCTCAGCACTCTGGACAGTACTGACTAGAAATTCAAGTTGTCACATTTTCTTTGTGGCAGAATGTGTAAATGTATTGAGCATAAAGAATCAGTAGAGGTAATGCACTGTTCAAAATCTGTCCCCAGGTCATTTTCTTGCGGGAGGTCATAATAAATCTCGACACTCACTTTGGTGTATGAATGTGTTGAGGTGGAAAACTCAAGTAAGGTCAGCACTGACTAAAAGTAACATACAGATATGTCATTTGATATGATAGCAATATTAATTGTGTGTGCTGTGTGAAAATGAAAGCACTTATGCTGTTCCCTGTCCCTATCTTCCATTATCATGGAATTACCTAATGTTCTGATATTGTGAGGCATATATGAAAGCAGTGATGCAGCAAGGAGATGCAAAAAGGCTAAATGTATCAATGTAATGCAGTAGTAGCTCTGCTCATTGCTAGACATACACTATGATTCATTTAATGCTCTTTCAAAGTGGTATCCAAAACAATGTTTGTGAATGCTTTTGATAAATATTGACATCTGCGTTTGTGTGCTACCTGGCAGCATGAAATGAACTTTCATGGCTTAAGGAAAAAAGTGAAAAACTTAGTTTGTGCTGCCTTATGTAGTGCAAATATGCCTGGCATCAGTGTGTGGCCCTTGGCACCCTGGATAGTAAAGACTGCATAGAATGCACCCGACAGATGTCCCACTCACTAGGTGTAAATGAATTGGATTGAGAGAAATAAGGCACATGATGCATTGTTTAAATCCTGTATGCAGATCACTTCTCAATTATTCTCAATATGCATTTTTTTTGTATTTTTCTCTGTATTGTGCACAAGCACTGTTCACCACCTAACAGAGAAGTGAAAATGTTATGTTAGGTTGTCTGATGTAATGCAAACACTCCCAGCAACAGTGTACTTTAATCAAAACTCTGGAGAGAACTGAGTGACTAAATTCTACATCTCAGGTAACTAACTTTTTGGCATAAGTGTGATGGAAGTGAATTGAGAAAAATAAGAGAAGCGGTGCAGGATTTGAACACAGTTAATTATTAATTTTATAGAAGGTGTTATGAATACATATTTACACACATTTTCTGTATTACTGTCTTGTGCAAAACTATATTATTCTCAGTATTGGAAACAGCATGTGAGCTGTTGTCTGTCTACTTTCTCATCATTTGTCATTAAATACAAGTGTGATAATGTATAAATTGCATGATTATGTTGCAATGAGATGCGAGAAGGATAAATGTTTCACTTGAATGCACTTCTTGCTCTGGTCATTTCTACATATAGCCATTGATTGAATTCATTACACTGTCAGCTGTATTCTGTCTCATACATTTATTTCTAATGCCTTTTGCATTTGGTCTCTGCACAACAGCTCCCAAATTTGGTTCCCTGTCTAAGGGAGAAAGTGAAAAGTTTAGTTTAGTCTGCCTTATGAATGGCGAACCATCCTGGTGGCATTGCATGGCCAGCAACACTCTGGATAGTACTCAATGAAGAAAATACACCTGTTGTATAATGTTCTCTATGGCACAAGTGAGTGCAGAGAAACAAAACAGATGATTTGAGTTTGAATACAGTGAAATGATCATTTTAAAGAGGGGATCTGAATACATATGTACATACATTTTGTGATACCATTATGTTCCTGTCTGAAAATCAGATATTTCCGCTCTTGCAAACAACATGTGAGATGTTGTATTTACCTTTTACCATTATTTGGCATTACATACAGTCCTGATATTATAATCTGTGGTGGTGCAGTGTTAGCGTTGTTGCCTCACAGCAAGATGTTCTCCCGGTTCACTCGGCTGGAGTGCGGGGAGTGCCTTCTGTGTGGAGTCTGCATGTCCTCCCTGCAGTTGGGTGGGCATTCAAAAGACATGCATAAATGGGTGTGCCTTTGTTGAAGGTTGGACGTTGAGCTGGCATCTCGGCGTTCGAGAAAATCTACTGCCAATCATTAGCGGACCAGAGTTCCACTGTGGCGACCCCTAACTGGAAAAAAGCCGAAAGACAAACAACAACAACAACAACCTACAGTCCTGATATTGTGTGCCAAATTACACTTCTGATGTGGCAAGGAGATGTGTGAAGGATGGCTGTATCACTGTAAGGCACTTCTTCCACTGGTCAGTGCTAAATATACCCTATGCTGAAATTAGGTTTCCTTTCATCTTATTTTCTCTTTCATTTTTTTTCAATTCATGTTTTTCTGTAATGGCTTTTGCATTTGCTCTGCACTTAGCAGCACTGATAGCATTGTTCAGTCATCATCATTCTGGGTAGTACTTAGTGAAGAAAATGTATATATCAGGTGACTTTCTCTGTGACACATGGTGTAAGTGCAGTGACATTAGTTAAAGAACACAGGTAATTAATTAAATGAAAAGATACTTTTGCAAAGGGTGTTAATATCTCATGTCTCACAACATTTTAATTAGGACTGTAAACCTAAAGACAAATGATAGTGTTAAACATGTTTATTGCAAGCAATGTAACAGCAATGCTTGCATAACCAAACTTTTCTATTTAGCATATATCATATATCATTATATAACCACATATTAATGTGTACGATTTCTTAAACATGGCAATGATGATATTTAATGTAAAATTCACTTGTATACATGTTTGATGGGCACACTACTTTTCTTGTAATCATCACGACTCATCACATATCCATGTGTTTAGAACAGTTATGTCTTTTGAAGTGTATACATAACATACCCTGACCTCCTGTATTATTCATCTCATTTCACTACATCCATCTGAAAATACTGCCTTTTACAAAGGAATGCATTCCCAGTATCTATTAAAGTCATACACATCTCAGGCTCTCTGAAGTATATCTCCATTAATTCGAAAATTAGTCTGTTACTAATTAGCATACCTAAAAGGTATTCTCCTGTGTCAATGTCAAGTAATTACCTAAGTTTCTGTTTTTGTACACCTTATCCAAAGGGTTCGGTTCCTAGCTGGTGCAACAATAGTTTAACATTGTGTAAGCCCCAACATCACAATACGTTACAGTTCATCCTCATTGTCCTTCCAAGCTTCAAGGATTAAAAGCCTTGTCATAGAGCAGTCCATTGTCCAACATTGGTACCTGTGTCAATAGGTTGAGCATCACACATAGCAACCTTAATGCCAAGTGCCACACCTTTATTACTGTTTGATGTATGTAGTATCAATGTGTCTGCCAAGGAATTCATATGCTTTTAATTGCACAAATGCATTTACCAAGGTTGTGTGCCTTTGCACACAACCAGTTACACACAAAATCTGAATTGGGTGCTAATTCAGACATACCCTGTTTGCTTGACTTTTGCAGACATGGCTGGTGCTAGAGAGAATGGGATTAAGTTTAGAGCACAGAGGTGGGATGTTGAGGAGTCCAGGATATTTGTGGCACTCCTTGTGAAGTGCTACAGCCATGGGCTGCTGCACTGGGATTATACAAGGTCTCAGTCTAAGGCTGAGCTTGGAATAGTTTAGCCAAGGCTATCTCTAGTGCAACTGGCATTTCACGTATTGGGGAATAATGTCACCACCACTATAGTGACCTTAAAAAGCACAAGCAGGACCTCAAAAGCCAAGAGGAGACTGACTCTAAGACTGCAAACACCTCTCAGTTGTGTATGTATACTGACCAATAAACTGTCTAAGATATATTATTAATTATTTAGCTAGCCAATGCAGTTACTCATTATGATTTTATATATATATATATATATATATACACACACACACACACACACACACACACACACACACACACACACACACACACACACACACACACACACACACACACACACGCACACACACACACAAACACACACACACACACACACACACACACACACACACACACACACACACATATATATATATATATATATATATATATATATATATATATATATATATATATCTTTTCTTTTTGTACTATAGAGCTGCATAAGAAAGAGCTGCAAACCTTGAGGCACAAGAGAGATTAACTTGCCTCAGAGATGAATTGGGTAAGTATGACTCGGGTCCAAATGCAAGCCAGAAAATTATTTTCAGTCCCTCAATTACTAGCACTATACCTCAGCCTTGATATCAAGCATACATGCCTTCCTGAATAATTCTTGTTGCTTGCATAATTCTTGTTGTTGGCGAGTAGTACACTAGCTTCACTGTCTGTGAGTTCAATACCCAGAAGCAGCAATTAGTTTTCATTACAGGATAGTATTTATAAATTATTAACAGAAATAATATGTCAGGAACAATTCAAATATAGAAATTGCACTTACTACATTTGAATGCATATATCCTATCTATTATACGAAAAAAGAATCTGCTCTTTATTATATCCTAGCAGTTAGATTTCTCTACTTCATGACACAGCCATACCTTAATATCATATCTGGATGTGGCAAAGGTGTGCAATACTAAATTATCATAGATATTTATGTATTGCCCCAATAATTGTATTGAATAAATAAATTAATGTAATATGCCATACATCTAATTATCTTTTTTGTATCCCCCAACCATCTATATCTCTCTCTTTTTTTTGGGGGGGGGGGTTATAATTTATAAACATTCTTCTGTTTGCACACCTTGCTGCTGAAAAAAAAATGACCACGAGCACAGAGAAGTAGACCGACCACTGTGGCTCAAGATGGTAGGAAAGGCACCCTACAGTTTGAGTTCACAAACTGTCAGCATTACCTCCACAACCCCTGCCCTACCTACTCTACCTGCATCAGGTAGCTCTATCATGGCTACTGGTGTAGTGGAATCCTCCAGGAGCAGTACTAGTGGAGGTGGCTATTTTGTTAGAAGGAGCTGGCATGGCTGGTGAAGGATATCTTGGGGAGGGGTTTGTGCATTTATCAGCAGGGATGAAAAGGTCTTGCATCGGATTGCTAAAATGATGACACATATGGCACTGTCACAGAAGGTTGATACAGGAGACAGTGATGACAGTTTTGATGGTAAGGAGTAGATTCTCATGGTCAACAAGCTGGATTTGGGTGCACCTCCGATGTCTTATACCTATCCCCAATTATGGTGTCCCCAAACCTTCTGTCTGTATCACCATCCTTGTCTGTATTATATGTCCCTTATGTCTGTGCATGTTTCCTAATTTACCCTACCTAGCTGACCCTATCATTGCTAAGTACCTTTTCCCCCCAAAAATATGCATCTGTGCCACAAAAAAAAAGAAAAATATGTATATGTATATATATATATATATATATATATATATATATATATATATATATATGTGTGTGTGTGTGTGTGTGTGTCTATATATATATATATATATATATATATATATATATATATATATATATATGTGTGTGTGTGTGTGTGTGTATATATACATATAGATATATATAGCTATATATGTATATGTACGTGTGTGTAGATAGACAGATATACAGTATCATGTACAGTCGTGTCATCTTGACACACCTGATTTGATACAATTGGCGTACAATATTATTATGTTGTTGCCACCCTTCAGTAGTGTGGTAACACTCCCAAGTCATGAAATTGTGAGTACAATTGTACAGTTATGTTGTGAAGATATAGGTGGCCATTGTGCTATCCCACCACCCTCCAAATTCCTGTATTCTTTCCCATGTCATACCCTCTGCTTGCCAGACCCATTTTCATCACTGTCTTATTACCCCCTTTTTAACATGTTTATTTTGGTCAAAAAATATATTCACACACAACACAGGCAGCCAGAAATGCTCTATAGAAAAGGCTTCACTTTATGTCCTCAGCATTTGCTCGGAGGTTGGCATAGTGCAACAATGCTGAGTGATGGAAAATGCTGTTTAACTTTTTATTGCAAAAGCTAATGATTTCAATTTGATCAGCAATGGTCCAGTTACTTTCCCACAAATGTGCCTAAATCTGCTGCACTTTTGGAATACAGAGTAAATGTAGACTAAATTATGTTCTATAAATGTTATGAAGTAGTAATTCCTTTGTGGTATGATAAAATAATGCTCATATTTATATATAACATTTTCACTAATTTCAATGGTTGTAATCCTGCCACTAGTTAACTCTTACTGAATGTTATTGATAAACTATTTTATGAGTACCTGTTGGTTACATATTGTTTTGAGCCATCATTGCCCTTCTTCTGACATAAGCTACTTTGTATCTGCCTCCATGTCACCCTATTGCTGTATCTTCTCTCTTTTGTGTCATTATTCTTCCACCTCTGCATTTTTGAATATCTGACACTGGCCAACAAATGCAACTAAGGCTAAATGGAAGTGCACATGTTATGGCAATGACTTCTGATTGTATTGCTTTTCTGCTTCTGTGCTTAGCTATGTTTCTTCAGTTTAATGTACTTTTCAACATGTTGAAGAGTTAGATGTGTAGATTGCAGTGGTTAATAAGGTAGTGAAGATAAATACATACACCATAAGATTCAGTAAACTCCGTGCAAGAATAGTACTATTCCTGTATGGAGTTAAGCATGTCCATTTCCGCTTAGCTTTAAGAGCAGCCGCCTTGTATATTCATGAAGACAGGCTACTGCTAAGGCTAAACGGACATGAATACTACTGAGTGCAGGGGGCATGTTTAAGCACATCTAACACATCTTCTGCACTCAGAAAGGAACTTTTTCAAAGCTTTTCAGTGTCTGTGGACACTGAAATCAAATAAAATTGTAAAACAGTGTCCACAGACACTGAAATAGATAGGGGATTGAGAAATTAATGTAGGAGCTGTGTGATAGGTTCTGTCACATACCCCTTGCATTGTTAAAGTGCCGTACAGCACTTTGCAAGTGCTTTCAGTGTCCGCAGACACTGAAAGCAGGAAGTCTGAAGAGGAAGCAATGCAGGGGGTGTGTGACAGGTACTGTCGCACACCACCTGCATTTGAAAGAGATGTATGGCCATACCCCTCAACTGTACAGGTTTCCGCAGAATGCCCAGATGCCTGCCTGACATACCTCTCAACCTCCTAGAGGAATAACGCTGTACAAAGCCATAAATAATGGGGGTCAAAGGCCCCAAAATAGGGACACTTTTTAAATATTGCTCTTACAAACTTGGAAAGTTGATAGAATAACTGGTTTTGCATTAGCATGGATTTCCTGAAGGGTATGAAGTCTGAAACCCAAATGTTTGTCATAATGTTCTGACTTAAACCCCAAGTGATTTGCCAGTGATTTGCTAGAAAACTACAGTCACGTGAGAAATGGACCACAAATATGAGACAATAAGCTGAACATTCTTCAAAAATCTGTGCAGTTGAGAGGTATGCTGCCCAAGGTTTTTGGTGTGTTCCTCCAAATATCTGTCCCTACCTGGGAAATAGCAGAGGACTGGAGTCATTAAATAATGAGAAACATTTCAGTTTAAGACTCCACATCCATCGGAAAAGTAGTCATGCTAATGCAAAACCTATTATTCTAACAACTTCCTAAGTTTATAAGAGCAATATTTAAAATCTGTCTTTATGTCTCCCCTTACAGTTTCCCTTACTGTGACTGACAAGTAGTACAGATACATGCAAATAAAGTGGGTTTATTAATTTTTTTTTTCCATTCTAAGGTATGTTTAAGCATAGCTCAGCAAGTGTGCATGTTAGGTCCCTCTGCTCAGCATTGCTTAAACATCTCATAGCAGCTAAATAAAAATGCATAACCAAAACCTCAAAGACGAGATAGCATAGTGGCTGGAATCCTGGCTTTGTAGGCAGGTGTTCATGGTTCAAGTACCAAGATAGGCACTTTATTTTTACATAGGAAAGCATTGTTAAAATTATTTTGTTATGTTAAATTATGTAGTAATTGATATTTGTTACCCAGGGTAGTGTAGCAGGTCCAAAATGAAAGTGTAACTGCATATAACATGTGAAATCACCCATGTATACACAAGTGTCCCATACAGTATGGTCACACCCCAAGGTAATGTAATGAAAGCACACAGGGGGATGTCATGTAAAGTAAATCATACACACTTAATAATATGTCAGTAATGATCAATTAATCTGCAATCCTGATATTTTATTAAAATGAAAACTGAGCAATGCTACATACTGCTCAGCTATGCTTAGCCGGTGTAAGCATTGCTTAAATGTGAATGCTAAGTAGCAGTTAGCTCAGCTAAGCAGATTTGCACACTTGTAAGCAGTGCTCAGCATTTACCCCTTTAAGCACTGTTCGACTCAGCTTAGTGGATTTGTGAACTGCTTAGCTGAGCTTAGCATTTTCAAAATTGTCCAATTACAACAAAGTGTGGGGATATGGCCTTATTTAACGCACACAGGTGGGAACACAGCCAAAACCTGCTGTAGTTGATCTTTGCAGGTACTATATCGGTCGGTGGTGAAGGAGCGCACTTTCGGGTGCAGCTCTGGGGCATTCAGGAGTCCAGGGTCATGGCTGTACTCCTTGTTGAAAACCATGATGACAGACTGCTGCAAGGCCAGTACTGGGGATCTCAATATAAAATGGAGACCTGAGACTGTCTTGCATTTGATCTCACCAGTGCTAGTGGTATCCCCCGAACTGGTGAGCAGGTATGGCACCATTATGCTGACCTAAAGTGGAGGAAGGGGGCACTCTTGGCTCACTAAATTCAAGATGCATGGGCACGGAATGCTCCAGAAGTGTAAAAGTATCAGTATCAAGTAGTTTGTTCCCAAGTCTAGCCTGAGTATGTGATAGACAGGTATGCATAATGTTTGTTTTTCTCCTCTACAGCTGTAGCAGAGAGGGCTAGCAACATCGAAGGCCACGCCGACAAACTGTTAAGGCTGTGCTGACAGACAGGTGAGTACAAATCTATCTTGTAGTATATAGCAGAAATAAGTAAGATGAAGTACATTGATTGCTTCCAGTTACTGTGTTAACCAAATAAATAAAGGTTGTCTGACTAATATTGATATACAGGATATGTAGTACTAAAACACTGTGTCATGTCACTGTAATAAAGATCAATACCAAAAACTGTTATGTTTACTCTGGTATATTGTTGCAGAAATAGAATGTTTACAGGTTATCCACAGCAAATATGGGTTTGACAGAATGAATTAACTGATGTTATTCTGAGAATCAGCTGTTAAGAAATACTGTAGATTGTGCGGCTGTACAACAAGATATAAATGAAATATGAAATATATACTGCACTAACCTCTGAACCCTGAGTTGTAATGTGTAATGTATCACAGTGTGTCCCATGTGTTAACCTTTGCTGTCCAAATTGTATTATTTTAAAGGATTAATGTACAGTACACTATCTGTCATACATGCATCTCAGGATTACAAGGTCAGACTCTATAACCAAGAGAGTATTAGGCAGAAACCAGTCAAACAAGCAGCATCAGTTCCCCAGTACATCATTGTGATGAGAAATAGCTTAGTTGTTAATTTTGCACACCACAACCATGGTTTGAATCCAAGGAGTGGTACTGAGATGTGTGCATATATGTATATGTACTAAAGAAATCCTGACTATTTGTAGAAACAGTCAGAAAGTGTTAACAGATATTTTCTCCACAGGTCTTACAGGGAAAGAAATGTGTGTAGTAACTGTATGAAGGGTATATTAATATGCCATATACAATTGTTCCACTGTCCAAACCCATATGCCTGCAAATGACAGCAGGATTGGTGCATACACCGTGCGCTCTCCACGACACATGTCCCTCAAGTGTCATGTTGTTACGGCTAATGGTCACTGCTCCCAATACCCTTGGACACAGATAGGAATCCAGGGAAGTATGCCAGTAGCAGACTCACACAATATCAGTGCAGGGTACCCCTTTTCTGTCAACTATGTAACCCTGACATGTACATTCCCATCCAGTAATGTAGCCATTGTCCTCCCAGTCTGCCCCACACCATTACAGGTTGATAGTCTAATGGGTATGCATGTGCTACAGAAGCTATAGGCCATAGGTGGATGTAAAGTGAGGGCAGATATGTAGAGTATTGAGTATTACTGTTGTAAAAAATGGAAGCCTATACAGTTGTTAATGGACTTTTTTCTCTCCACCCTCCCCTCATCTGCATAAATAATTATTATTCATATACTATGGGTATGTTGTTCTCAAAACCTATTGTTGGGACATGTGTTCTATTACTGTTCATATATTTACTTGGTTGCATATTAATATACATTGTTCAAATACTATTATTGGTAGCCTCTTCCTGTCAATGTAACTTACATGCTGTTAAAATGCTTACTGTTGTTCCAGTTATGGATGTACTCTGTTTGCTATGCAACTGTTTCATATCTGTTGGTTTGGGTTAATTGGAACACCCATGCATGCTGTTATAATTAATTTTGAAATGTTTTGTTCATGACTGACGAGTATATCTTGGATAACCTCAAAACTATAGCACATTTGGGAAGGCAGATCCTCGCGGATGCACCTGTCCTGCCCCATATGGCTGTGGCACTGGGCCTCAGCACATCTGGAACCCAAGCTGGAACTTTTTTATCTGCTAGTCCTGCACCACCTTCGGGTGGAACCACCTCAGGGGATGGGGCCTGTCCCCCTGGGTGTAAGCACAGAGAGAAGACTGTCACCTACCACAAGTTCTGGGGTATGGTGCGCAGCATCATCCACATGGAGTTGGATGGATGGCTGTGCCAGACGGAGGGCCACCTGGCACACCTCGAGGGGCAGGCTGCCCCTCCTGTACAGCCCCCACCTTTGAGGTTGTGAAGTTGCAGTGGTGACTGCCCATGCGTAGGGACCTCAGTCCCACTGTATCCATTTGGGGGCTCAGGAGCTTCAGATTCCCAACTACCCTTCCTCATGTGGCATATACCACCCCTGTCTGCTGTCTTGTCTGTCTTGTCTGTTTTCACATGCAGCCTATCCTACCCAACGTTCTCCCCAAACATACCTACAGCCAGTTCCCAATATCCCAGTCTCACCTTAACAATAAAAATAGGGCATCTCTCCTGCAAAAAAATTATTGCCCCATACATAGCTCTACATTTCACCCCCCCCACATGCACAGTGAAACTAATCAATCTACCCAAACATTATTCTACAAATGTCTGTCACCAACTCCCCTCCCCATGGGGTGTGAGTCTGTAAATTCCAAATTCTAAACATTATTCACAGCTGTTGCTGTAGAAGAAATGTAGAGTTATGATCCTTTCATACACCCATCCTGCACATCCCTAGCTGGTTTTCCAAATGTTATACCCCCTGCTTGCCCCCCATTCACCACTTTCCTATCACCCTTTTTTCCTTACTTTAATTAAAATTAGCATGGGTGAAAGCAGTGCTAAGTGAAGCTAAGAGAAATTAACCATCTGTTAGCAATGCTTAGCTTCACGCAAAACCACGCAAATCCACTGACAACTGTTTAATCAGCCCTTGTTCTGCCCAGCTACAAAACCACCAGCCCTGCCAAATCTCAAACCCAGGATGCTGTGCACTTCAATCACAGCAATATACCACTGTACTATCTGAGCTGTGAGTATTTGTAATGCTTTTACAAACATATCATGCATTATGGTCATTTAACGTTAATGAAAAAAAAAGGCATCCCTAGCAAGACTTGAACCCAGGACCCTATGCATTAGGATCACAGCAACATACCTCTAAACCATCTGAGTCATAAGAATTTTCAATGTTTTTACAAACATATCATGCACTACAGTCATTTAACATAACTGAAAAATATATATCCATAGTTCTGTTACGTACATATATATGTATATATAAATACACACACATATATATATATATATATATATATATGTATGTATATGTGTGTGTGCGTGTATAAAACCAACCTCTCACTGCAAGACATCTGCTAAAAGCCTGACAAAGTGGGGGAATAAAGGGCAAACAATAGTGACATATTTGTAATATGGCTGCTATACGCATAGAAGTCTGCTAGAGTAGCATGGTTTGATTTAACATATATTTTCTGATAAATTCCAGGTCTGAAACACAAATGATTGTCATCATTTACTGATGTCAATGCTCACATTATCCCATTGATTTGTCAAAAACCCACAACTGTTATGAGGAATAGACCAAATATATGAGTCACTCATCTGGACAGTGGAGAGGTATGACTGCAGTCATTTAACAGAAGAGAAAAAACACTGAGATCTGCCAACCATTTCACCCAACACCTTCTGAACCACAGTAAGACCAACACGGCACTACCCCAAATCAGCCCTGGGGAATTACACATGTATTTGTAAATATATCATGCACTACAGGGATGTAACTGTAGAGAAAAGCAGACATTGATGAGAAAGTGTCCACCCACAACCATTTGCACCACAGTCATTGCAAAATACCAGTATCCCAAATGCACTCTAGAGTATAAAGACTGTTTGAACAAACGTATCCTGATTGCCAGTCACACACTACATCAACATATACTGCCCCAACTCACAGTCTACTGGGAATCCTGAGGTGTTACAGGACATTTTTCAGTCAGCCCCTACAAACATATACACCTGACAGACCACCAGCAACTGTAGCCACATGCACAGTCAGATAGAAAAGGATCTATGAAACTCACATCTGCTAGTCTCTATACTCACTCTAACAAATATTTGCACACAACACTGCTACACAGCCTTGGCAGTCTGTTAACAATGGTCAGACATACATAACTCAACTGTACATATTCCCACAGAATGTCCAGGGTGTGGGACCATATTTATAGCCACTGCTGCATACCACTTCTGGGTGTCTGCTAAGTCACTGGGATGATATCATGAGTGCAGTCATTAAACAATGATATACCATACCTCTGAACCCCTTACTGCAAGACATCTGGACAAAGCTTGACATACTTGCATGACAGGGTGCCAAAAAGATGCTGGTGTTACAGGGTTTGTTGTTACATAACATTCCTAAAGGATATGATGTCTGAAACACTAATGGATGTCAACATTTACTGATCACATCCCCGCATTAGTCTACTGATTTCTCAAAAACAGAAATTGTCTGAGGAGCAGACCAACCATAACAGGCAAACCTCTGGGCAGTCTGTGGACATCTGGACAGTTGAGAGGTATGACAGAGACATATTGCTATCAGATGTTAAGTCACACAGAAAATGCATGTCCAGACAAACCCTGTTAATCTAGCAATCTTCTGTGAGTATAACAGCAATAATTACTTACAATCTGTACCCAATTCTGGAGCTTTGCCCCGTTGTTGTTGGGCTGTCTCCACATGTCTTGTTCTGAGAGGTATTGCCACCTACCGCCTGTGATGCTGTAACCCCCACACCTCCATAATGTCCTTCACACAGGCAAGGAAAAGGGGTAAGGCCCACATAAAGGACTTAATTATAGCAATATGTTGCTATGGCATTGGCTAATCGAAAGACAACACAGTTGTTCTGGATGCAAGTAGCAAGTGGGAGACACCGATTGGTGCATAGGCCATCACCTGCTCATGAGCATTACCTACAAAAGGCAAGCTGCTGCCTATGCAATACAGGTCTGTACCCATCTACACAAAGACAGACTGTGAATACACAAACCTAAACATTTGCATTATTCTTAGGAAACTCTTTAGCACTATAACAGATATGTCAATTACTTAAGCTTATAATGGAATGCAGAAGGGGGTTGCAATAATGTGAAATAGGAAGTTAAACACTAGGTCGCAACAAGACCTGCTGGACTCACATGCTGCTGTCTGGCACCTATGGACATTTCTGCTTGCCTTGTTTACAGTGACATGGATCACATCTCTGGCCCCTGAATCACCCCAGCAAAGGTCAGCTAATGTAGGACTACTACTGGAGTGTCTGTTGTTCAGTATTGACTGTGACACTGCTAGGCCAGCTATCTGGGATGTTCTAAATATTCATATGTCACCAGTGAACGCTACTATGATGCATATGCTTGTCTTACAAATGTAAGAGACTTATATAGGGTATATGCTTAGTAAACAACAGGCGCAGAAGTGGTGTTGAACTGTATGTTATATACTGAGCCCATACCTGTCAACTGTCCAGAGTTTTGCAGACTGACCATATGTCTGCCTCATATTTGTAGTCAATGCCTCATACAGTTCTGTATTGTCTGGCACATCACTGGCAGCCCATTAAGGACTGAAGTCATAACATATTAGGATACATTTGAAAGTCAAATGTCATATCCTGTGGAGAAGACCTGTGAATACAAAACTGTCTTTGGTGGCAATTAAGTGTGTTTCGACTAAATTCATAGTGTCACTATTTTCTTGCCTTTACCCACCAGTGATGTGTGACTTTGTGCAGATGTCTTGGTCTAACAGGAGCTAGGTGTCTTAGTATGAAACCCATGTCAATGCAAGCATACCTTGTCCTGTAGGATGCCAACATTTGTGCAGTCATTGACACCTGCTTTGCAGCTGTGGAGAGCACTCTAACCTTGCCAGGTTACTTATCCCATCATGCATGTAGCCCCCAAATGGAGGGCTGCAAAGTCACAGGAGGTGGAGTTTTAAACATTATCATACACATACACATCTCCAGGATGGCTAAATAGTATTAACGGGAGACATCCCAAATGCATTTAACAGTTGACAAAACATCTACTCAGAGCATAGCTAGCTACAGACCTCCAACCAAGACTCTGGACACCCATCACACTTATCGAGACTTGATGGAATCAGTCAGAATTCAATCATCTAACCAGCTCCTGGGTGACTTTAACTACCCAAACATAGTGTGCATGACTTATGCCACTTGAACATGAATGCACAGAGATTCCTGGGCTTTGTCAATGGCAATCCAGTGGATCAGCCAGTCAACACTCCTATGAAAGGTGGAAATATCATGTACCTAGTCCTAACCAGAACGAGTAGCTACTGTAGCACTCCTACAGTGTCATGCTCCTTGGTATAATCCAACCACATAGCTATCACTGTTCAGGTCACCATTTCCACCTGCACCCCCCCCCCCTCTTGTCAGGGTCAAACAAAATAAACTTTACACAAATGACTATAAATCTCGAAAGAGCAGGTAGAAGTAGCTTTACAGCCACTGTCCCATCAGTTGGAACTAGCTGTATCACCCAAGCCCACACCACAATACAATGTGAGCACCGACATGGCTGTATGGACTCAGCAATACCTGACAGGACAACATCATCTCCCTCAAGGTAAGGCAAACATCTGTGGTGGACAGCAGAAATACACAAATACCATAATAGGTGGAAATAATTGCTGGAAAGGGCCAAGAAGGAGCAGGTGCCTTACTGAAAGCAATGTCACCTTGGTCTGAACAAGTAAATAAAGTCACAGGTGAATTACCCTAAGGCCATTATTGAGTGCAAATTAAACACATCTACCAAGGCCAATCACTAGGCCTTCCACACATATGTCTGCAATCCCAGAGGGAACACCCAAATCTGCTCTGTAGTGGTGATCAATAACACCACATACACATGTGGTATAGATATAGCCAACCTGTTGGAGACAGGTGAAGTGTACCCATCATCCCCCGTCCCCCCATTGGTACACATGTGCATTCACAGCACCTGCCCCTTTCCCCTCATCATCAGGAAGCAGGTCTGTAATGCCCTCTCAAAGGCAACACACAGAAGTCTCCATAGGCCTGATACCATCCCTGGCTGGATCCTACATGAACTCAGGCATGAGCTCTCAGCTCCATTACACACTGTAGTCAACCAAAGCCTGAGCATGGGTGTCATCCCATATGTTCATAGGTTCATAAGTAGGTACTAGGCTATTGGCTTGAGGGCCTATGTAAGCCTAGCCAACAAGGTTCCCTGACTTACGCCACCCAAGAAAGTTATTTTCCTGTACCACTATCGAGCAGAGACACAGACGTAATCCCTGGGATGTACTTCCTATTTCCCATCCACTCATCAAGATTTTTTTGAAGAGTGCTAATGAAGATCTTTGCTTGACATAGATGGGTAGCCTGTTCCAGAGTATGAGAAGTCTCTGGGACAGTAATCTATCCCTCCAGCATGTCCTGTTTATTGTGGTGACAAGGTTTATGTCCCTAAATCATGTAGCTCACAGGGATTAGGATTTCTTTAGGTGTAGCATGTCCAACAGCTCTAATTTGACATAGCTTTATATGTTAGGCAGAGATCACCTCGGAGTAGGCGATATGCTATGGAGTAAATCTGGAGTTTTTTGAGACAGTCAGTGTAGGGCATCTGTTTGAAGCCAGTAATTCTCTTTGTGAGGTACTTCTGTGGCTTTTCCAGCTGCTGCAGATGTCTTGTGAGGTACATTCCAAAAGGGGCATTGTACTCTATAATGGGTCTAATGAGTGTCGAGTAGAGGGGAACAATCATCTCTTTTTTCCTGGATGAGAACCATTTTATGATGAGGTGTGCCACGTAGAAAGACTTCCTGACTACTGTGGCGATGTGACTATCAAAGGACAGACCACTTTCCACCTGGGTCCCAAGGTCTCTTATCACACATTCAGTGTTAAGTAGACTGCTGTCTATGTAGTAGTTCATGGGTACAGAGTTTTTACCAAAAGGGATGACAATGCACTTTTTGGCATTGAGCTTGAGGCCATGGCTCTGACATCAGGCATCTGTCTCAGCGAGGCCCTTCTGTAGGATTTCCACATCATTTGGACATCATTTGGACCATCTGCACAGAGGACAGCCACTGCCATCGCTATACACAAAGGTGGAGCAATGCACTGACCCAGCCAATCATATGCACATCAGCCTAACCTGCCTGCTCTGCAAGGGCATGGAAGGCAATATCAAGGACATTATGAACAGGGACATCAACATCTCAAAATGCCTGAGCCCACACAGCCTGGTATTGTCAAAGGGAGATCAGGCTTGTTAAACCTGGTTGACTTCTCTGAAGTGGTCAACAAACACAAGGACGTGGGGAAGATGGTGAACAATGCCTACCTTCACCTAGCCCAGTTCTTTCACAATAATCTCCAGGCAGCCAGGATACATATGTCTACACTGCTAGGCATCAACCTGTATGTTACCAGATGGGTAGCTAACTGGCTCAATTTTAGTACCCACTCGGTCAAAGTAGTGGAACCCACCTCTAGTAGTAGAGTCTTCCAGAGTGGTGTACCCCGAGGATCGGTCTGGGGACCTCTACTATTTGAGATATACATATCTGAGGTACAAAAGCAGTGGTCTGTGGCTGACCAGGTTTACAGATGCTTGCAACCTGGCCACTGTCTTACATTCCCCTACTGATGTGAGCATCCTCCAAGAGGCCTTCTCCCAAATTAATGACTGGTGCAAGAAGCATTGCAACAAACTGAATGTCAAGAGATGCATCATTCTCCCTGCTGTGGCAGATGCCATCCACACTAATTATGACAGTAATAATGTACTGAACATGCAATCAGGTGTGAGGTGAGTTGTGCACCAAGGTTGGTAGCAATCTGACAGTTTCTCACCATGTGTGCACTATTGTACAGAAGGCTGTCTACATGGCCCACCTCACAAATATGGGTATGTCATCCAGGAACCAGGAGGTCACAAAATCCCTATACTCTACCCTTATCAGACACATTACCAAGAACAATGGCCCCATTGGCATGTGCCATGCCAAGTAAATGCAGCATTTGCAGAGACTACAGAGGTTCCTGACCAGGCAAATCCAGGCTCTGCAACACCTATCCTATACAGATAGGCTGAAAGCCCTGTCCCTGTATTCAGTCTCATACAGACTGATCACAGGTGACCTGTTTCTGGCATACAAGGCCATTTCTAAACCAGCCTTGTTGGCATTTCTGCATATCTGTAAGACAGACTCCACTCACGGAACATGCATGCAAGGCCCTACATCTGGTCAGTGACATGTATAGTATTTGTTGGCGGGATAGTGTAGTGTCCCACACAATACACTGTCTGTAAAATACACTCCCTCCCCATGTCTAGCAGAGTGCATGTATAGCCCTTCTGAAGAAGAAGCTGGATGACTGCATGAGATCCCACTTGTGTCCCAGCTGAACAAGAGAAACAGGTGCTGGCTTTGAAGGGACATGGGCAGAAGTCTGGGCCAGGCTAATGAGGGCATCAGGCACAATAGCCTGGTAATATCTTATGATGCTATGCACCTAGAACTTTACATGTTTCCTGTGTGTATTGCAGACTGTCCTGCAATGTTCTCTGAAATAAATCTCTGTGAGTCTGAATAGTGTAGGTACTGCAGTGATAGTGTATAGTCTTGTTCCTTCATCTGTTATCATCACATATCGTCACACCTTGTCATTGTGTGTAGTCTGTATAGCAATAAGTCAGCTCTTACAGTACATGCATATGCACTTGGTGACACTGTATAGCTCACTCCAATAGCCTTGGTCTTGGTCACAATTACCATTCTGCTATGAGGCCCATCACACAGTTGGATTTGTCACCCTTTGTTGTGGGTTTTACAGTAGCTGTGAAAGAGATGGATTGCGGCAGGCAGAACTACTATAAGGTCTGCCCTGAAAGGCCCATAGGTGTCAAAGCTGTGACAGACTGTACCAGGAATGTGTGTGTGTGTGTGTGTGTGTGTGTGTGTGTGTGTGTGTGTGTGTGTGTGTGTGTGTGTGTGTGTGTGTGTGTGTGTGTGTGTGTGTGTGTGTGTGTGTGTGTGTGTGTGTGTGTGTTTGTGTCTGTTTGTATCAGCAAACATAATGCTGCAGGGTATTAATTTACATATGTTGTCTTCCCCTAGCAGGTGAACACAGGGGTTGGTGTCTCTCCCATGATAATGGTGATCATAGTGAGGTACAGGTGGGGTTCTTGGTGCCTGAAGCTGTGCCATTGTTTGGTATCCCACTTTCACCCACCATGTCCCTGCACATAGTCAGTATGCCCACATGTAGTGCCTAATGAGCAGGATTCCAAATAATTCACTTTACACTAAAGAAATTATTTAGTAACAAGCTTTATTTTTGCCACTAAACAGAAAACAAAATAAACTTGATGTAATTGAACAGTAAATCACACTAAAACAGAAAACTAAGTAAACTCTATTTAACTAACATATGAAATTATACAATACATTTAAAGAAAAATGTATACATCACCGATAAAGTGAAAGCTTCATCCTGACTTCAGTCTTCACTGGGAAGCCCCATTGCAGTCAGGCAGGAGTCTTCATCGGGAAAACTGTTCTGGGCAGTGCGTCCACTCCACAGGTGAGGCCTTTGCCTGAGTGCAGGGAGCCCAAGCTATATACAACCAAGTTATTTACCACAAGTCATGAGAATCAGTACTTTCCCGGTGTAGGCTGGATCTTGCTAGCGCATTCTGTGGTGTTGGCCACCCACCCCAGAAGGAACAGCAAGTCCTGCCAAATACAATGATTCTGCAATTTTCAAGTGTTACACTGAAATATTCCAATGACTTTTCAAGTTTAGTACTTTACTAGAATTTTCCAGCACACATACACATACAAGACAGATTTCATAATCAAATGTAGTGACTTTGCTGAAATCCCTAAACTGTTCTGGAATACAGCATCATTTCTCATGCCTGCTGACACTTCTAGAATATAGCATTGCTTCATATGTCAAGGAAGAAATAAAGAAAATAAAGAGAATTTTGAGATATAGTGAGGCAACAGTCAAGTAATCACATGAACTCACTCAATGTACCCCTCTTTCATATCACATTCGTATCACACCACACATACCCAGTCCCCAGCAGCCATGGATAATAGACAGGTTGAGGGTGGTGGCATGGAACAGGCTAGTGTGCTGAATATGGTGAGTGTGAGTGTAGACACCAGACATAGCCAGAGAGCAGCCGAGGTCACTCACAGGCAGATGAACAGGGGTGCTTGACAGAAGATTGCTGCCCATCAAGCCCCTCTTGCAAGTACCACCAGGCACATGTTACAGTCCATCAAGGAGGCACAGATGCCTACTGACTGCAACACCAGACAGATGCTCAGGGTCATGAATGCAGAGCTTCCTGCCATGCGTGACAACCTTCATGGCATTTCTGATGCCATACGTCATCTTGCCAATGTCGTGGATAGACAGTGGGGTGAGACATTGTCACTGCACGACCATGCACTGTCTGTGCTTGAGCATGTGGTGGGAGTAGGGCATTGGTCAGGTGGATTTAGATCAGCAACATGATCAGCTGAGAGCCCACGTGGCCGTGCACATTCACAGTCCCATAATGGCAGTACCAACAGCACTACAGAAGGGATGGTGCTGTCCACACCACACCAGAGCAGGCTATAGGCACATTGTCCTGGCCAGTCCCCTCAGGCGACATGGATCTAGAAGACAGGAGTCACAATCAGGGAGTAGTAGTGCATCTGTCCTAGGGACTGGTAGTGCCAGTAATACTCAAGGCAGAACCAGTTCTTGTGTGTTTGCCGGGAGATGTTGAACCATTCATCCTGCCATGTACGGTCCATAGCTGTCCAACATAGCCCTGTGTCGGGCATCCACATGGCTTGATGGTGTGCAAACAATCACACATCCCTATCACAGGTCAGTCACGAGCAGACATGCACAGATCCTCTGCATGGCCCAGTTGGATACCACCCCTCCAGACACACACACACACACACACACACACACACACACACACACACACACACACACACACACACACACACACATATGATGTCAGCCATAAGGCCCAGCATAGGCCTCTGGTAATCCAACACCACACCCTGTGCATGTGATGATACTTGTGCCACAACCCTAATATCCATATCATTGATGCACTGACATGCTCATATGGGTCTGATGCACAGGGTGAATATAGTACAGTGTAGCAATGTCATGCTGTGTAAGGTGCTGTCTGCTGGCAGTAGTTATGGGTACACATCGAGGTGTATGTACCTTGTCATCCATGATGCACTATTGCTGTTAGTACTGCTGACAGACTGTAGTATCACGTACTGTATTCTGTTTGTGTTCCAGATGTCTGTGTGTCTGCAGGCTGTGGGCCTCCTGACAGTCGCAATGATGAGTAAGGTGGAGAGGAAACACAGTGACCTTTTTATAGCCACGCTACAGCTGCATATGTACGTTTACCAGGTGTGTTTACATGCAACAGTGTGTGAGAGGCAATTGTGGCAGACAGTGTGACCTTGCATACATACCCTTGACAAAGCCACCTAACCTTTATGCATGTTACCTGGGTGTTCTGTAGGACTGCAGGCTCACACATACATAGGAGGTTTCTTGAGTACTGGTGCTAGGTCCCTCACAAGCTTAGCTATCCCTTTAACTGCAACAGATTCAGCTATCAGTACCTGTTGCCCCTGCCATTTCTGTCCCATACTCTCAACCATCATGAAGTTGATGAGGGTATGCCTGGTACTGTCCACAAGAACTGGAACTTAGACTGAGAATAAGAAGCACAAAGTTTAGCGTAGACAACAATTTATTTTCCGCATTCATCATTAGACTTCACCAGAAGCCAATATAAAGTACTTCTTCATTCCACAATTAAATGACATCACATACTCAACTATTAAAGGCATACACTTCTATTAAAAACTATTTCTTCTGACAAAGCACCAAGGTTGAATGGTGTAGTGAACATCAAGAGTTTTTTAAAGAACTGCAGGGTTCACTTGAAGAAATAGTTTTTAATAGAAGTGTGTATGTCTTTAATAGTTACGTTTGTGATGTCATTTAATTGTGGGATGAAGAAGTACTTTCTACTGGCTTATAGATATTTTTAAACTGAAAGTTTTTTTACTGTTGAATGTATTGTTTTCTGATAAAGTCTAATAAAGAAAGCGGAAAATAAATTGTTGTCTATGTTAAAATTTGTGCCTCTTGTTCTCAGTCTAAGTTCCAGTTCTTGTGGCTTGTTGTGACATTCAGGAAGTTTTAGTCTGTTTTTGTGGTTTATGCCTGGTACTGTGTATGACAGGTTTGGGGTATGTATTCCTGACACAGCTCAGCCTGTGTTAGTCTAACCTGACAATCATCAGCATGTGTGTCGGCTACCTCATATGCATGTCTGGCCTCTCGTGCTTGTAGTGCACACAGAGTCATAGTCCTGTACATGTGGCAGTGGACAAAGGGCTGAGCACAGCCCCTACCTGCACAGTCTTACAAATGATAGCACTAGATACATAACACAAATAGTGCAGTGGTAGTGTAGTGTGGCAGTGTCTGCCACTACTATTGAAGTGGGTGACAATTGCAGGGGCTGTTAGGATTGCCATGGATGATGTGATTCTCACACACACACACACACACACACACACACACACACACACACACACACACACACACACACACACACACACCATTGCCAGTATTGGGTTTAGAACCCCCTACTTATCTAGTTATGTGTACTGCATTGTTACAGAGTTATCACATGTGCCATGGAGCTTATAGAATTTAACAGTGTTGCAAGGTATGACTAAGGTGATTACATCAAGAGACTTTGTAAAGTATGGTAATGGGAAATGTACTGGCTGGGAAGGGCATCAAAATACATTACTCTACAAACATACACACTTACAAACACCTTCACACACACACACACACACACACACACACACACACACACACACACACACACACACACACACACACACACACACACACACACACACACACACACACACACACACACACACACACACACACACACACACACACACACATTTGTCAGACCTGAGACTAGAAACCCTGTCTATTTAAGTATTTGAGTAAAACAGAGAATGGTTAAGTGGGTTTGTCTGTCAAATCAGACATCTTCAGAACCACCCATATTAAACTTAAAGTTCTACTTAAAGACATTCAAAGAAACATGCCCCTCAAAAACAATCAATGCATTTAAAGAAACATGCTTATAATAAATACATGTAAAAATTAAGATAATTTGAAAATAGTTAAAACAGTTAAAAATGGTTAAAAACAATTACATTTCCAAAGCCCTTCTCTTTAATTCACTAGAAATAAAAATATTGTCATTTAACCATGGTGGATATGCAGCATCAAATTTAAGCTTCCATTTCCTTTCCTTCCTAAGTAATTCTGAGATTTTCTTATGTGGCAGACAAAGCTAGTATTAACTATGTGGACATCAATTTTTCTAAACAAAGTGGTGGCACTTTAAAAACTAGAATATATAGGAAGCCAACATTTTGTAATGCCTATTTATATTTTACTAGTTGCAATCCTATGCACAGGAAAAAAGGCATTGTGAGAAGCCAATTGATCCGGGTTTCTAGACTGACATCTGATAATGGGTATTGCCTGAGAGAATTTTTTGTGAAGGACATGTTTAAGGAGAGGGGGTATCCACCTGACCTCTTGGACTCCATAGGCAATGAAATTAAATGGGTAGACAAAACAAATATGCTCCCATTATCAAGTTTCAGCTTGGCCATCAAGTTAATTTACAAAGTTTGGATACTACTAGGGAAATTGAACCATTTAAGGTCAACAATATGGTTATGCATTATACGGTAGAAGCTAGATGTTTTGAAAAAAATATTTCTAACTACTGGAATTTATTACAAGCTGGTAGTGACATTTGTCACTTATTTATTTCCAGACCGACTTTTACTTATAAAAACAGAAGTAATTTTAAGGTGATATTGGAACATATTGGGTGCACATATGGGGTTCCCACTACAAGAAAATGCAAACATTGAACATATTGTACATATATTAATGTTAACAAAGATGGTGAGGTGCTCAGTAAGATCAGAACATGGAGTGTGGGTACATTTGTAAACTGCAACACAAAAATAATTATTTAGCTACCTGCTGCTCATGCAATGCATTTTATATTGGTAAAACCAATAATTCCCTTAAACAAAGGATTTTTCAACATATGTACAGTATTAGAAGAAGGGAAAATAAAAGTGCACTTGCTCGACATTCATTATATTGTTTAAACTTTAATAAGTTTGTGTTTTTAATTTTGGAACAGCAGGTTTTGCATGATACTAGTGGGGATTGGGAAAATGAATTACTTAGGAAGGAAATGAAATGGCAGCTTAAATTTGATGCTGCATATCCACCAGGGTTAAATGACAATATTTCTATTTCTAGTGAATTAAAGACAAGGGCTTTGGAAATGTAATTGATTTTAACAATTTCTAACTATTTTTAACTATTTTCAAATTATCTTAATTCTTCACATGTATTTATTGTAAGCATGTTTCTTTAAATGCATTGATTGTTTTTGAGGGGCATGTTTCTTTGAATGTCTTTAAGTAGAACTTTGAGTTTAATATGGGTGGTTCTGAAGATGTCTGATTTGACAGATGAAAGCGCTTAACCATTCTCTGTTTTACTTGGATTTATTAAAACGCTGCTTTGTGGTTTCCTTTTGGACTGACTTGGTTTTCTTTGGATTTGTTTGGTGAATACCTGGTCAAGCACTGGTGGAATTATTTCGGCTATTTAATTATTTGTATTATAACATTATGTGTTATTGCATGCACCACTGAGCTTATATGGCTAACAGTTGTCTAAAGGTATTTTTTGAGGGGAATGACTTGAGCAGGACTGTTAAAGTAGTGCACTAGGAAGTGTAATGGCTGGGAATAGCTTAAGAATGTTTCACCTGTGAAGAAACACACACACACACACACACACACACACACACACACACACACACACACACACACACACACACACACACACACACACACACACACACACACACACACACACACACACACACACACACACACACACTTACATTTTCCAGGACTGGCATTAGAACCCCTACCTATCTAGTTATTTGTACTGTAGTATTATACCATTATTGCACGCATTACAGAGCTTATAGGGCTGACAAGTTCCCAAAGGTACTTCTAAGTTGAATGACATCAACAGGATTGCTAATGTAGGGCACTGGGATGTGTACTGGTTGGGAAAGTCCTCAAAATACGTCAACCTACAAACATGCACACTTACATACACACACACATTTGCCAGAACTGGGAATAGAACCCCTGCCTATGTAGTTATGTGTACTATGCTGTTACAGTTATTGCACTTGCCACAGAGCTTATAGGGCTGTGGCTGTGCAAAGGTACTTCTAAGGGGAATGACATCAGCAGGACTGCTAAAGTAGGGTACTGGGAAGTGTTGTGGTGGGAACGTTCTCAAAATACTTCATCTTATAAACATACACACTTACACATACTTGCCAGAACTGTTATTTGTACTATACTGTTATATAGTTATTGCACATGCCACAGAACTTATAGGGCTGGGGTTGTGCAAAGGTACTTCTAAGGGAAATTATATTAGGAGGACTGCTAAAGTAGGGCAGTGGGAAGTGTTGTGGGTTGGAAAGTCCTCAAAATACTTCATCCTATAAAAATACACACTTGTATACACACACACTTGTCAGATCTGGGAATGGATCCCCTGCCTATTTAGTTATCTGTACTATACTGTTACATAGTTATTACACACGCCATGGAGCTTATAGGGCAGGGGTGTGCAAAGGTACTTCTAAGGGGCATGACATCAGCAGGACTGCTAAAGTGGGGCACTGGGAAGTGTACTGGGTTGGAATGGCCTTAAACTGTTTTACCTACAAACAAACAAACAAACACACACACACACACACACACACACACACACACACACACACACACACACACACACACACACACACACTTACATTTGCCAGGATTGAGATTAGAATTCCTACCTATCATGTTATTTGTACTATAGTGCTACACGGTTATCACATGTACTACAGAGCTTATAGGACTGACAGGTGTCCAATGCTATTTTTAATGTGAATGACAGCAGCAGATTTTGTGAAGTTGGGCAATGGGAAGTGTACTGAGTGGGAATGGCTTCCCAATACTTAAACTTACAGACACACACACAAACACACACACACACACACACACACACACACACACACACACACACACACACACACACACACACACACACACACAGGCAGGTGATGTGATATTATAACCCCCACCTCAGTACTATTACACAATGGAGCTCACCTTCATGCTGGCACATGTGACTGGTTATGACTGGTATGCCACTGTCTGCAGCAGGACATCACTCTATGCCATTTGGGATATCCATGTGTGTCACTCACCCTCTGTGTGTCCCCCTCTCTCTCTCTCTCTCTCTCTCTCTCTAGCACTGTTTGTCTCTCTCTCTCTCCTCCACACATCTATGTGTGTGATATTGTTATATGTTACCCATATATATGTCTGTGTATCACACATAACAGATGCAGGTATATCACATATGGGCCACCTACTGCTACCTGAGGGTAATCCTGTCTGATGGGTGTGTGTAGGGACAGTTAGGGTCTACATAGCTGTCTGTATGCAAAGATGTATATGCAGAATACAGTTATATATTACGATGTGGGTTCCAACATGGCCTGTGAGTCTCTTGTGATTCTATAAGTGTAGGAGCATGCCCAGCATGACCTTCTATAGTGAGAGTGGCACTCAATTCCAGAGATAGCTGGCTGACAAGTTCCCAAAGGTACTTCTAAGTTGAATGACATCAACAGGACTGCTAATGTAGGGCACTGGGATGTGTACTGGGTGGGAAAGTCCTCAAAATATGTCAACCTACAAACATACACACTTACATACACACACACATTTGCCAGAACTGGGAATAAAACCCCTGCCTATGTAGTTATGTGTACTATGCTGTCACAGTTATTGCATTTGCCACAGAGCTTATAGGGCTGTGGCTGTGCAAAGGTACTTCTAAGGGGAATGACATCAGCAGGACTGCTAAAGTAGGGTACTGGGAAGTGTTGTGGTGGGAACGTTCTCAAAATACTTCATCCTATAAACATACACACTTACACATACTTGCCAGAACTGGGAATGGAACCCCTATCTATTTATTTGTACTATACTGTTATATAGTTATTGCACATGCCACAGAACTTATAGGGCTGGGGTTGTGCAAAGGTACTTCTAAGGGAAATTACATCAGCAGGACTGCTAAAGTAGGGCACTGGGAAGTGTTGTGGGTTGTGGAATTCCCCCATCATGGAACACACCCAATCAGACAGGATTACCCTCAGGTAGCAGTAGGTGGCCCGTATGTGATATACCTGCATCTGTTATGTGTGATACACAGACATATATATGGGTAACATATAATAATATCACACACATAGATGTGGGGAGGAGAGAGAGAGACAAACAGTGATAGAGAGAGGGGGACACACAGAGGGTGAGTTATACACATGGATATCCCAAATGGCATAGAGTGATGTCCTGTATGTGGAATTTTGTGTGCTATAGCCATACCTCTCAAAAGTAAACTAGGCTTTCCTAGAGGTACTGGGTTTGGTTTAGCAGACATTTTCTGACATATCTGAAATCTGACACTAGAGTGTATTGTGTCATTACCTAGCGACAGAAATACTCAGATCATCACAGTGCTTTACCAGAGGAATAAAAGATATATGATGCACAGACCAATATTACGAGCCCAACTCTATGCATTCTTGCCCACAAAGGCCAGTTGAGAGGTGTGGCTACAGCCGGTTGACTAATGAACCTGTGTAAACAGTCCATCAACTTGGTGATATACTGGCTGTGTATTTCCTGCTTGTGTGGTATTCTTCTTAGTCATATCCTGGTGTGGCCATACCTCTCAAATGTACATTTCATGGCAGATTGTCCAGGTGTTTGTCTAGTTTCATCCAGTCTACATAAACTTGTGTTTTTATGGCAAGTTATTTGCATATAATTGAAGACTGACATTACAAAATAATGACAGACATTATTGTTTCAGACTTCATAACCTTCAGACAATTCCTGCTAATACAAAACCCCTTATTTTACCAACTTTATCTGTATGTAAGGACAATATTTACAACACATGCCTATCATTGGGCCTTTGTCTCACTTTTATTTATGATCTTGTCCAGATGTCTTGCTGTCAGAGGTTGAGAAGTATGTGTATAGGTACAGAGTGCATTCTACTGTGTGGAAATGTCCATTATATGTGTAGTATATCTCACATAGCACTGTGTCTTCCAGGTATGTCAGTGGCTAAGCAGTACAGAGTAATATGGTGAACCACTGAAAGATAGCTGTGTATAGATTGATAGGTTGTTATGATTTTGGTAGGGTTTTGGCCCTAAAGCCCTTATAAACCCTGCTGGACAGGGGCTCTGTGTGCTGACATGTTGTAACATGGGCTATGTTACAACATGTCAGCACACAGAGCCCCTGTCCAGCAGGGATACAGGTGGGATCACAGCAGTGTATTTTGTGTTTCCCGTGCACTTTTACAGGGAGCACATCACTAGGGGTATTTGGGCACTTGGCTTGTTGCTGACAGGGAGTGTATTTCACAGATGGGGAGTGTGTGGTACACATATCTTTCACACCAATAAGCCATACTGATATCACAGCCCAGGTTGATGCTGTGCCTACAGGTTGATGGAGTGGGACTTGAGTTCCATATGTGCAACAGTCCCATCAATGCAGGCTCTAAATTGTTTTGTATGCCAGGCAGCGTTCACCTCAGCAGTGTCTGTATGGAATGGGGTAGAGGGACAGTGCTGTTAGCCTATCTGTGTAGGGTAGGTGTTAGGGGTTTGAGGTAAGGCCTTAGTGTTTGCAAGACCCTGGTGTGTGGAGTCTGCATGGTCTGTGGTGTGTAGGTTTGTGGAGTTCTCATGTGGTTTTGCCTCTGAGGTGTCCATTGTTTATTTTTTTGTTTTGTTGCAGACCTCCACTTACATGGGTGTGTGCTGTGTATTTGCAGGTGATGTTTAATGACTCCAAAGATTGCATGGCACCTATGTCAGTACACAATCTGTTCTGGTGTGCATTCTCCATTTGTCTGGCCAGTGGTTCCCCCTTCCCCTTATGTGTGCCTCTTTGTCCTTCTGTAGTCCAGTCACTGGCTTTGGCCATAGTGGCTGCTGTTCTGCATTTGTAATTCTGATGTGGGTGGGGTACATGCCAACACATCACACACAATGTTATGGACTTCACACCTTTGAGTGTACCTATTTAGCAGGTTGCCCAAAATTGCACCACTCCATTTGCTGTGGTTCTTAGACAGTTTGTATTGCTATATGTTATTATGAGGCTATGTGTGGGCCTAGTTGTCATACCATCACAGACTGACATCTGGACTGGCCCAAATATGACAGGGGTTCCTATTAGATGACCAAAGATGCAGTCTATCAAATGTGTCATGGTCGAACTTAAAACAACAGAAAGGCAAAATAGTGAAGCGGCTTTTAAGCAAATTCTTTCCCAGGGAAAGAATTCACTTGTCTGCTTCTGTTACTTTGCCGTTTTTGGCACTGTAGTGTGATCTCGAAGTTGGTATGTTTAAGTAGGGGAAGTGTGGGAGGCAAAGCCCCCACTTTATGTATTCTTTCAATTTTTTTTTTTTTTCTTTGGAACAGCAATTTTTTTTCCGTTGGAAACAAATCGCTGTTCTGAGCTTTTGAGATTGTAAACTTTCACTTACATGGGGTTGATTATTCATTGTTCGCTTTTTTAAACATTTCATGATATAATATAGACAGATATGACAGTCAGACAAAGGCCCACACATGGAGACAGGGTGTTAATAATGTTCTGCCAAACATAGACAGTTGGGAGAGCGGTTTGGTAATAGCTTGTTTGCTCTTATGGGTATGATGTCTGCTTCTCCACTGTCTGCCATTGCTGTTTTGACATGACCCTTTCTTGTTTTGCAAATAGTTGTCAGGCAAATGCAATCTTAGGACAAACAGAATAGATATACAAGGCATACCTGTGCTCCTTTTGTGACAACCTGTGTCATTGCAGGGGTATGGCTGTTGGCCAGTGGCATGTTGTCAGTGCTGGCAGGGAAAGGTGGCAGCCTTTTATAAACAGGCAGTAGACTGGCCATCAGTTACCCACTGCCCTACTAGGCACCATACTTCTCAATGTCTGAGAGCAAGAAATCTAGACAAAGCCATAAGTAATTGGGGGACAGAGCCCTAAGTATAGGGACTATTTTTAAGTATTATCCTTACAAACCTAGAAAAGTGATTCAATAACAGGTTTTGCATTAACATGCATGTTTCTATAGGCTATGATGTCTGACACTACAATCTGTCATTACCTTCTGACCTTAGTCTTACTTTATTTGCCAATGAATTTCCAGACAACTACTATTTCATGATATACAGACCATATATATGATGCAAATCTATGGACATTCTGCAATAGGTCTGTACAGTTGAGAGGTATGGTAGGCACTGTGTAGGTTACTCCTAGCTGTGTACTGTCCATATGTGTGGCCCCCTGTCCATGACCTATCCAGCTTTCCTGCATTAACAGATATTGATGTCTGGACAGCGTGCACAACTCCTACTGTAGATGTAGCTGCCATGCAGAATAGTTAGCACTGCAGTTCTTGGAACATGGCTCTGTCAACCACAGTACTGTACCAAGGCCACTATGACACAACAGCCAGGCGTAAGCACTGGCCTCATCCTGACAGTATTAACCACACATATACATAGCTCATTGACCCCTGCATATTGTGGACATGCAACAAGTTATCATGTTGATTGGGACAGCCCTGGCAATATGTACTCTGCTGCTATTTCCCTACAAAGATACATGTTAATGCATTTCAATGTGAATATTGGTGTGGGGGGCAAATCTGTCAACTGTACACATTTGTGCAGACTGTGCTGATATTTGCTTTATATTTTGGTTCCATTTAGCATAGTGTTGTGCCCTGCCTTGGAGACTAGTGGCATATCAGTAAATACCACAGGTAAGATTGTAATGGCATACACTTGAATTTCAGACTTCTTACCTTTCATAACTTTACTGGAAATGCAAGACCTGCTGTGCTGCCACTGTGTAAGTCTGTGGAGGTATTTCATCATTGCCACCATTTGTGGGCCTTTGCCAGACAGTTCTTTATGGTTTTCTATGGTTGACTTGCTGGGTGAGGCTGAGGGGTGAGTATGGGACCCCCACACTGACATCAAAGACTGTGACTTATGATGTCCCCAGTTAGTTGTCCCGCCACATATACTGCAGTGGTATTTATCAGCTTGTGTACTACTGCATAGTGTGAGGAAGCCAGTATTGGGCAAACATTTCCTGGTGTCCCACATAGTTGACAGTTGTCTGCTGCTATCCCAGTAGGCCACCCTATTCCCTTGCATGCATGCAGTGGTACTATAGATATGCTACCAGAACATACTACTCCATTCATTTATTGTTAAGAAGACTGACTTACCTTGTGCCAGAGGCAGTTGTGAGGACGGTATTTGAGGGCTGCCTATGTTGGATGCACGCAGTACACTGCCTATACATGGTAAGATACAGGTAGTGTGATGTGTGTGTCATCCATTTTACTGTGTGTGTGAGTCAGAGAGGTGTCAGTCCCTGGCTACACTGTCAGTATGTGTGCTATGTGTTGCCTCTTTGCCAATACCAGGGCATACTGGACATGCCTCCATCTGCCTACAGGAGCTGGCTCAGGTGGTTCTTCCTCTGAGTCCCTCTGTGCCTGTGGAGACCTTGGCAATGGTTAGGGCCATGTGGCCTTTCCCCATGCTGTTCTTGCTGCAGCTGTGTCTGCAGGATCATATTGTGTAGCATGGCACATACTATGAACATGTGTTCACATGTGGCTGGAGAGTACTGCAGAGCCCCACCAGATATGTCAAAGCAGTGGAACCGTGACTTGAGCATCCCAAACACACGCTCTATAATAATCTTGATTTGTGTGTGTGCCTCATTACGGCATTCTTGAGTGGGTCTATGTGCATTTAAGAGAAGCAGTCTTTCCAAAGCTACTTAAAGGGTGTCTGACGCTTGTCTGGGACTACTACTGGGTGACTATTAAACTTCTGATTTTCTACTAAATCACCAAGCTTTATGAGGGATAGTGCAAATGTATGAGGAAAAAAGGGATGTTTTGCCAAATTCTGGAGAGGTTTTCTGCACTCCTGAGCTATGAGTTAGATAGGCCAGAAATGTCCCTCTGCTCTCCTTGTCTCATACAGTGGCATTATTTTGCTGGATTTCAGGAACATTTACTCAAAATTGCCCAGTGTTATAAGCAGAGCTCAAGGAATGTTGACTTCACTTGCCCTATTGTGTACATTTAAAATGTTTTCATCTGCTGTTTAATGACTATATTCAATTTTTATACCTTAAAATATTACTTGCTGCGGTGTCTACATTATCACAGTCCCATTTTTGTTTTTCCCTCTCTCATTCTGTTGTATTATCAGTCACTTTATATAATTCCACTTGTATTCATAGTTGCATTTTTCCTTTTGGAGTTAAAAAAACAGTATTGGGTTTTTGACAGTACCCTGTATGTTTTCTTTAGCCTTAAGGTGCACAGGCTGATTTTTTTTAATAGTCCAACTGTCTCATGGGGTTCTGCCCCACTCCATTCGCCCTTGCTACACTTGGACTCACTTCACTCTTCTACCCACCCCCACATCAATTACTTTTATAGCTAACCATCTCTTTCCCCTCCCTCCTTCTTGGCTCAACTTCCTGTTTCCTCCTGCCTATCAGAGCTCACTTCTTCTACCTTAACCCCTCCTACTAATTGCCTTATTTCACTTACTTCCTCTTACTCACATATATCTCCCATCACCATCCTTGTTTTTCTTAAATCCAGGTTACTTCTCTTATTCTAGCAACTCACCTTCCCCTCTTCTTTTTTTACTCTCCACCATGTTCCTCCCAATTTTCTCATCTCTACTTTTTCTTCTCCTGTCTAATCTTGCATCTTATCATACTGAACTCAACCTGCATCCAAACTCTCCTACCTACTCCTATCAAACTGATAATAACAACAGACATTACTCCACTTCCATATCCTCTTCAGTCTTCTCCTCCTTTGCCTTTTCTCTTCCCAAAATAAAATTACCACCTACATTCTATCTAAAATACAAATATAAGCTTAAATATTTCATACCCTACCCTATTCCAAATTTTCGTCTCTACCATCGTAATATCCTTCTACTCTCTGGTGATATTCATCCTAACCATGGTCCACACTATAACTTTGCTACCTCCAACAATATTACACATTCTCCCCTTCCATTATTTAAGCCTAGTCATAAACACCTTTCCTTTTATTCTATCAACATTCATAGTATACTTAAAAAGACTACTGAATTTCACTCTTGGATAACCCAGTATACCCCTAATATTATTACTCTCTCTGAAACTTGGCTTAAACCTAATCACTCAGACAAAGAAATTCTTGCCCCTGGTTACAGCATCTTACGTCATGATAGAGCTCATAAAAAGGTGGGGGTGTCGCCATAATGTTTGCAAACTCCCTAAACTTAGCCCCTCTAATCAACCTACTCCCTCTTTTCACCCTGCTGAACTAATTTTTGCTAACTGAAAACTTAATGATCATAAAATCCTAACTGTAATAGCCATCTATATACCCCCTGGAGACAACATATCTCTGTTAGAACAAATTCTTCACTGGATAGCTATCAACATACTTAATGAAACTACAATCTTAGGTGATGTCAACATAAACTGGCTTCTTTTCACCACTAACTGCTCTTCTGCTACCATTAATCTTTATGGCTTCACTCAACTTATCTCTACACCTACTTTTTTAATAAACCCACAAATACCTGTTCCTTACTTGACTGGATTCTGGTGTCCAATCCAAATCTTTATCACCACCCTGAAACACTACCAGATTCAATTAGTGACCATTCTCCTACTCACATCTTACAGTCTACCCCTCACCTGTCTAGAGCTCATGCATTAAAAGTTTGCCATATGTTAACTAATTTTAACCCAGTTACTCTTAATAATTACCTCTCTGCAATTGAAGGCCTTTTCTTTCATTTATCCCTCTTGATGAAGCAGTTCTTCAATTTAACTCTATATTCCTAAATATTCTGAACTCCCTTGCCCCTCCTAGAACCATTAGAGTCAAATCATGCTACTTTCCCTGGTTTATTAACTACAATCAGCTACTTATATAGAACAGAGATGCTGCCTGGAAACAATGGTCTAGTTCTAAATCCACCACTGACCTCCAAAAATATAAGGAACTTCGGAATCTAACCAAAAAGCACATAATTAAGGATAAGAAAAACTTCTATCAAACACTCCCAAACTACAAAATGTAGAAATCCAAAAAAATTCTGGAATACTATTAACCAAATCCATCATCCTGGTAAACCCTCTACTCCCAACCCCTGCCCTAACAGCACACCTAAAGAAACTGCATCCTTTTTGAAAGTCTTACTTCATTGATTCTATAGTAAATGAAACTGCACCTTCCAACGGAGACTGTCCATCACAAACATGATCTGAAGAAGCGTATATTCCATACGCGAGAGCACTTGTCTACATTAAAGTTTTTATTATATTTGAGACCTGTTTTGCCATTTTCTGTGGTGGGACTGAACGTGTTTTCTATTCATTGATTCTATCAGCAAACTTCTGAACCCATTCAACCCTTCTGTTCACTCACCTCCCACAACCCCTATACTTCATAACCACCCTTTTTCTCTCAAACCCATTCCAACTAGTCATATTAGAAAGCTTATTCTAAAACTCAAACCTTGTTCTCCATCTACTGACAACTTGCTACCTTTCTTTCTAAAGGCAGCTGCAAATTCTATAGCTTACCATTTCCATTCTCATTAATTGATGTATTAGTGAATCCTACATCCCTACTTTGTGGGAAAAATCCTGTATTATACCTATTCACAAAGGTGGTACTTCTGTTGAGCTCTGAAACTACCATCCTATTGCTATTCCTGCCCCCCCCTCTAAAATTCTGGAGCACTGTGTACACAAACAATCATGACTTATCTCACTCAAGAAAATTTGATCACTCCTACCCAGCATGACTTCCACTCACATCACAGCACTACCACTGCACTCATTTCCTTTGCTAACCTCATCTCCCTTGCCACATACAATGACAAACTAGTGTCCTGCCTCTTTTTAGATCTCTCCAAATCCTTTGATACAGTCTTCCACTCTATCCTTCTCTCTAAACATTTTCAACTCAACTTCTCTCCAGCAACCATCTCTTGGCTTGACAGCTACCTTACAGATAGACATCAAGCTGTCAAATGACTATCTACTCTTTCTCCTTTTCTCTCCATCAAAATGGGTGTCCCACAAGTCTCTATTCTAGATCACCTTCTTTTTAATATCTTCACTAATCAACTTCACACATCTTGTCCTAAATCATCTCTTATTCAACATGCAGATGACGCTACTATAATTTCCATTGCTGACAACCCCTCTGACCTGCTACATCTGACACATACTTCATTCAATCTCACTGAAACTTGGAAATTCAGGAATTGAAAGATGGAAAAACATCAACAGGATGCTAGAAATTTTGTACAGTGACACCTACATTGAGGTTTCTCATAATGAATTGAATATAGCTTACAGAAACGTAGATCTTGTCCTGGGCGACCTATTGTTAAATGGACAGATCACTTTAGATAATTTTTTCTTAACAACACCACATCCACAGATCACTACTATATTTGGGATCCCTAAAATACATAAATGTATCCCCAGACCCCCACTTTGTCCAATAGTGGATGCGAAGGCATCCAAGACCTTTTGTATAGCTAAGTTCATTGATTTTAAAGTTAATCATGTCTTGGACCATTGCCCATACCTGTTTAAGGATTCATGGGATTTTTGTCAAAGATAAGACAGGAATTGTATGATGACAATTTATTAATGATTACTATTGACATCTGTGACTTATTTTCAGTGATTCCACATGAACAAGGGCTAGAATGGCTCTATGACTTTTGCTGTAGTAACACTGACTTCAATCATAATACTATCCTTACATTACAAACTTGTATGGAATTGGTTTTGGAAAACAACTTTCTGATTTTCAAAGGACAACTTTTTAGGCAGACCCTGGGGGTAGCAATGGGGGTGTGTTGTGCCAACATAGTTTTGTCCCAATGGGAGGACCTTTATATTTTGGACTCACTTTACAAAGACACCTGGGCACTTTACGGATGTTACCTTGATGATATTGTACTGTTGTGGAAAGATGGGGAGGATAGGTTGGGTGAGTTCTTTGAATTCATTAACAACACTACCTATTTTTAAAGTTTACAATGAGTATGGACAAAAAACGATTTAACTATCTAGATGTGACACTGAAAAAGGATTACAATAAAAACATTTTTTCATCTTTGTTATATAGAAAACCCACTACTCCAACTCACTTTTGCACTATAGTAGCTGACACCCCTTTCACCAAAAGAAAGCTTTGGTGAAGTGGCAATATGTCAGAATAGCCAGAATGATTTCTGACCTTCAGGATTTATTTAGTGAGTGTTCCATATTACAAAGTATGTTGACCAAGAGGGGATACTCAAAACAATTTATGGGGGATATCATGGATGAGGTGAAGAGGAAAAGACTGGAAGGGACCTATTGTACCCTTCTAGGCAGCAGCTGGAAATTAAGACAGACAGGTGGCACTAACATTGATGCTGGTTTTGGGAGCGCTCTTATTCTACCATACAGTACTGATTTTTATTATATTCGAAAAATCATTAAGAAGCATTGGAGTATTTTTAACCTTGATGGTGACACCTCGTCCATATTAGGACATTCCCCCATTATTGCTTATAAGAAGGAAGCTTCCTTTAAGGGACTACTAGAGAAACCATTATCCCTGTCAGAGAATGGTGGCAGTTTTAAATGTCCAAAATACCAAACAAATGTCAGAGTTAAAGTGCAGTAGACATAAATATATTAAAAAGTTCAAAGACCACTTGGGCCAACGTAAAAGCAAAATGGCAATTTAATGAAAGTACATAAAAATGCAAAGCTTTCATGTAGAAAATACTCTAATTCAGTGCTTACTAAAATCAAAGAAAAAATGCCTTTTTTAAGAAAAAATTATTACACAGCCAATCAAACACAAGAAGACAATTTTAAATGACAGTATGTAGTACTAAGAATTTTTCTAGATAAAACAGTAAACCTTGAAAATAAAATACTGCCAGTAATAAAGTATTTCACATCCAATATATTTTAACATATCCAAATGTAAACAATTTCACTTCAGGCTTGCTTGTTTAATTTTTACTACAGGTTTATATGGAAATAGTGTGGTTTAATTCTGGTACATGATCTGCTTTACTGCTACTCAAAGGGGGTTGTTTATGTTGGTTTCTTGTCAGTCGTGTAACAGATTTTATGCAGGGAAGACAAAAAGGGCTATCAAGCAGAGAATTTGTCAACATTTATATCATCAATAAAAATGATAAAAATGCCTTTTTAAACATATTAATGAGTACCCTACTCATTCCTTTAAGTTTTGTGTCATCGACCATGTTGATTTGGGGGATAGGGAAGGTCCAGTTGAAGACTATTTGGAATTCCTGGAAATGAAATGGCAGGTTAGGTTAAATGTGACTGTTCTCCCTGGTCTGAATGACAAAATTTCTCTCTGTCCTTTTTTGAAAAGTAAATCTGCTTACTGTCTGTGATTTTTAATGTATTTATTAGTGATTCTCAGTGCTATGTTTTAAATGTTTTTACCATTACAACAAGGGGGTGGAGTTAGGGTTTGGTTAACCTATTATGTGGCAGGGGTACATATTTAAACTTTCATTTATATTGTTCATTTATTCTGAAGAAGTCTGTTACACTGAGATGAAAGCACTAAATAAAAGACTTGGGTTCCTATTAGATGATCGAAGAAGCATTCTATCAAATGCATCTCTGTCGAACTTAAAACAATGAAAAGGCAAAATATCGCAATGGCTTTTAAGTGAATTCTCTCCAGGGAAAGAATTTGCTTGGCCACTGCCATTTTTGGCACTGTAGTGCGATCTCGGAGTTGGTATATTTAAGTAGGGGGGTGTGGGGGGTGAAGCCCCCCACTTTATGTATTACTTCAATTTTTTTTTCTTTTTTTTTTTTTTGGAACAGCGATTTTTTCCCCTTGGAATAAAATTGTTGTTCTGAGCTTTCGAGATTGTAAGCTTTCATGTACATCGGGTCAATTATTCATCGTTAGCTTTTTTAAACATTCGATGATATAATATAGACCCAAAGACTTTACTCGACTACTGTGGTGCTTGGGATTTCAATCTCTCAGTTCCTGAAGTTCTCACTGAAACTTGGCTTACTGACAACCAACTTATATTTAACCCCAAAAGTCTAAACTACTTCTTTTCTTACCTACATCTCTATCCCATTTTAAATCCTCCTTTACCATCTCTTCTCTCAACAATACTACTCTTACACCTGATTCTCACACAAATCTCCTTGGCACAATCATAGATGATCAACTTAAATTTGAGCTTCATGTACATTACTGTATCAAGAAAATCCACCAAAAGTTGGGCCTTTTATGTAGGAACAAAGGATTCCTCACAACTGACTCCAGAATCTCACTTGCCCAAGCTTACCTTCTACCTAACCTATTCTATAGCTCTCAAATTTTAACCAACTTACAGTCCTCACTTCTTTCTAAACTGGCAACCACCTACAATAAAATTGCACAATTTGCAGCCAGTCTACCTCCTAACTCACACCACTGTCATGCTCTTCTAACACTCAGTTGGGTAGAGTTTCCTAACCAACTCTTATCCTCTCAACTTCTCATGATCCATTCTATCCTTAACAAGCCCACTGCCTGCCCTAACTTACCCTCTCTTCTCACCCTATATAATCTCCCTCAGTCCCTCAGAAGTTCAGATAAATGTCTCTTACAGATATACAAATCAAATAAATCTATTGGCCAAAATCTCTATAGCTGTGCTCTTGCTTGGAATAAGCTCCCTTATACCTCAGATCCATTCCTCAAGTCCACAAGTTTAAGAAAGCTCTAGAAATTATCTATATATTACCGGGATTTGTCACTGTAATCACCCTACTTGAATTTCTTCCCTAAATTCTTATACACTGTGGATAATTTACTTTTATTCCCTTTTCCACTTTTTCTACCTGTTATTTGGTTTCTATCCTAATTTCTATTATTTTTTTCTATATTGTATTTTTTCAAGTCTTCTTCTTTTTTTGTATGTATAGCTTGTGTATATATTTCTTTATGTATTTATATTGTCTTACTTTTTGTGGAGCTTTTCTCCCCTGGCATCCACTGAAAAAGGGCACTAGCTCAGCTGGACTATCCCGGTTAACAAATGTCAAATAAATTTCTGATGGGTGTCAACATCCACGGCTCCCATACATAGCCAGCATCCCCCACCAGACCGCCATACAGGTGTCCCCATGGCAAATCCCTGTTACAGCTGTGAGGAATACCAGATGTGGGAGTTGTTATAGCTTCCAGGGCTGCCAGCACACACATTAATGATAATGACCTGGGCATTGCATTTAACCAGGCAGTTGGAGTGAAAGCTCTTGTGGTTTACGTAGAGTCTACCCTGTTCACCAGGTGGTGCTTTGATGTGGATGCGCGTGCAGTCTATAGCACCCAGTACCCCCGAGTAGTCTGCTACATGGTAGAAGAGGTGCATATTGCTGGTCCTCTCCTCATGGGTGCTGATGAAGTAAATGTGCTCACTGGCATGTGGTAGCATGGCATTCAGGAACTGGTGGACTGCTCTGAATGCAGATGCCTATGAGACACCCATGATGTCCCCAATAGGTCTTGCAAAAGTACCTGTAGCTAGTATTCTTAAAGCTACACATACCTTGGTATCCACTGGGATGGATTCCCCCCTGTTGGCTGTGGGTCTGAGGTGAGGTCAGCACAGCTTGATGAGTTGCTGAAGTATGTCCCTGTCCACCCTGTAGTGCTCTACTATCTCCAGACCATGTAGCCCCTGGTACGTTACCCTGGGTCTGAACACTCTTCTCCTCCTCCTCAGTCAAGGCGGTTGTCAGCATTATCCTTCTCACCACCCTCAGCTTCTAACACATACTGATGGATCATAGCGACAGCAGCCCCTAACATTTTGTTGGTTAAAATTCCCCTGATTGTGTACACCAAAATGGCACAGAGATTGTGGGAAAAAAACGACTGAAAAGTGTTTGCATAGTTTATACTGTTGTGCTGCAGATGCTGCCTGTAGTATTGGCTGACTATGATACAGTCTACCCGCCAGCTATATTATTTGTACTTGATTGCTTTTATTCTGCTATTTCCCATATTTTTTCTTTTTTCCCTTCACATTTCCACCCATTATAAACCCCGTGGCATGATGCACAAACCCGCTACTCAAATGTGAACAGTTCTGCTCTTTCTGGGGGGGGGGGGTTGTGTGTGTTTAAGAGCTGGTGCAAGCCAAGCAAACCCATTTAGCTAAAGTAAACACTTTTAAGAAGAAATGGCCCTACCTTGGACATGAACTCACTCCCCATTTCATGGAATAAGTAAATACAGCCTCAGATACACCCGCTTGCTTAGCTGTGCTTAGCTAAGCTCAAATGGAAGCCGTGGAGCTCCAATGTGCTTACGCCAAGCATGACACACACCCTTTTCATGTCATCTGCTTCTCCTGCTTACACCACTGCCTTATAGCTCCTACATTGTTAGGTGCATCCTGACAATGGTTTCCCATTTTGCTATTCAGTAAATTTTGCTCATTTGCATACCCCACTGCCTTAGCCCCTTGTTACATCATTACACCACAGCCTTTCTCCTTAAAAACCAATATTACCTGTTATTGTTTTGATTCTGCATGCTACCCACTACAATGGCAAAATGCAGATTTCACTTAAAATTGTCTTTTCACATTTTTTTTTTTATTTTCTGCACAATCTCGTTTGCCCGCCACTGTGCTACACTTAAATGGCCAAAATCGGCCAAGAAAATAAACTTTGATTTTTTTTATAATTTTGAATCTCTTTTCTATGCCAATAACCCTATTTTTGGCCATTGTCATGTCTAATGATCATAATACATGCTTTACTTTGAGCTGTCATGCCCCTGTTTTGATTTTTGCAGAAATGTACATGGTCAGTAACAGAATACATTTCTGGAATGGACACTGTTCTGGCACGGATGCCTGCCTGCTTTCTGAATCGCTAATTCACCTCATTTGAATGGTTATGACCATCAAATGAGGTAAGTAACATTATTCAGTGGTGCCCATTCCAGAATAGTGCTGGCAGGCTCGTGCATGCCTCCAGCCTTGTTTACTGAATCTCTCAGCGGCCATATTCTGTGGAAAACCTGCTGCACTATTCTGGCATTGAAAAATCGCTTAATTGAATCCCGGGGACATTCTCATTTACTGAAATCTCCTATCAAATGTGAACTATCCTATTGTATTGCTTCCTACATGGTGTGCTTAGATAAAACTCTGGTATAAATTTTTGAAAAGACTGAATCCAGATGGATAAAAACATTTTTTAGAATGTTTTGTATGACTCCTATTGCTGAAAATGTTGGCTATACCTTTTCCTAAACACATCATTATCCTGCTGCTATATTAATGTGCCTGATCCCTATCGTGAAGCATGTCTTGAACAGATCTTTAAGGGGAAGTCAGCACAGAACAGCACAGAGTATGGCTAATTCCCATTCTAAGTTCAGCACTCCAAGATATGGTTACACATGCACTAATATTTGAATACCAGCAGTGCAATTTAGCTTGACAGTGTTGTGTTTCCAGCAGAGAGTAAAGTAAATAAAAAAATCTAATAATTATTGGATTAGGCTGCACATTGCTTTTATGTCTGTATTCATTTTGTCAACAGGTTATCTTGATTCCAGATTGATGTTGGCTCAACTAATTCAGTCAGTCAATGTATGTCTGCTCTCCAGTGGTTACACTTGTAACTGGGTTACAGTGTTGGTTAACCTATTTACATATTATCTGTCACTGCTATTCTGCAATGCACTGTCCTATGTAGGAGTTGTTTGTTTGTCATACCAATGCACATTTTGCAAGTATGAGATAGGACAAGTATACAATCATCCTGGAATGAAGTGGCAGGAAAGTTTGATTAATATTCTAGTGGTTTACAGCTGTGAATTTCTTGAGCATTCCATAGTGTGAAACACGCATTTGTATTTCACAGTAAAACAATGTGAATGAAAGACAGCATCTAAATCTTGGTAGAGAAGTACATAATTACATGGGACAATCACTGTGCTGTTCTATTGTCCTCTGCACACATGGACAGTTGTTTCAAAATTTGTGATGCACAGTGGAATTTGTTCCAAACACTGGATTTTCAACAAGTACAAATGTGCTTTCTCACATCATTAAATTCAGGCTTCTCTTGTGGTGCTTGTAAATAATACCGTCCTCTTTAGATTCGGTAGCTAAATGAGTAGGAGTTTGATGCTCAAGTACTGAAATGTATTTATCTGTGTGAATGTAATGCTCTGTGCTGTATCCACTTCCCATAAGGAAAATACATTTAACTTTGCACACAGCTCTCTTATCATACTTTTTTACAGAAACATCCGCTTTGCAACACACTGATGAGGTCATCCTGTCAAAAGTGCACTCTTTTGCCTTAAGAGTCAGATTTTTCCTGTGGTGCCTGCAACTAATACTGTGCTCTCTAGTGTGTGTACATAGGTATGTATGTAGAAGGTTCAATGCTCAACATGGGAAACCTGTGTGGTTGAGTGTGGAACTCTTGGTGCTGTATCCACTTCCTGTGAGGAGACTACATACCACTTTACACACAGTCCCGTTATCCCACTTTTTATAGAAACATCCTGTCTGAAACACAATGAGTTCATAATGACAAAAGTGAACTTTCTCACTATAGATTGTGTAACTAGAGATTTATGTGGTTTTGATGCTCAATTGGAAACTTGCATTTGTGTGTGTAACACTTTGTGCTGTGTCATCTTGCCCTCATGGGGAATTCGTTTCACTTTATACACAGTTCCCTTATCCCACTTTTTACAGAAATATCCTCCTTGCATCACAATGATGAGTTCATCCTGCCAAAAGTGCACTCTCTCTCCTCTTAGCAGTCTGAATTCTTCTGTAGTGCTTGCAACTAATACTGTACTTTATAGATTGAGTAATTAGATAGGTGGGAGGTTCAATACTCAAAGTGGGAACCCGTGCTTGTGTTTAGGGGGGTGTCAAGTCAGGTGAGCATGTTCTCTAATGCAGTTGTACTCGACTGACTTTTACTCTTGAGAAACTTTTTAAACTGCAAGATGGCTTCACCATTTCCTTATTCTACCGTTCAGAACCACATCTTCTGTGAATAACACTGATGAGGTCATTCTTTCTAAA